>NC_134360.1:176107285-176453535 GCF_048569485.1 Anomaloglossus baeobatrachus | reverse complement strand
TGAAGGGTTGTCGGATCTATGGGTTTTAGGATGCCTGGGTGTCAGGAGTGAAGATCTGCGATGATGTAAAGAACCATCTGATGCCGAGGAAAATGAGGTAGATGGGTCCTGTTTTTAAGAATATTGTGGATCGATTTCATTTTTTTAGAAGTATGGACCTATCCACAATATTTTCCTAGGCTTCAAATGGCTCTGCATACAATTGTAGCTCTTCAATCATGGCATCCTTATACCCACTGATCTGACAACCCTTTTAGATGACATTGCATGCTACTTTCTAGACATTAGACAATTGCACCTTGATCTACTCCACCCGCTCCCAGCTGTGTTTCTCCATGGCCAATGTCATAGCAGGCAGGAACATTGGCCTGAACTGCTCTCCATCTGTGATTATATGGATGGACTCCTGATTACTTCAGCAGCTTCTTTCAGTAGTCTTGGCTAGATAAGGATTGTGCCCCATTAGTCCGTGTAGGTGAATAGAACAGTTTAAAGCTGGATTTTGCAACATCTTTGATCTGTTGTCAAAGGTATTGATGCACCCGGGAAAGTTTTACTACCTAACTGGTATGTCGTGTATCACTCCTAGTACAACAATGTTTTGTAGTAATCCATTGTGCCTAGAAATCTTTAAAGCCACATGTTAATACCCGTGATTAATTTGTTAATGGACCTCACTGAACTGTGTCTGGACCTCACCTTCAAAATGGTAAAATAATAAAGCTTCATGAATCCTAGCACCCCTCAACCAGAAGAGCTGGTTACTGTATTCTTGCCCCTTCCGGGTTTAGGATACAGCATCCTCCTAAGGATTGTGACCTGTTTTCTATCAACCGGTCACCTGAGTGCCCTCCTACCTCCTTTAGTCGCACACAAGTTTTTAGGATTTTGGTGATTTGTTTTACTTGGGTTAAAGTTCCCCCACTATCTTGCCTATATTAAGACCTATAAATGCTGTAATGTTGAGTTGTCTGGTGGCCTTCTCTTTCGTGTTTATTCAGGGATCTTACCATGTTTTTATTACATCAGACAATTGATTATCTTTATATTTTGTCCATAGCTTTGAATGGTAGCACACCCCAAAATGTTACTGAAGAACCTCCAGCCACAAATACAACTAAGACCCCGGAGGAAGCACCAGCTCCGGCAGTGACGTAAGTGTACTCCATCCCTTGAGCTCCTTCCTGTGCATTCACCCCTTTGTACAGATACTGTACACGTCAGTATAGATCTTGTATATCGGCGCTTTGCTGTTGTCCAGTGAAAACAAGTTATCGCCTAACCACCAGATAGGTGTTAATTTGTAGACTAGTGGAAGGCTGACCTTTTGGGACCCGCACATATGGCAGAATTTTTCATCTCATGTTACAAAATGGAGAGGCCGATCAGATGTCTGACTGCCACTTCATTCATTCTCTGTGGCTACCAGAAAAAGCCAAACAAAGCCCTCAGCAGTCACATAGTGAATAGATCGGACGGTCTCACATGCGCTCTGCTCTTCCATCTTACCAGGCATGAAAAATCCTGGTTCTGCCCATTGATGCATGCAGGTCACTGTGGACAGATGAGAACAAGTGATGAGCGAGCATTACTATGCTTGGGTACTCGAAACGAGCAGGTGGGATGGGCACAACTCTAGCACTGACTATTATGGTGTCAATGGGGAACTTTAAGAATTTTTATGGAAGATCTCATTTCTTTGTCGCTCTATTGGGAGACCCAGACAATTAGGGTGTATAGGCTATGCCTCCGGAGGCTGCACAAAGTATTACACTTAAAAGTGTTAAGCCCCTCCCCTTCTGCCTATACACCCCCCGTGCTCTCACGGGATCCTCAGTTTTTTGCTTTGTGCGAAGGAGGCAGACCTGCACACATAGCTCCACAGATTAGTCAGCAGCAGCTGCTGACTATTTCGGATGGAAGAAAAGTGGGCCCATATAGGGCCCCCAGCATGCTCCCTTCTCACCCCACTCTTTGTCGGCGGTGTTGTAAGGTTGAGGTACCCATTGCGGGTACGGAGGCTGGAGCCCACATGCTGTTTTCCTTCCCCATCCCCCTTAGGGCTCTGGGTGAAGTGGGATCCAGGATCGGTCTCCAGGCACTGAGGCCGTGCTCCATCCACTACTCCTGAGGAGCCTGCTGGATAGGAGCCGGGTATCGATCAGGGACAGGGCCCTGCATCTTTGAGGTACTCTGTGTCCCCGTGGGGACCGCGCACAGCAGCACTCCAGCATTGCTGGGTGTGCTAGTGCACCGGGGACTGCGGCGCTGACCGCCTTTGGTGCCATTATACACTGCAGCGGTGCTGAGTGTATTTGTGTATGGGGACGGCCGCGCTGACCGCCGCCGCCATTGTTTTTACTGAGGCGCGGCTGGGACTTGTAGTGCGCCGGGGACTCTGCGCTGGCCGCGCTTTTACGGCGGCCGCGCTTATAACTAGAGTCCCCGGCTTTTTGGGCCTAGTCTCCGTTCTTCCCGCCCTCAGCCCTGCCAGTCAGGGGAAGGGCGGGACGCTGCACAGGACGAGCAGCACTGAGGGCTGGAGCATGCTTAGCATACTCCACCCCCCTCACTGTGCACACTGTGACTCCAACTCCCGCACTTTCTCGGTCACGCCCACGACTCCCTCATCTCCTCAGGACGCCGGCAGCCATTACTGTCAGCTCCTAGGACGCTGCAGAGGGGAGACAAACTCTGGGGGACCCAGGCACGAGTTCAGGGGGCCACACAACCGCTTTCACGGGCGGTAAGCAGCACCTGAGGTGCTGATTTCACTGGTGTAGTAGTGTGTTTAGAGTTTATATCTTTGCTATACTTTACACTGTATGGTGCACAGTCAATTTTCTGGTCATATACCCTGTGGTGTGGCTCAAGGGGCAACAAAACACAGGCTTACTACGCTGCCAGCGCCGCATGTGCAATCCGGCAGGTTCCATTGACCCTCAGGGTGGACCCCTGTGGCATTTGTTCTGGCCTCTGCTCAAGGGGTCCCAGGGACAACAACCAAACAGATCCAGGTGACAGGGACGGAGTTTGCAGTTTTTACTGACAGACTTTCTGAGACTATGGCTAAAATACTAGAAGCTGGCAGTCCAGACTGGTATCTCAGACCATGGGCACTGTACAATCACTGCCCCATATTCCCCTCAGTTGGAACAACAATGTTCCCCCGGGGTGTCTCATAGGTCCCAGGGTGAAGTCTCTGACACGGACCGCAGTCCCAGACCGCCTAGGCGAGCTCGCTTAGACACCCCCTCGACCTCATCACATTGTTCAGGGTCTCAGAGAAATGACTCTCTGTATCAGAAGAGGAGGTAGCTGATCAGGATTCTGATCCTGATGCCGCTCTCTACCTGGATATCCCTGAGGCGGACGCCATAGTGAATGCTCTTATTGCGTCCATACAAATGATGCTGGATGTTTCTCTCTCAGGCTCATCCAGCAGAAGGGTCACCTTCTCAAGGTCCCCCAAGAGTACAGCGAGTAGGTTTTCTGGATCACTCTGACGTCTCAGAGGCAGTCCAGACACACCGAGTTTGTCCGGATAAGCGTTTCTTCCAAGCGCTTTAAGGATACACTTTATCCCTTCCCCCCCCTGACGTGGTCAGGGCTGGACTCAGTGTCCCAAGGTGGATTCTCCAATCTCTAGACTGGCGGCTAGATCCATAGTGGCAGTTGAAGATGGGGATTCGCTCACGGATGCCACTGACAGACAGATGGAGCTCTGGTTGAAATCCATCTATGAAGCCATCGGCGCGCCTTTTGCTCCAGCATTCGCAGCCCTATGGGCGCTCCAAGCTATTGCAGCGGGTCAGGCGCAAATTGACGCACTTACACGTACGTCTGCGCCGCAAGTGGCGTCTGTAACCTCTCAAACTTCGGCATGGCGTCCTACGCTATAAATGCTGTCCTGGACTCTGCGAGCCGTACGGCGGCTGCAGCCGACAATTCGGTGGCAATACGCAGGGCCGTGTGGCTTCGGGAATGGAAGGCAGATTCAGCTTCCAAAAAAGTGCTTAACCGGTTTGCCATTTTCTGGCGACCGTTTGTTTAGTGAGAGGCTGGATGAAATCATCAACCAATCCTGGGAAAGGAAACATCCTTACCCCAGACCAAACCAAGATTACCCCAACAGAGAATGGGACAGTCGAGGTTTCGGTCCTTTCCGGGCACGGGCAGGTCCCAATTCTCCTCTCCCAAACATCCTCAGAAGGGTCAGAGGAACTCCGATCCATGGCGGTCTAAGGCACGCCCTTAAAAGACCGCCGGAGGTGCCGCCACCAAGGCGGCTTCCTCATGACCTACGGCCCTCACACCGCATCCTCGGTCGGAGGCAGGCTCTCCCGCCTTTCAGACATTTCGCTGCCACAGGTTAAGGACCGTTGGGTGAGAGACATTCTGTCTCACGGTCACAGGATAGAGTCAACTCTCGTCCTCCGACTTGATTTTTCAGAACGTCCCCGCCTCCCGAGCGAGCCGATGCTCTTCTACAGGCGCTGGGCACTCTGAAGACAGAAGGAGTGGTGATCCCGGTTCCTCTTCAGCAACAGGGTCACGGTTTTTGCTCCAACCTGTTTGTGGTCCCAAAGAAGGACGGATCTTGCCGTCCTGTCCTGGACCTAAAACTGCTCCACAAACATGTAAAAGCCAAGCGGTTCAGGATGGAATCCCTCCGCTCTGTCATCGCCTCAATATCCCAAGGAAATTTTCCTTGCATCGATCGATATCAAGGAGGCTTATCTCCACGTACTTATTGCTCCAGAGCATCAGCGCTTCCTGCGCTTCGCCATCGGAGATGAACACCTGCAGTACGTGGCACTGCCGTTCGGCCTGGCGACAGCCCCACAGGTTTTCACCAAGGTCATGGCTGCAGTACTTGCGATCCTACACTCTCAGGGTCACTCGGTGATCCCTTACTTAGACGATCTGCTGGTCAAGGCTCCCTCTCAAGAGGCATGCCAGCACAGCCTCACCGCTACTCTGGATACTCTCCAGACTTTCGGGTGGATCATCAATTTTCCAAAGTCAAATCTGACACCGGCCCAATCGCTGACATATCTTGACATGGAGTTGTCATACCCTCTCAGCGATAGTGAAGCTTCCGCTGAACAAACACCGTTCACTACAGACGGGGGTGCAATCTCTAGGTCAGTCACTCCCCTTGAGGCGCCCCACGCACTTCCTCGGGAAGATGGTGACAGCAATGGGGGCAGTCCCTTTCACGCAGTGTTCATCAGCGTGCTCTCCAAAGGGACTCCTACGCAAGGAGACAGGAAACCGACATTCCTCAACAGGAACGTCTCCCTCTCTCAGGCATACCACTTCATTGTCGAGGGGAAATTCCTTCCTTCTCCCATCCTGGGCAGTGGTCACGACGGACGTGAGTAGGTTTCAGTGGGGAGCAGTTTTTCTCCACCACAGGGCTCAAGGTACGTGGACTCACCATTGAGTCCTCGCTTCTGATCAATGTGCTGGAGATCAGAGCAGTGTATCTCGTCCTAAAACCGTTCCAGCAGTGGCTGGAAGGCAAGAAGATCCGAATTCAGTCGGACAACTCCACAGTGGTGGCTTACAGTCCGGCGGCTTTTGCTGTGGATGGAAGCCACAGCCTCCACCATATCCGCAGTTCACATCCCAGGCGTGGAACACTTGGGAGCAGACTTCTCAGTCGCCAGGACATGGACGCAGAGCAAGGGTCCCTTCACCAGGACGGGTTTCACGAGATATGTTGCCGCTAGGGCATGCCGGACGTCGACCTAATTGCGTTCCGGCACCACAATTAGGACATTCATGGCACAGTCTCAAGATCCCAGAGCTATGGCGACAGACGCCTTAGTTCAACACTGGTCACAGTTTCAGCTTACTTACGTGCTCCCACCGTTGGCACTGTTGCCCAGAGTGTTACGCAAGATCACGGCAGACTGCCGCGGCTGCCGCCGCGTCATCCCCGTCGCTCCAGACTGGCCGAGGAGGTCGTGGTCCCGGATCGGTGGCATCTCACGGTCGGCCAACCGGGGGCACTGCCAGACCGACCAGAATTGCTGTCTCAACGGCCGTTTTTTCCATCTGAATTCTGGGGCCCTCAACCTGGCTGTGTGGCCATTGAGTCCTGGATTCTAGCGTCTTCAGGATTATCTCAAGAAGCCATTGCCACTATGAGACAGGCTAGTAAACAAACGTCCGCCAAGGTCTAACCACAGGACGCGGAAAATATTCCTGTCGTGGTGCTCTGCTCAGGGTTTCTTTCTCCCTGGCCATTTGCCTTGCCCCCCTCACTGTCCTTCCTTCAATTTGGACTGGAAAAGGGTTCGTCGCTCGACTCCCTTAAGGGACAAGTCTCAGCGCTCTCTGTGTTTTTTCCAGAAGCGCCTAGCCAGACTTCCACAGGTGCGCACGTTCCTGCAGGGAGTTTGTCACATCGTTCCTTTTTTACAAGCGGCCGTTACAACCTTCGGATCTGAACAGGGTGCTGATGTTCTTCAGAAACCACCATTCGAGCCAATGAGAGATATTTCTCTCTCACGCCTTTCGCAGAAAGTGGTTTTTCTAGTACCAGTCACTTCACTTCGGAGAGTGTCTGAGCTAGCAGCGCTGTCATGCAAGGCCCCTTTCCTGGTTTTCACCAGGACAAGGTGGTTCTGCGTCCGGTTCCGGAATTTCTCCCTAAGGTGGTATCCCCCTTTCATCTCAATCAGGATATCTCCTTACCTTCTTTTTGTCCTCATCCAGTTCACCAATGTGAAAAGGATTTGCACTTGTTAGATCTGGTGAGAGCACTCAGACTCTACATTTCTCGTACGGCGCCCCTGCGCCGCTCGGATGCACTCTTTGTCCTTGTCGCTGGCCAGCGTAAAGGGTCACAGGCTTCCAAATCAACCTTCACTCGGTGGATCAAGGAGCCAATTTTCGAAGCCTACCGTTCGGCTGGGCTTCCGGTTCTCTCAGGGCTGAAGGCCCATTCTACCAGAGCCGTGGACGCGTCCTGGGCTTTGAGGCACCAGGCTACGGCTCAGCGGGTGTGTCAGGCGGCTACCTGGTCGAGCCTGCACACTTTCACGAAACACTATCAGGTGCATACCTACGCTTCGGCGGATGCCAGCATAGGCAGACGTGTCCTTCAGGCGGCGGTTGCCCACCTGTAGGAAGGGGCCGTTTTTTCGGCTCTATTACGAGGTATTATTTTACCCACCCAGGGATTGCTTTTGGACATCCCAATTGTCTGGGTCTCCCAATAGAGCGACAAAGAAGGGAATTTTGTTTACTTACCGTAAATTCCTTTTCTTCTAGCTCTAATTGGGAGACCCAGCACCCGCCCCTGTTTTTTTGTGTACACATGTTGTTCATGTTGAATGGTTTCAGTTCTCCGATATTCCTTCGGATTGAATCTACTTTAAACCAGTTTATAATTTTTTCCTCCTTCTTGCTTTTGCACCAAAACTGAGGATCCCGTGAGAGCACGGGGGGTGTATAGGCAGAAGGGGAGGGGCTTAACACTTTTAAGTGTAATACTTTGTGCAGCCTCCGGAGGCATAGCCTATACACCCTAATTGTCTGGGTCTCCCAATTAGAGCTAGAAGAAAAGGAATTTACGGTAAGTAAACAAAATTCCCTTCTTTGTAACAACGATAAAAATTCAATTTTGGGGTTAAAGACCTCCTGTTTTGCCAAACTGCAAGCTGTATTTTACACTTGAAACTAAGTGTGAATGAGCGTTCTTAATAACATTGTTTTCTCAATCATCTTGCATTCTAAACAGGCTGCCGATCAATGAACAATCAAAGCGTTCGTTCATTGGGTGAAATGATCTTTTATTCAGAGCAAAAAATCATCTTTCTCAATAATATATCGTTCTGCATAAACTGGACTTGTACTGCCAAGATCTATGGCAGCCTCTGTGCACTGAGCGATCTGTTTCCTGACATTGCTTACTGCGGTCTGCCTGTGTAAGGCTCACCTCACATCAGTGGTATTTTGCCGCAAAGCCGGATCCGTTACAAATGTGTTTTAGTTCCATTAATTTCCAATGGAATCGTGGCAAGATACAGTCAATGTGGTTGTGTATGACGCATGTGACTGCATCTTGCCGCGATTCCATTGGAAATGATTGGAACTGAAACGCATTTGTAACAGATCCCGGCTTTGCGGCAAAATATCACTAATGTGAGCCTAAACTGGCTAATCTCTTGATCCGTGGTAGGTTTGTGTGAATAGACGCTAAGTTTCTAACTTGAAAAGTTCCTGCGTCTCTCCTTGTGGGCATCGAAGGATATACAGGGGGAGAGAGGTCTGACAGGCTATGATCTGTCTTTTTGCAGTCACTTGCAGCTTACTAACTCCTGCCCATTAAGTTGTTGTTTTAGGCAAGCATTTTATAATTCTATATTCTGGTATGATCGCTTATCTTCTACTTAAAGGAACTGATTTCTCTAAAATGTGTTTTTTCACTTTAGGTTGGAAGAAGAGAGTGTGACTCTGCCGACTGAGCCTGTACCGGAGCCAGATACTCCCGAAGAAAGCCCCATTGTTCAGCTGGTCCAGGAGGAAGAGGAGGAGCCGCCGGCCCAGTCCACTGTGACTCTCCTAGGCAACGAGGAACAAGAAGAAGAAAAAGTGTCCTGGTTCGAGTTTGAGAGCCAGGTTTACTGTGGGGAGTTGGCCACCATCTGCTGTATCTCCAGCTTCTCAGAGTACATTTATAGGTGGTGTTCAGCCATCGTTGCCATTCATAGGCAGCGTAGTAAACCAGCAGACTACAAACAGAAGGAGGAAGAGGACTCCCAGCCCACACAGCAGCCTTTATCTGCCCCAGATACTATAGAGCCCATGCCAGAACCATCTGAAAGCAAAGTTATAGAGGAGGCCACAACAGACTTCATTTTGGTAGATCCAGGAGATAATTCACCCACAGGATCTGTAAATGTCATCGAGCCCATCCCTTTGGAGCCAAGTCAGTCACAGACCATTTCTCAGTCAGTGGCAGCTGATGAAAGTGACTCCTCAAATGTGTCTCCTTCAGAGACCAACAAAATAGTGACAACCTTGACCCCTGACCTAACTCCTACAGACTCTGTACAGAATCAAACACAGGAGCTAAAACCCAGTGATACTCTGATTTATGCAGAAAAGCCAATCTTGGGCTCAGAGGACAGTATCTTGGTGGAGGAGGTGGTGGAGGGCAGCCGGGAGGAACCTGCCGACTACACCAAATTTATCAAAGATACCGAGACTCTCCAGATTGAAGAAGCTATTCCGTCCACTACGGAGAGCGAAATGGAAACTAAAGAGACATTAAAGCCTGTGATGACCCCGGTTGTGGATAGTCTTGCAGCAGCGGAAAAGAGGGAGGAAGACCACCTGAGCGAAGATGCTGCCCTAAGTGGCAGCTTGCACAGAAGTACTACTGATTTCTATGCTGAGCTACAAAATGCGACTGAGCTGGGTTATACCAATGGGAATCAAGTGCACGGCTCCAACCAGAAGGAGTCCGTCTTTATGCGCCTCAATAACCGCATTAAAGCCTTGGAGGTTAATATGTCTTTAAGTGGTCGCTACTTGGAAGAGCTCAGTCAGAGGTAAGGAAAATGATTTTGGCCATTGCTTATATACATTTAGCAGTTTTCCTGCTCCGATGGTCTCAGTATGCCCCTATATTACAGGGTTGTTTCTTCATTTAAGTGATTCTTCTGTTCATTTTTTGGGTGCTGCCCCTTTGGGTCTGGCTTGGGAATCCCCTTTAGGGCTGTCCAGGGGGGCCATTTTGGCCTGGCCACTGTCTTACATTAGGAAATATGATTGTATATTTATTATTTCTTTATCGTTCCTTTGGGAGACCCAGACCATGGGTGTTTAGCTTCTGCCTCCGGAGGACACACAAAGTACTACACTAACAAGTGTAGCTCCTCCCTCTGAGCTTATACACCCCCTGGTGAGCCAGTCCCAGCCAGTTTATCGCTTTGTGTTCAGGAGGCATACATCCACACATGCATTCTCATATGATTTTTTGCTTTTTGGAAAGAGATTGAAGAAGTGCGGGTCCACGTCTGGACCCCCGGCATGTCCCTTCTCACCCCACTGTGTCGGCGGTGTTGTAAGGTTGATTTCCAAGGCTGGAGCCTTACATGCCGTGCTCCTTCACCATCCCTCCTGGGCTTTGGCTTGAAGTGGGAGCCAGCACAGTCTCCATGCCTGGCAGGAGACCGGTCTCCATCCACAGCCCCTTGAGGATTCTGCTGGACCGGAGCACTCATCCCCAGGGACCTGGCTCTGCGTCTCAGCAGCTAAGTACCTGAGACGTTTATGTGTTGGGGTCCCTGTTCTTTATTGTATGGGGAGAGTATGCTGAATGTATTTATTTTGGCATTTCCGACGGGTTCTCTAGCTTTCGCCCGAGAACCGCGCCGATGGTGCCTGCGCGTCGGCCTCGCCGCTTAAATTTAGGCCCCGGCTTTGCCGGAGGCCTAGTTTCGGTTAACTACCCTCGCATGTCACTCATGCAGAGGGACAGGCACGGCTCCTCCCGGCGGCCGTCCTGCACAGGGGAGGGACACTCCCCACTGATGGGGCGTGTCTCCTCCCCTGCAGGTCTCTATGGCCCTCCAGTTCCCGCTCTCCTACAGGAACGCCCCCAAGTCCCACCCCCTCTCTTCGCTCCGGCGGCCATTTCTCAGGCAGAGTTCACTCTGCGCTGGGCCTTTCTGCACTCTGCATCCCTGCTGAGGTGCTGTGCATTGGGGGTCCAGGCTTCGGGATCTGGAGGGCACACAACACCGCTTCCAGCGGTCTGGTAAACCATAGCCGGTCTCTGGTTGTGGACCTCTGTATATTCTCCCTGGGGTTCATTCTCTTGCAGAGCCCCCACTCCAGCAGCATGTCTCACACGAGGAGCAAGGCTCCAAAGCTTTATTCTGTATGCACTGCATGTAGGCTCCTGCTGCCTGAGCCGAGCACCTATCCACATTGTGATGTCTGCTCTAACTTGGCGGTGCCACAGCCTGGAGTCTCACCCCCAGTGGTCTCTCCGGCTGCCTCTGCACCTGTGGCTGAACCCCCGGCCTGGGTAGAGTCCTTCTCTAGGTCTATATCCCAGTCATTTGCTGAGTCCATGGGACTTTTGTCCAGGACTTTGATGAATATGCATCAGCCCTCCTCACAGGGTGCCTCTAATGCTCTTGCTAAGGGTCCTTTAGGATCCCTATCCTCTGACCTCTGTCCATCGGAGCTCACAGAGGATTCATCATCAGGTCCCAGACCCCGTCCTCCTAAGAGAAGGCGCAGGGTTTCCTTACCCTGCTCATCCCGCGGCTCTGATTCAAGAGCTGACTCGCAAGATGAGGAGGATGCCCTTACGGGGGGCTCGGAGGCTAACTCCATGTACCCCATCGATCTTTCCGAGGGTGACTCAGATCTTAGTGACTTGATTGGTTCTATTAATTCTATACTGGATCTCAATCTGCCAGTATCAGAGGAGCAACCCTCTCTGGCAGAAAAGCACCAGTTTACCTCGCCTAAGAGAGTGAAGAGTGTGTTCTTTAACCACTCCAGTTTTCAGACCGCTGTGACCAAACCCAGGGCCTGTCCTGACAAACGCTTTCCAAAGCGTGGTTCTGATGACCGTTTTCCCTTTCCACCTGAGGTGGTCAAGGAGTGTTCTCACTCCCCAAAGGTAGACCCCCCGGTGTCTAGGCTCTCAGCCCGGACCGTTGTGTCGGTGGCTGACGGCACCTCACTTAAGGATTCCACTGACCGTCAGATTGACCTTCTGGCCAAATCTGTGTATGAAGCGGCGGGGGCCGCGTTTTCCCCGACTTTTGCAGCAGTGTGGGCTCTCAAAGCCATCTCTGCTTCTCTAGAGGAGAATGCATTCCCTCACCAAGGAATCTATGCCTGAGATGGTTGCCTTAACTTCTCAAGCTTCAGCTTTTTCATCTTATGCCATGTCTGCCATGCTAGAGGCTTCTCACCGCACTGCGGTGGCTTCGGCTAATTCCCTCGTTATCCGCAGGATCTTGTGGCTTCGAGAGTGGAAGGCAGATGCTTCTTCAAAGAAGTACCTTGCTGGGCTCCCTTTTGCTGGTTCCCGGCTGTTCGGTGAACAGCTGGATGAAATTATTAAGGAAGCTACTGGCGGGAAGAGTACTTCCATGCCACAAACAAAGACCAGGAAACCCGCCCAGGGTAGGAATCAGTCGAGGTTTCGTTCCTTTCGTTCCTCCAACTGGTCGTCCTCTAAGCCCTCTGCCTCGTCCGCTAACTCAGCTAAGGATCAGAAATCCAACTGGCGCCCAAAAGCGCGGCCGCAGAAGACCGCAGGAGGTTCTGCCACTAAGGCAGCCTCCTCATGACTCTCTGCCCGATCCAGCAACGTCCTTAGTCGGTGGCAGGCTCTCCCACTTTGGCGACGCTTGGTTAAAATAAGTCTCCGATCAGTGGGTGAGAGATATCATATCTCACGGCTACAGGATAGAATTCTCTTCCAGCCCGCCAAACAGATTTTTTCTCTCAACTCCCCCCTGCTCCAAGGCCGCCGCCTTCTCACAGGCCGTGGCATCCTTGCAGGCAAACTGAGTAATTGTGCCAGTTCCCGCTCTGGAACGGTTCAGAGGTTTTTACTCAAACCTCTTGCTAGTTCCCAAAAAGGACGGTACCTTCCGGCCCATCCTGGATCTCAAGCTTCTCAACAAGCATGTTCGGGTGCGGCATTTTCGCATGGAGTCTCTGCGATCAGTCATTGCCTCAATGACCCAAGGGGATTTCCTGGCGTCCATCGACATCAGAGATGCCTATCTACATGTGCCAATTGCAGTTTCACACCAGCGTTGGTTACGTTTTGCAATAGGAGAGGATCATTTCTTCATCGTTCCTTATGGGAGACCCAGACCATGGGGTGTATAGCTTCTGCCTCCGGAGGACACACAAAGTACTACACTAAAAGTGTAGCTCCTCCCTCCGAGCATATACACCCCCCGGATGACAAATCCAACCAGTTCAATGCTTTGTGTTCAGGAGGTCACACACACACACATGCATTCTCTGATTTTTGATTTTTTGATTTCAAAGATTTGGAAGAAAAGCGGGTCCAGTCTGGACTCCCGGCATGTCCCTTCTCACCCCACTGTGTCGGCGGTGCTGTTAAGGTTGACTTTACAAGGCTGGAGCCTTACATGCCGCGCTCCTTCACCATCCCCTGGGGCTCTGGCTTGAAGTGGGAGCCGTCACGGTTCTCTCTGCTTGCAGGAGACCAGTCTCCATCCGCAGCCCTGTCAGGATCCTGCCGGACGGAGCGTTTACCCCCCCCCCCCCCCCCAGGGACATGGCCCTGCGTCTCATAAGCTAAGTATTGAGACGTTATTCAGGGGTCCCTTGTATATTTATTGAGGGGGGAGTGTGTTTGCTAACTTTGCTGTGATTTCCGGCCGGTTCTCTGGGTTTTTCCTGAGAACCGCGCCGAGGGTGCCTGCTCATCGGCCGCATGTAAAAATCCAAGCCCCGGCTTCAGTTGCGGCCTACTTTCGGTTTCAGTGCCCCTGCATGTCAGTCATGCAGAGGGACACTGCGGCTCCGCCCAGCGGCTGTTCAGCACAGGGAGCGGACACTCCTCACTGAGGAAAGATTCCCTCCCCTGTATACCTCATTTGCCCTCCGAGCCCGCTCTCAGAGTAGGCCCCGCCCCCTCTCCTCGCTCCAGGCGCCATTTTATCAGCGTTCTCAATGTCTGCATACCACATTGTGACAAATGGGGGCCTGGGCTGGGGGATCTGGAGGGCACAGAGATGTCTCTATGTTAAACGGTCTGGCAAGTCACAACCTCCGGTTGTGCAGTTGCTTATATACTCTGTTTATATACTCTGCTGGGGGTCATTCTGGACAGAGCCCCCACTTCTGCAGCATGTCTCACATCAGAGCAAGGCTGCAAGGCTGTTCTTACTATGCACTGCATGTAGACTCGTACTGCCTGTACCGAGCACATAACCACATTGTGATGCTTGCTCTAACATAGTGGTCCCTCAGCCTGGAAGCTCATCAGTGGTCCCTCCGGCTGCTCCAGCTCCGGTGGCTGAACCCCCGGTTTGAGTATAATCCCTCTCTCCAGGGGACAGCTGTCCCGGACTCTGCTGAGCATGCATCAGCCCCCTTCTCAGGGCGCTTCGGCTGCTACGGCTTGCTCAGCAAAGCTCACAGAGGATTCTTCATCTGGTCTCAGACCCCGTCCTCCTAAAATGGAGACGCAGGTTCCCCTTTTCCTTCCTCGTCCCGTGGCTCTGATTCACGAGCTGACTCGCAGGACGAGGAGGATGCCTTTACTAGGGGCTCGGACGCTACTTCATGTACCATTGATCTGTCCGAAGGTGACGCAGGTGCTAATGATTTGATTGCGTCCATTATATTTGTACTGGACCTCAATCCGCCTGTATCAGGGGAGCATCCCCCTCTGGCAGAAAAGCATCAGTATACCTTAAGAGAACAAGGAGTGTGTTCCTTAACCACTCCAGTTTTTCAGCCCACTGTGACCAAGCCCAGAGCCCGTCCTGACAGACGCTTCCCAAAGCGTGGTTCTCATGACTGTTTTCCCCTTCCACCAGAGGTGGTCAAGGAGTGGGCTCATTCACCAAGGGTGGACCCTCCGGTGTCTAGACTTTCAGCCCGGACAGTTGTATCAGAGGCTGACGACACCTCTCTAAGGATTCCACTGTCCGCCAGGTTGACCTTCTTGCCAAACCTAAATATGAGGCGGCAGGGGCCTCGTTCTCCCCATCTTTTGCAGCAGTGCGGGCTCTCAAAGCCATCTCTGCTTCTCTGGAGGAGATGCATTCCCTCACCAGGGACTCTATGCCCGAAATGGTTGCCTTAACTTCCAGGCTTTAGTCTTTTCATCCTATGCCATGTCTGCCATGCTGGAGACTGTCACCGCACTGCGGTGGCCTCGGCTACTTCCCTCGCTATCCGCAGGCTCCTGTGGCTTCGAGAGTGGAAGGCAGATGCTTCTTACGAAGTTCCTTGCTGGGCTCCCTTTTGCTGGGACCAGTCTATTCAGGAACAGCTGGATGAAATTATTAAGGAAGCTTTTGGCAGCAAGAGTACTTCCATGCCACAAACCCCCAGGGCAGGAACCAGTCGAGGTTTCGTTCCTTTCATTCCTCTAACTGGTCGTCCTCTAAGTCCTAGGCCTCGTCCACGAACTCAGCCAGGGTCCGTAAACCAACTGGCGCATGAAGCCGCGTCCTCAGAAGTCCGCAGGAGCTGCTGCCACCAAGGCAGCCTCCTCTTGATTATCTGGCCGCGCCAGCAACGGCCTTGGTCGGTGGCAGGCTCTCCCAAATAGAGGCAGTAGCTCAGTGGTAAAGCTGCTGCCTTTGAAACAATGAACTCACAGCTCCACGAGTTCGAGTCCCGGCCGCCCCGAAAATACAGAGCCGATGATAATTTAAGCTTGGGCGACGTGTGGTTCCAACACGTCTTCGATCAGTGGGTGTGGGATACCATCCCCACGGCTACAGAATGGAATTCTTTCCAGCCCGCCAAACAGAGATTTTTTTTCTGTTACCTCCCCCCTGCTCCAAGGCCGCCGCCTTCTCACAGGCCGTGGCATTCTTGCAGGCCAATGGAGTAATTGTACCAGTTCCCGACTGGGAACGGTTCTGAGATTTCTACTCAAATCTCTTCCTAGTCCCCGAAAAGGACGGTGCCTTCCGACCTGGATCTCAAGCTTCTCAACAAGCATGTTCAGGTGCGGCATTTTTGCATGGAGTCTCTGCGATCAGTCAATGACCCAAGGAGATTTCTTAGCATCCATCGACATCAGAGATGTCTATCTGCATGTGCCAATCGCAGTTTCACACCAGCGTTGGCTACGTTTTGTAATCGGAGAGTAACATTTCCAATTCGTGGCTCTCCCCTTCGGGTTAGCCACGGCCCCTCGTGTATTCACAAGGTCATGGCAGCAGTGGTTGCGGTTCTGCACCTCCAGGGGTTGGCAGTGATTCCTTTCCGGGACGACCTTCTACTTAAGGCTTCATCCAGGGCAGACTGTCAGCGGAGTGTCTCGCTCACTCTCGCTACAAGTCCACTCTGACCCCGACCCAGGAACTTGCGTACCTAGGGATGCAATTCGAGACTCTGCTGGCACTTGTGAAGCTGCCCTTAGTCAAACAGCAGTCCCTTCATCTGGCGGTTCGCTCTCTGCTGAGGCTCCGCCGTCATTCCATCAGGCACCTCATGCAGGTGCTGGGTCAGATGGTGGCGTCAATGGAAGCAGTTCCCTTTGCCAGTTTCATCTGCGTCCCCTGCAGCTGGACATTCTCCGCTGTTGGGACAAGCGGCCCTCTTCCTTGCACAAGCTGGTGGCTCTGTCGCCACAGACTAGGAGCTCTCTTTAGTGGTGGCTTAGGCCCCTCTCTCTGTCCCAGGGACGCTCCTTTCTAGCCCCGTCCTGGGTAATTCTCACCACGGATGCCAGTCTCTCCGGCTGGGGAGCAGTGTTTATCCACCACAGAGCACAGGGCACTTGGACTCCGTCCGAATCAGCCCTCTCGATCAATGTGCTGGAAATCAGAGCTGTGCTCCTAACTCTCGTAGCTTTTCGCCACCTGTCGGTGGGCAAGCACATTCGAGTGCAGTCAGACAACGCGACAGCAGTTGCCTACATCAATCACCAGGGGGGGACTCGCAGCCGCCTAGCCCTGTTGGAAATTCAACGCATTCCGCAGTCCACATCCCAGGCGTAGAACACTGGGAGGCAGATTCTCAGCCGTCAAACCGTGGACAGCGGCGGGTGGGCCCTGCATTCGGCAGTGTTCCGGTCAATCTGCCGCAAGTGGGGCACTCCGGAAGTGGATCTAATGGCATCCCGGCACAACAACAAGGTCCCGGTTTACGTGGCTCGCTCCCACGATCCTCAGGCCTTGGTGGCGGACGCGCTGGTTCAGGATTGGCCCCAGTTCCGTCTGGCCTACGTGTTTTTCCCCTCTTGCCCAGAGTCCTGCGCAAGATCAGAATGGAAGGCCGTCGGGTCATACTCATCGCCCCAGACTGGCCCAAGCGAGCTTGGTTCCCAGACCTGCTCCGTCTGTCCGTAGAGGTGCCGTGGCATCTCCCGGACTGCCCAGACCTTCTCTCACAAGGTCCGTTTTTCCGTCAGAATTCTGCGGCTCTCAGATTGACGGCGTGGCTCTTGGGTCCTGGATCCTTACGGCTTCAGGCATTCCTTCCGAGGTCATCTTCACTATGACTCAGGCTCGGAAGTCTTCCTCGGCTAGGATTTACCACAGGACTTGGAGAATTTTCCTGTCCTTGTGTCGCTCTTCCGGCCATGCTCCTTGGCCTTTCCTTGCCGACCATCCTGTCCTTTCTACAGTCCGGTCTGCAGCTAGGACTATCACTCAATTCCCTCAAGAGACAGGTCTCGGCTCTATCAGTGTTGTTCCAGCGGCGTATCGCCCGACTGGCCCAGGTGCGCACCTTCATGCAGGGCGCATCTCACATCATTCCGCCTTACCGGCGGCCTCTGGATCCCTGGGACCTTAATCTGGTCCTCACGGCCTTACTGAAACCCCCCTTTGAGCCTCTTAGGGAGGTTTCGTTGTTTCGTCTTTCACAGAAAGTGGTCTTTCTGGTGGGCATAACTTCTCTCAGGAGAGTCTCTTGATTTGACTGTGCTCTCTTCGGAGTCACCCTTTTTGGTTTTTTCACCAAGACAAGGTGGTTCTCCGTCCGACTCCGGGTTTTCTCCCTAAGGTCGTGTCTCCTTTCCACCTTAACCAGGACATTTCATTGTCTTCCCTTTGTTCGGCCCCTGTGCATCGCTTTGAGAAAGCGTTGCATGCTTTCGATTTGGTGCGGACGCTCCGGATCTATGTGTCACGCACCGCCGTTCTTAGGTGGTGCACCTCTCTTTTTGTGCTGACCACAGATCAGCGCAAAGGTCTTTCGGCTTCTAAACCGACCCTAGCTCGTTGGATTAGGTCGGCCATATCAGATGCCTACCAATGTTCTCAGGTGCCTCCCCTGCCGGGGTTCAAGGCGCACTCGACCAGAGCTGTCGGTGCCTCTTGGGCTTTCAGGCACCAGGCTACGGCTCAGCAGGTCTGTCAGGCTGCCACTTGGTCTAGTCTGCACACCTTTTCGAAGCACTACCAAGTGCATGCTCATGCTTCGGCAGATGCGAGCTTGGGCAGACGCATCCTTCAGGCGGCTGTCGCCCATTTGTGAAGTTAGGTTTTGCCTACTTCTCAGTTTCTGTTTATTTCCCACCCATGGACTGCTTTGAAACGTCCCATGGTCTGGGTCTCCCATAAGGAACGATGAAGAAAAAGAGAATTTTGTTTACTTACCGTAAATTCTTTTTCTTATAGTTCCGACATGGGAGACCCAGCACCCTCCCTGTTGCCTGTTGGCAGTTTTCTTGTTCCGTGTGTTTTTCACCGGCTGTTGTTGTAGACAGAGGTTCCGGTTATTCCGGGTTTTACTCTATCACTACTTATGGGTGGATGTCCTCCTTCAGCTTTTGCACTAAACTGGTTGGATTTGTCATCCGGGGGGTGTATATGCTCGGAGGGAGGAGCTACACTTTTAGTGTAGTACTTTGTGTGTCCTCCGGAGGCAGAAGCTATACACCCCATGGTCTGGGTCTCCCATGTCGGATCTATAAGAAAAAGAATTTACGGTAAGTAAACAAAATTCTCTTTTTCCAATTCGTGGCTCTCCCCTTCGGGTTAGCCACGGCCCCTCGGGTATTCACCAAGGTCATGGCAGCAGTGATTGCGGTTCTGCACCTCCAGGGGTTGGCAGTGCTCCCTTACCTGGACGACCTTCTAGTCAAGGCTCCATCCAGCGCAGACTGTCAGCGGAGTGTCTCGCTCACTCTCGCCACTCTAGCCCAATTCGGGTGGCTTGTCAATCTTCCCAAATCCACTCTGACTCCGACCCAGAGTCTCACGTACCTAGGGATGCAGTTCGAGACTTTGCCGGCACTTGTGAAGTTGCCCTTAATCAAACAGCAGTCTCTCCATCTAGCGGTGCGCTCTCTGCTGAGGCCCCGCCGTTATACCCTCAGGCGCCTGATGCAGGTGCTGGGTCAAATGGTGGCGTCCATGGAGGCTGTTCCCTTTGCCCAGTTCCATCTGCGCCCCCTGCAGCTGGACATTCTCCGCTGTTGGGACAAGCGGCCTTCCTCCTTACACAGGTTAGTGGCTCTGTCGCCACGGACCAGGAGCTCTCTTCAGTGGTGGCTTCGGCCCCTCTCCCTGTCCAAAGGGCGCTCCTTCCTGGCCCCGTCCTGGGTGATTCTCACCACGGATGCCAGTCTATCCGGCTGGGGAGCGGTATGTCTCCACCACAGAGCGCAGGGCACTTGGACTCCGTCCGAGTCAGCCCTTTCAATCAATGTGCTGGAAACCAGAGCCGTGCCTCTAGCTCTCCTAGCTTTTCACCACCTGTTGGCGGGCAGGCACATTCGAGTCCAGTCAGACAACGCGACAGCAGTTGCCTACATCAATCACCAAGGCGGGACACGCAGCCACCTGGCAATGTTGGAGGTACAACGCATCCTTCAATGGGTGGAGGACTCAAAGTCCACCATATCCGCAGTCCACATCCCAGGCGTGGAAAACTGTGAGGCAGATTATCTCAGCCGTCAAAGCGTGGACAGTGGTGAGTGGTCCCTGCACCCGGCAGTGTTTCAGTCAATCTGCCGCAAATGGGGCACTCCGGACATGGACCTAATGGCATCCCGTCACAACAACAAAGTTCCTGTTTACGTGGCTCGCTCCCACGATCCTCAGGCCTTCACCGCGGACGCTCTGGTTCAAGACTGGTCCCAGTTTCGTCTGTCCTACGTGTTTCCCCCTCTAGCTCTCTTGCCCAGAGTCCTGCGCAAGATCAGAATGGAGGGCCGTCGAGTCATCCTCATTGCACCGGACTGGCCCAGGCGAGCTTGGTATCCGGACCTGCTCCAACTGTCCGTAGAGATGCTGTGGCATCTCCCGGACCGTCCAGACCTACTCTCGCAAGGTCCGTTTTTCCGCCCGAATTCTGCGGCCCTCAAATTGACGGCGTGGCTCTTGAGTCCTGGATTTTGACGGCTTCTGGTATTCCTCCTGAAGTCATCTCCACTATGACTCGGGCCCGTAAGTCTTCCTCCGCTAAGATCTATCACAGGACTTGGAAAATTTTCCTGTCCTGGTATCGCTCTACCGGCCATCCTCCTTGGCCATTCTCTTTGCCGACCCTTCTGTCTTTTCTACAGTCCGGTCTGCAGCTGGGACTGTCCCTCAACTCTCTCAAGGGACAAGTCTCAGCTCTATCAGTACTGTTCCAGCGGCGTCTCGCTCGGCTGGCTCAGGTCCGCACCTTCATGCAAGGCGCGTCTCACATCATTCCGCCTTATCGGCGGCCCTTGGATCCCTGGGACCTTAACTTGGTCCTCACGGTATTGCAGAAACCCCCTTTTGAGCCTCTTAGGGAGGTTTCTTTGTATCGTCTTTCTCAGAAAGTGGCCTTTCTAGTTGCCATAACTTCTCTCAGGAGAGTCTCTGATTTGGCTGCGCTCTCCTCGGAGTCACCTTTTTTAGTTTTTCATCAAGACAAGGTGGTTCTCCGTCCGACTCCGGACTTTCTTCCTAAGGTGGTCTCTCCCTTCCACCTTAACCAGGAGATTACCTTACCTTCCTTCTGTCCGGCCCCTGTTCATCGCTTTGAAAAAGCGCTGCATACTCTAGATCTGGTGCTGGGTCTCCAGATCTATGTATCTCGCACCGCTGCGCTTAGGCGGTGCACCTCTCTTTTTGTGCTAACCACAGGTCGGCACAAGGGCCTCCCTGCTTCTAAGCCGACCTTAGCCCGTTGGATTAGATTGACCATTTCGGACGCCTACCAGAGTACTCAGGTGCCTCCCCCGCCGGGGATCAAGGCACATTCGACCAGAGCTGTCGGTGCCTCTTGGGCTTTTAGGCACCAGGCTACAGCTCAACAAGTCTGTCAGGCTGCCACTTGGACTAGCCTGCATACCTTCTCGAAGCACTACCAAGTGCATGCTCATGCTTCGGCAGATGCGAGCTTGGGCAGACGCATCCTTCAGGCGGCTGTCGCCCACTTGTGAAGTTAGGTTCTGCCTACTTCTTAGTTTTTCTGTTTATTTCCCACCCAGGGACTGCTTTGGAACATCCCATGGTCTGGGTCTCCCAAAGGAACGATGAAGAAAAAGAGAATTTTTTTTTACTTACCGTAAATTCTTTTTCTTATAGTTCCGTATTGGGAGACCCAGCACCCTCCCTGTTGCCTGTTGGCAATTTCTTGTTCTGCGTGTTATCACTGGCTGTTGTCGTGGACAGAGTCTCCGGTTGTTCCGGTCCCTTGCTCTATTCTACTTGTGGGTGGCTATTCTCCTTTAGCTTTTGCACTAAACTGGCTGGGACTGGCTCACCAGGGGGTGTATAAGCTCAGAGGGAGGAGCTACACTTTTAAGTGTAGTACTTTGTGTGTCCTCCGGAGGCAGAAGCTATACACCCATGGTCTGGGTCTCCCAATACGGAACTATAAGAAAAAGAATTTACGGTAAGTAAACAAAATTCTCTTTTTTAGTCTCTTTGACTACATATAAGCCTATTGATGCTCACTTAATGATCGGATTACACCGGCTGACGAAAAATAATGGGAACCGAAGAGCATCACGTTTGTACGTTGCGCTTCCACCTTTACATGGGACGAGGCGCTGGCGATTTGATTTATTTACCAGTATAAATGATCCAGTCACCCAACAAAAAAAGCGTTCTGGCATGTTGGCACGGTCTGGAAACTGGCAAAGAGCGCTCTTACAATTGCTCTCATTCTAGGCTCTTCAAGTTGGGCCTTAACTCTATTGGTAGTGATATATATTATTTCAGAATCTCCTAAAATCTTTTTTTTTATTTATTTATTTTTTAAGATATCGAAAACAAATGGAAGAAATGCAAAGAGCTTTCAACAAGACTATATTAAAACTTCAGAATACCTCCCGAATAGCAGAAGAACAGGTAATGTGCGGCAGCTGGAAGTTTCATAGCAATATTTAGTAAGCGAAAACCTATTGAGCTGATCCCTGACACATCCTAATTAAAATGGTCAGAAGTTCTTGAAGTTAGTCAGACACCAATCATACACATTTACTGCATTTATTCATCAATTCTTCACATTTTACAGTTAATGATAGAAACTGCAGCTGCTTTATTTTTGGCAGTCAGTTTCCTTTTCTGCCCAAGTTTAACCCTTCTGTAAGCTGTAATGTAACATGAAAATGACTGGTATTTCCTCTTTGTTAGAAAGTTTTGTTTTTTTTTTTGTTTTTTTTTTAAATTACCGTATAAGCCAAGGCCTTTAATTTTCCCACAAAATACTGGGGAAGACGTATGGACTTGATAAGCCTTGGGTGGAAAATGCAGCAGCTACTGGAAAATGTCAGAAATAAAAATATATACCAATAAAATGTAACGTGCTCCATCCTTCTGCCCTATAGTAATGTGGCCATATTGTCCCCTGTAGTAATGTGCTCATCCTTTAGTAGTGCCCTCATACTGGTCCCCTGTTATGAGTGGAAGGAGATACAACACTCGTCCAGATAAAATCAATTTTTTTTATTTAAAAAATTAATTAAAAAAACATGGCCCAAAATAAAACAAGGTTCTGGCACCAATACACACCGCTTGCATGTTTCAGACTGTGAGGTCCTTATTCATAGCTATGAGTAAGGACCTCACTGCCTGAAACACGTAAGCGGTGTGTATTGGTGCCAGTACCTTGTTTTATTTTGGGCCATGTTTTTTGAGTTTTTGAAATAAAATTGATTTTATCTGGATGAGTGCTGGATCTCCTTCCACTCACTAGTATCCTGGACTGCCCGGCGTCTTGTTTCCCTGCACCGCCCAGTATCAAGTGGACTCACAGCCAGTAATATGAACACTGAATATGTGAGCTGAAAGAAACCCCTCTTTTTTTCTGGATTTGGTCCCCTGTTATGCCTTTGTTAACATGAACACCAAAAAATGATTCTCACCTGTCCTCTGTTCCTGCGGTGCCCTCTTACCTGCTTCTTGCGGACCATTGGCACACACATGATCGCGGCCGGTGCACTTGGCCACCGCTGCCGTAGGCGCTGTACTACAGTTACTGCAGCAGCGCAAAGCATTCATCTGTAGTAAAACACCTATGGCAGCAGCTGTCCCGTGCAGTATGCGTCGGCCGCGGTCACCGAGGGTTCTATGTGCCTGCTGTCCACAATAAGCAGGTAAGTGGGGCACCACAGGAATGGTTGGACAGGTGAGAATAATTTTTTTGTGGGAGCCTCACTCGAATATAAACAGAAGGGGGACATTTTCAGCATAAAAAAATGGGCTGAAAAACTCGGTTTATACTAGAGTATATACGGTATTTGGAATAATATCTAATAGTTGAATTGAAATCCACCTTCTCCTTGCAGATCCTGTATCTGGCACATGAATTGATTTGGTCATTAGATTTCATTCTCAATAAAGACGTCCATAAATATAATACTTTGATTTATTCAGATTGTCTACAAGTCAGATATGATATGAAATTAAATGGACGGTGATTTATAAAAAAAAAAGTGCTTCCTTTGTAACCAAAGCACGCTGTGTAAGAACGAAAATCCTTGTTCCTTATACAGAACTGCATTACTATTTATATATTCAAGATTGTGAAATGTTTTTCACAGGATCAACGTCAAACAGAATCCATTCAGCTGCTCCAGGCTCAGCTCCTCAACATGACCCAGCTCGTCTCCAACCTGTCCACCACCGTCACTGAGCTAAAGAGGGAGGTGAGAATGAAGTCTGTGCCCCAATCTACATGGTAGATTACATCTGAACGTGTATGCAGACCCAACGCAATCATTTAGTTTTTGTTCGGCTCCCAGCAAATTGGACATCTAATGTGTAAGGAGGCCTCCTGACAGAAGATCCAAAATGTATGGGCCCAATGATGTTCAGACATGGCACATGGATTTTGAAATGAAACTTTGTTCGTATGGGACCGAACCTATCCAATGACAAATGTGCCTTCAATGTTGTTGGGTTCCTATCTGCTGCCGGCAGTCCTCAATCCTTAGGGGTCAGATGACCAGAAATTCGACAGCATTGTTTAATGTTCTGGGTCACTCGTGGGTCCTCTGCTGTAGGAATGGAGTTTAAAGTGCTTCTGTAATACTTGAACAACGATGGCCTGTCCTTAGGAGAAGTCATCAATGTCTGATCAATGGGGGATGGGACATCCTGCATTCCCGGCGATCAGCCGTTCTTGGTGTCGGCAGCAGTGGCGAGAACTTCATAGCATAGCTCCGACAGCTCTACAGTGGCCGGGTGCTGGGCAGCCAAACCCCCCTTGTGCTGGACATTCACCCCTTGTGCTGGGCATCCATTGCCTTTGCTGGGCAGTTCTGGAACAGAACAATTCTGGCCAATGCTGACACTGGGAACAGCTGATCACTGGGAGTGCAGGGTGTCCCAACCCCCCACCCACTGATCAGACATTGATGACCTTTCCTAAGGACAGGCCATCATTGTTAAAGTATTGCACAACCTCTTTAAACTCCATTCATCCAGCAAAGGACCCATCAGTGGCCTCTACCAGAATATTAAGCAATGCTGTTTAATTTCTGCTCATCTTAGAGTTGAGATTGACTGCAGCGGTCAGGAACCCCACGCCATTCAAGGCACATTTGCCATTGGATGGGTTCTGTCCCATATGTAAATAAAGCTTCTTTTAAAATTCTATGTGCCATGTCTGAACTTCATTGGGCCCGTACATTTTGGATATCCAGTCTTGTCAGGTGGCTCCTTACGCATTGGACATCTAATCGGTTCAGTAGAAATCTCTGGAACCACCTAGCATTAAAACTGGTCCTCCTGAGAAAACAAGTCCTCCACAGGTGATAGCTTACTGATCTGTGGGGTCCCAGGACCGTCACCGACCAGCAGAATGGGGCAATTCTATCTGTTAGACTGAAACAGCAATGGACATGCTTGACCTCAGCTCCAGTCATTCTCTATGGGGCTGCTGAGCGCTGCACTTGGTTTTCTCCAGCAGTCCTGTAGAGAATGAATGGGGTGGTGTTTGGGCGCCCGACCTTGTGATAAGTTTCTTGTGTGCCCATTAGGTGCGGATCCTAGGTGTCACACCCCAACTGTCCTTCTTTCACCAGGACAAGGCATTTAACCTAGTGTGCTTAATCCATTTAGAAATGGAGACCAGACCCCATGATACATCTGCTGAATATTATCTACACTGTTGGCTGAAACCCTTCTGCTTTGTGTTCTTATTTCTAGTATGTGACATGTCTTCCTTCTTGTACCTCAGGTATCCGATCAGCACAGTTACGTGGTCATCTCCCTGATCATTTGCATCGGTTTGGCCTTATTTATTTGCATTCGCTGTAGAAACCTGTCTCAGTTCAATGACGACGACTTGTCTAAAATCCCTAAAAGCAATAATTACCCAAGTCCTAAAAGGTGAGTCTGGTAATAACTGTAAGGAGGGAATAAAGGATGGCTGGAAAATGTGAGCTGTAAATGCCGGTATAAATGGATATGTAACGTGTCCTGCATGTGATGGCGGACGAGCGCACCTCTGCACTTACAGAAGTATCAAGGTTTTTTTCTCTTTAATTTTCCCTCTGAGCTCACACCCGGCGTTATAGCGTAAGTAACCCTAGTGTTAGTCCATGTTAAGAACTGCTCATTTGGACATGAATATTGGGCTTCAAGAAGAAACCTGAAACTTTCCCAAACTAACGCTTTTAATTTCTTTAGAAAATAATGAAATATTTATGGTTTATTGAACCAAAGGGTAAATCAAGTTGATATTCTAATAAAATCCAGTGAGAACATCACATTAGTGAAGTCTGATCAGTTTCAAAAGAAAACGTTAGAGCCCTTGGGTGCCACCAAAACGTTTCGAGACTTCACAGTAACTGATTCTTAAGAGCCGCACGGTTTAATTTTTATTTATTACTATACTGGATTTGGCTCACGTTCACGCATTGTAGCTTCTGTCCAGATCTCCATTTTGGTTTGCACAACTCGGTCTAGACTGTTTGGTTGGGTTCACACAAGTGTATTTTTGATCCCAAGGCTGTCTCTGAAAAAAACAGACAGCACGCAGATCAATGTTGCTTTTTCTTTTTTTTTTTTTTCATGCATTTTGGGTTAAAAATAATTTTTGCAATTTGGCTTCCTTAAAGGGAATCGGTCACCATGGTTTTTGCCACCTAATCTGAGCGCAGCATAACGTAGGGACAGAGATCCTGATTCCAGCAATGTGTGACTTACTGAGCTGCTTAGTGTAGTTTTGATGAAATCATTGTTTAAACAGCAGTAGATTATCATTACAGGACTACTTGGCGTGATGCCAGGTAGTCCAGTATATTCATGAGCTCTGTATAACTGCTGGATCTGCAGCAGAGAAAACATTGATTTTACCAAAATGACAGCAAACAGCTCAGTAAGTGACACATTGCTGGAATCATGGCTCTGTCTCTACATTATGCTGCTCTCAGATGGGGGAGCAAAAACCTGGTGACAGATTCCCTTTAACTGTTTTTTTTGTTTTTTTTTGTCTCCTATTGACTGTCTTTTTGCTATGCTGGCTGCAGACAGAGTAAGAAGAGAATCCATCGGTGAGCGGATTCAGATGGGGCGTCTGTAACTCTTAGCTTTTTTTTTTCTTTAAGCTCCTCTTGGCCACAGACCACTTCAAAGTTAGGCTGAATGCGAATGTGGTCCTAAATCAGTGCAGAGTTCAGAAAAAGGCAGATGAGGCTAACACTCGCATCCATTTGAGAAACAGACTGCATTTTTTTTTTTTTTTTTTAATTTCTCAGGTCAGGTGTCATCCTAGGCTTTTGGGTTTATTTTTTCTTTTTAGTGTAGCTGAGTTTCTGAACGTTGAGTAGCCAATTACTTTTTTTTTTTTTTTATTCTTTGGATCAGTTAAAGAAAGATGAATTTCGGATAGCACAATGAAGTGCAAAATTGGTTCTCGTGGATCCGGTCCAGTCTGATCTGCACAGCAGATGAGAATAGGACTCGCTGTGAGTCTCAGACTGGAGACACAGATCTGTTTTTAAAACTGGTGTGGATGGATCAGTGAAACTATGGGGGTCCGTGTGCCGAGTCCGAGGAAAAAAGACCCCACGTGGAAGCATGACTGCAGCCAGAAAGGGTCCCAAACGCTCCATCAGAAGAGCTTACTGATGAATTCATGATGAAATCACTGTTCCCATGTAAATTACTGGCTGCAAAGAGTCTGTGAAAGCCAAAGGTTACACAGTGTTTAATGAAACCCTATTGCAAAAATTTGTATCCCAAAATGAATGCATTTATGTGTGTATTAAAAAGAGAAAAAAAAAAGCTGCCAAGGTGTCCATATAACGCTAAAATCTTATTCCTTAGTCATTAATCCAGAATAAAATCAGGATAATAATTCGTGGAATCATTTTCATCTTCTGCCATTGATGTTACTAAACTTTACAGCGTAGTTTCCGAGTTCTGACCCTGCGCCCATGGCTTTATAATAAGCATTTCTGAGCATTGCCCTGAGGTCCTGGGTGTCTTTTCTCAAGATCCTGAGACATTTCAGAAATGTTATTTATTTTGCCTGGATTTCCTTTAAGTATTACTTTTTTCATTCTGAGGAGACGCTCAAGATCATGACAACTGAGCATTGTAGCTTCTAGGAATCCATGTGTAGCAGTATTTACCCAGGTATGTCCTGGACGTAAGATGGCCCGGCCGTACGCCGAGGCCAGTGTGTACTATACGTGTGGTGTATGTGTTGTGATGTGATTGCATCTATATAGTAGCAGTGGTAGTATAATGTCATTTTTTTGTCGCTCCATTGGGAGACCCAGACAATTGGGTGTATAGCTACTGCCTCCGGAGGCCACACAAAGTATTACACTTTAAAAAGTGTAACCCCTCCCCTCTGCCTATACACCCTCCCGTGCATCACGGGCCCATCAGTTTTTAGCTTTGTGTTGAAGGAGGCACACATGCAAACGAGCTCCACATTTTAGTCAGCAGCAGCTGCTGATTATATCGGATGGAAGAAAAGAGGACCCCCACGGGGCCCCCGGCATGCTCCCTTCTCACCCCACTAAGTCGGCGGTGCTGTTAAGGTCGAGGTATCCATTGCGGGTACAGAGGCTGGAGCCCACATGCCGTTTTCCTTCCCCATCCCTTAGAGGCTCTGGGAGAAGTGGGATCCTAACCGGTCACCATTCACTGGGACCGAGCTCCATTTGCAGCCCCTGGGGGAATCTGACGGACAGGAGCCTGGATATCATCAGGGACAGGGCCCTGCATCCATAAGGTACTCTGTGTCCCCTGAGGGACGGGGCATGCAGCGCCTGTGTTGCAGACGCCGCAGCGGCTCCTGTGTGGTTTGTGAGACCGGGACTACCGCGCCGACCGCGCTTTTAACTTTAGTCCCCGGCTTTTGCGGCCTAGTACCATATACTCCCGCCCCCGGGCCTGCCAGTCAGGGGTGGGGGCGGGACGGCCGACTGGACGTCGGCAGTGAGGGCTGGAGCATGCTTTGGTATCCTCCTCCCCCCCTCACTGAGCACTGTGGGGCACTAGTTTCCCGCACTTTATTAGGCACGCCCACGGCTCCATCCTCCCCTCAGAACGCTGGCAGCCATTGTTATAATCACTGCTGCCGGTGGGGGATTTCAGAACGGGCTCCGCAGCTCTGGGAGTCCCAGGCAGGGAATCTGGTGGACGCACCACCGCTTGGGGCGGTTGGTAAGCCACACCAGTTGTCAGGTGCTGGCCCCCTTGGGTACAGAAGTGTATATATATATTTATATATATTTTGTATATATTTTCTCTATTCGGCAGCATTATTTGCTTTTGGCTATATCTCTAAGAGGAGACAACAGCATGTCGTCCGCAGAAAGCAAGGGGGCCAAGGCACAGGCTTATTTTGCAACCTGTACCTCTTGTGCGGCTATGTTACCTGCAGGTTCCACCTACCCTCATTGTGACAATGCTCGGCCCCCGTGGCACTCACTCAGCCGGAGCCTCCGGCACTGGTGGGACCCTCGGCTCAGGTGGTACCGCCGGTTTCCACTGCACAGATGGAAGGGACAGAGTTTACATTTTTCACTGAGAAACTCTGAGTCGCCTCACATTCCATGGCTCAGTCTATGGACAGATGGTCGGCTAAGATACTAGAAGCTTGGCAGTCCAGACCGGTAACACAGGGCTAGGGCACTGTGAGTTCATCGCCCCCAGGCCCCTCTCGGTCGGTACAGCAAAGGGCTCCTGGGGTGGCACCCAGATCCCACGGTGAGAACTCCGACACGGACCGCAGCCTCAGACAGGCTAAGCGGGCTTGCTAGGAACCTTCCCCGACTTCATCACGCGGTTCGGGGTCTCAGCATGAGGACTCTCTGGAGGATGAAGCGGAGGTCGCAGCTCAGGGCTCTGATCCTGACGTTGCTCTCATTCTGGATACACCTGAAGGGGACGCCATAGTAAATGACCTTATAGCGTCTATCAACCAGGTGCTAGATCTTTCTCCCCCAACTCCACCTATAGAGGAGTCGGCTTCGCAGCAGGAGAAACACCAGTTTAGGTTTCCCAAACGTACACGGAGTGCGTTTTTCCATCACTCTAACTTCAGAGATGCTGTCCAGAAGCACAGAGCATTTCCGGACAAGCGCTTTACTAAGCGCCTTAATGACACACGTTACCCTTTCCCCCCTGACATAGTTAAGGGTTGGGTTCAGTGTCCCAAGGTAGATCCTCCAGTCTCTAGACTGGCGGCTAGATCCGTAGTAGCAGTGGCAGATGGTTCATCGCTCAAGGATGCCACTGACAGGCAAATAGAGCTCCTGATGAAATCCATCTATGAAGCCATAGGCGCGTCTTTTGCTCCGGCCTTGCAACCGTGTGGGCACTCCAAGCTATCTCAGCCTGTCTGTCTGAGATTAATGCGGTCACACGTACCTCTGCTCCGCAAGTTGTGTCTTTTGACTTCTCAGGCGTCAGCCTTCTCGTCCTACGCCATGAACGCCGTCCTGGACTCTGCGAGCCGTACAGCGGTAGCATCCGCCAATTCGGTGGCAGTTCGCAGGGCCATGTGGCTACGCGAATGGAATGCAGACTCTGCTTCCAAGAAGTTCTTAACCGGTTTGCCATTTTCTGGCGACCGTTTGTTTGGCGAGCAATTGGACGAAATTATTAAACAATCCAAGGGAAAGGACTCTTCCTTACCCCAGTCCAAACCAAACAGACCTCAGCAACGAAAAATACAATCGAGGTTTCGGTCCTTTCGGCCCTCAGCCAAGTCCCGTTCCTCCACGTCCAACAGGTCAGAGAAGGGCCAGAAGGACTCTTCTGCATGGCGGTCTAAGTCACGTCCTACAAAGACCGCCGGAGCAACCGTCTCGAAGGCGGCCTCCTCATGACTTTCGGCATCACCAAACCGCATCCTCGGTCGGTGGCAGGCTCTCCCACTTTTGCGACGCCTGGGGGCCACATGTCCAAGACCGAGGGGTGAGAGACATTCTGTCTCACGGTTACAGGATAGAGCTCAGCTCTCGTCCTCCGACTCGTTTCTTCAGATCATCTCCGCCGCACGAGCGAGCCGATGCACTTTTTCAGGCGGCGAACACTCTGAAGGCAGAAGGAGTTGTGATCCCCGTTCCCCTTCAAGAACGTGGTCGCGGTGTTTACTCCAACTTGTTCGGGGTGCCAAAAAGGGACAGATCATTCCGTCCCGTTCTGGACCTCAAACTGCTCAGCGGACACGTCAAGACTATTCCGGATGGAATCTCTCCGCTCTGTCATCGTCTCGATGTCCTAAGGAGACTTCATAGCATCAGTCGACATCAGGGATGCTTATCTCCATGTGCCGATTGCACCAGAGCATCAACGCTTCCTGTCTTTCGGCCTGGCGACGGCCCCACGGGTCTTCACCAAGGTGACGGCATCAGTGGTGGCGGTCCTACACTCTCAGGGCCAATCGGTGATCTCTTAGGCGATCTCCTAGTCAAGGCATCCTCCCGGGTGGCATGTCAACACTGCCTGACCATTGCTCTGGACACTCTCCAGAGGTTCGGGTGGATCATCAATTTCCCAAACTCAAAATTGACACCGACCCATTCGCTGACTTACCTCGGGATGGAGTTTCATACTCTCTCAGCGATAGTGAAGCTTATGCTGGACAAACAGCGTTCGCTGCAGACAGGGGTGCACTCTCTCATTCGGGTCCAGTCACACCCCTTGAGACGTCTCATGCACTTCCTAGGGAAGATGGTGGCAGCAATGGAGCCAGTTCCCTTTGCGCAGTTTCATCTGCGTCCAACTCAATGGGACATTCTCCGCAAATGGGACAGGAGGTCGACGTCCCTAGACAGGAATGTCTCTTTCACTGACAGCCAAAACCTCTCTTCAGTGGTGGCTTCCTCCCACTTCTTTGTCGAAGGGAAAATCCGTCCGGCCCCCATCCTGGGCGGTGGTCACGACGGACGCGAGTCTGTCAGGGTGGGAAGCGGTCTTCCTCCACCACAGGGCTCAGAGAGCCTGGACTCCGACAGAGTCCTCCCTTCAGATCAATGTTCTGGAGATGAGGGCAGTGTATCTAGCCCTAAAGGCGTTCCAGAGGTGGCTGGACGGCAGGCAGATCCGAATACAGTCGGACAACGCCACGGCGGTCGCGTGCATCAACCACCAGCACAGAGCGCTGGCGGCGGACGCATTAGTTCAGGCGCAGTTTCGACTGCCTTATGTATTTCCTCCTCTGGCACTGCTGCCCAGAGTTTTACGCAAGATCAGGTCCGTCTGCCGCCGCGCCATCCTCGTCGCTCCGGACTGGCCGAGGAGGTCGTGGTACCCGGATATGTGGCACCTCACGGTGGGTCAACCGTGGGCACTCCCAGACCGACCAGATATGCTGTCTCAAGGGCCATTTTTCCATCTGAATTCTGCGGCCCTCAACCTAACTGTGTGGCCATTGAGTCCTGGCTCTTAGCGTCCTCAGGGTTATCTCTATCACGCCTTTCGCAGAAGGTGGCCTTCCTAGTGGCAGTCACATCACTTCAGAGAGTGTCTGAGCTAGCAGCACTGTCATGCAAAGCCCCCTTCCTGGTGTTTCACCAGGATAAGGTGGTTCTGCGTCCGGTCTCGGAATTTCTACCTAAGGTGGTATCTCATTTTCATCTCAATCAGGATATCTCCTTACCTTCTTTTGACCCTCATCCAGTTCACCAATGTGAAAAGGATTTGCACTTGTTAGATCTCGTGAGAGCACTCCGGCTCTACATTTCGCGCACGGCGCCCCTGCGCCGTTCTGATGCGCTCTTTGTCCTTGTCGCTGGCCAGCGTAAGGGGTCGCAGGCTTCCAAGTCAACCTTGGCTCGGTGGATCAAGGAACTGATTCTTGAAGCCTACCGCTCTTCTGGACTTCCGATTCCTTTAGGGCTGAAAGCCCATTCTATCAGAGCCGTAGGTACATCCTGGGCATGGCGGCACCAGGCTACGGCTCAGCAGGTGTGTCAGGCGGCTACCTGGTCGAGTCTGCACACTTTCACGAAACACTTTCACGAAACACTTTCACGAAACACTTTCACGAAACACTTTCACGAAACACTATCAGGTGCATGCCTATGCTGCGGCAGATGCCAGCCTAGGTAGGCGAGTCCTTCAGGCGGCGGTTGCCCACCTGTAAGAGGGGGCCGTTTTTCGGCTCTTTTTATCGAGGTATTCTTTTACCCACCCAGGGATTGCTTTTGGACATCCCAATTGTCTGGGTCTCCCAATGGAGCGACAAAGAAGGGAATTTTGTTTACTTACCGTAAATTCCTTTTCTTCTAGCTCCTATTGGGAGACCCAGCACCCGCCCCTGTTCCCTTCGGGCTGTTGTTCTTTTGTGTATACATGTTGTTCATGTTGAATTGTTCTTTTGGTTCATGGTTTCAGTTCTCCGAACATCCTTCGGATTGAATTTACCTTAGACCAATTTATATAGTTTCCTCCTTCCTGCTTTGGCACCAAAACTGATGGGCCCGTGATGCACGGGAGGGTGTATAGGCAGAGGGGAGGGGTTACACTTTTTAAAGTGTAATACTTTGTGTGGCCTCCGGAGGCAGAAGCTATACACCCAATTGTCTGGGTCTCCCAATAGGAGCTAGAAGAAAAGGAATTTACGGTAAGTAAACAAAATTCCCTTCTTTCTATAGCATCAACATATTCCACAGCGCTTTACAGTGTAGAGGGAACATATAATAGCAATATTGTACATATCCGAGCAGCACACTGATCTCCAGCCCAGTAAATATCCTCTCGTGTTTTTTCTTTAGGTGTTTTTCCTCCTACGATGATATGAATCTGAAGAGAAGAACCACATTTCCTCTTATCCGTTCCCAGTCATTTCACCTATCCAGTAAAGAAGGTAATTGCATTTCTGGATTGTATTCCATGTGGCACATAATGATTTTATATGGCGGAATCTAGCCATATCTATTCTTTTAGGTAGTGTATGTGGATAAATGTAAATGCTTAGGGGCAGCTGTCAGTCGGATACTATTATGCACCAGAAACATGGAGCTACATACACTTCTCACCGCACAAGTCTGCACCTTCTAGATGCCGTATACCACCTATGACGCAGGGCCTAGAGGAAGCTGTGGGCTTGTCTTCACTCAAATGTATTGGAATAAATACACTAAGTTCTGACTTTGCAAATAACATGTAAGGGGCTGCATGCCGGAAGAAGGCTGAGATTACCTAACGCAAAACCAAAGTAGTTGGTATAGAACATGTACCGTATTTTTCGGAACATAAGACTCACTTTTTCCCCCCAAATGTTGGGGGGAAGTAGGGGGTGCGTCTTATGGTCTGAATATAGGGCTGCGGCCGGGAATGAGGGTGCTGGGGTGGAGCGGGTCATCGGCGGCACGAGCAGGCTGTAGCAGCCTGCTGTGACCACGTGGGCCTGCTCATTACATATGCACGCCCATCATCCCACCCATTTCTCAGCGCTGAAGCCAGCGCTGACAGGTGGGTGGAATGATGGGCGGGGGGTGCGCGCATATTAAACAGCCGGCCGTGATCACCCCTGCAACTACAGCCTGGAGTGATCATGTGCGGCTGTATTCACTGCCCCCCCATGCACTATCAGTGCGGGGGGCAGTGAATAAGTACGGTACACTCATCCGTCACCGTTCCCCTGCAGCACCGCGATCTCATCCTGTCTGCCGGCCAGCTGATCTGTGTAGTGAGCGGTGAGCACAGAGATGACGTCATCCCTGTGCGCGCTCCCCACACACACCAGCTGGCAGACAGGAGGACATCGCGATGCTGCAGGGGAACGGCTCCACACAGGTTAGCGCCGGGGGCAGTGAATCAGTACACTCACCCGTCACCATTCCCCTGCAGCACTGCGATCTCCTGTCTGCCGGTCAGCTGATCTGTGTAGCAAGCGGTGAGCACAGCGATGACGTCATCACTGTGCGCACTTCTAGTCACGCAGGTCAGCTGACCGGAAGACAGGAGGAGATCGAGGGGCTGCAGGGGAACGGTGACTGCTCCACACAGGTCAGCAGTGCTGCTGCCGCCACAGACTGGGGGAGGAGCGATGCTGCAGGGAGCGAGGAAAGGTGAGTATAAATTTTTTTTTTTTTTTTGAGTGATACAGGATACATGCCATATAGCAGGATGGATGGGGCCATATAGCAGGATGGATGGGGCCATATAGCAGGATGGATGGGGCCATATAGCAGGATGGATGCAGGCTATGGGCATATGGCAGTATATAGCAGCATGGGGTACCTTAGCAGAAAATTTGGGGATATTACCCCCATAACAGTGTCAGCAGCAGATCCTCGCCCCATAAGTGTGTCATGACCACATTTTTTGCTTAAAATTTTATTTTCCTATTTTCCTCCTCTAAAACCAGGGTGCGTCTTATGGTCAGATGTGTCTTATAGTCTGAAAAATACGGTAAATAACATGGGGCACTTGGTTTAATGCTATTTTTATCAAAAAAAGCATAAGCCATCCCACTGTGACATTGTGCACGCAGGACAATCCTAGCCTGTCTCTAATATTGAGGTTGGCAACTACTTTTTACATTGATGGCTTATCCTTAGGATAGGTAATCAATATCTGATTACTCGAGGTCTGATACCCCACACCTCTGCCGATCATCTGTTCTTGGTCCCGGTGGCGGTAGCAGTGGCCTGGAAATGCTCCGTTTTGGAGCGGGCCCTTCAAATTATAGCGGCTGGGTGCTGCACATCTGCCTCCTATTGATTGGAATGGGAGGAGGATGTGCAGTATCCTGCCGCTATCAGAAGACTGGGCAGCTCCAGAACTGAACATTTCCTGCTGCCACCGCCGGTATTGAGAAAGCTGATCATCCAGGAGTCAGTCGCCAGCCGATCAGACATTGATGACCTATCCTAAGGGTAGGCCATCAATGTAATCCCTTTTTAAAACTTAAAAGGGATTTTCTCACAAAATTTAAATTTGAAGTTCATTTAAATCAATAATCTTGAAATAATAATTTCCACAATTCAATGTGTTTAAAAAAAAAAAATAATGTTCCTGTGCTGGGATAATCTTATATTTGTGTTTCTGTTATGTACTGTGTAATAGCTGTGTCTGACCGTACAGTGACATGGTCTCATCATGCCACTTCTTCTGAGCAGGAGAGGACGCAAACGAGCGAACACAGAGATTACAGTATGGTATCGCAGCTGATTCTTTTTGTGAGGTAAAACATTTCCCTGTATGTTTTTAAAAAATGTTTTACCTTTTTAAAGAATGATTAGTGATCCCATGCTGTGCTATCTCTATACTCTCCTTTGTGTCCTCCCCGGCCCAGGAGATGTGGTATGATCAGACCATGTCCCTGTATGGTCAATTACAAGCAAAAGGTTTTAGTACCGTGTTAGCCAGTTGAAAATGATTGATTGCTCTCAGTGAGAAACAAAATTAAAATTTTGTAGTTGTGATACTACCTTTTAATGGCTAACTAAAATAAAATATGTTATAAAGCAAGCTTTCAAGACATCTCAGGTTTCTTCCTCAGGCATGGAGGAATAGACCTGAGACCATTTCAATATGATCGCTTGCACAGTGCTCCTTGGGATGTTTAACGTTTTGGAAATCCCTTTGTAACCAAATCCGTCAAAACAGCAGTCCTCAATGTAGAGGGAGGCCACTTGAATATATGGTGTATGAAGCAAAATTAAGAGGCTAAAATATAACTTTTAATCCTAATACTCTTAAAAACCTAGATTAGGTAACGGCCTAATCTAACGGTAACGTAGGCCTATAGATGTATAACAAAATAAGCAAAAAAATAAAACAAAAAACAAATATTGAGTAGATTATTTAACCCAAGGGGACAGTGGTCCACATAGTGAGCACTAAAAAATAATAAAAAAAACCTCAATATAAACAACCAAGGTACTATATATTGGTCCTCAGTGGAGGAACTTCCAATATGTACAAGTACTTTAGATGAGAATAAATAGGAACAATCTCACCCATATTATGTAGCTTGGGGTGCATCAGGGTTTCCTCCATGTGGGTCCTTCTATTTTCATGTCATCACTGACCCTAAACATCCCTAGGGAAACTAGCTTTGCCAGTTACCCCACAAGCTTCTGCCCTAACTAGGGCTGACCACATCTAACACTCACTTGATACCCCTATACCGTTCCTAGCCTCGTCCCGACGTGTTTCATCGTTTAGGAATCATCAGGGGACTCTGGTAGAGGTCAGAGGTCCTATGCCCAAGCTCCCAAAAGACAGTGGAACCAGAGCAAAAATGTTGGAGGGTATATAAACAGAATAAGACCAATCAGAGTTGAATCTAATCAGAAAACTCACCAGTGATGAATCAAGAGCACAGGTGGATCCATATCAGAAATAATGCACAATCAATTAAAGTACAATTACGTGGATGGACCCCTCCATGTGTCAAACCGCATGGTCTGTGAGACGCAAACAGCGTGTGTTCCATGTAGCGCTCTGTCCGGTGAAAGTATACATGCCCGGATCTCCCATAGCAATAAACCGGAAGTGCATCACGCTAGAGGCGGAGCATTTTCCTGCAGTACTGCGCAATCTCCAGCTTTGGAGCGCAGATGTCTGCGTTCCATTCCCAGACCAGAAATGATGTAGGTGGTGGGAGTGACAAATAAATAACGTCACGGATCTAAAGAGCTGTGTTTTGCTATTAGAGCTGGATCGTCCCTGCTGAGGAACACAGGCAGGCACATAAGGGAGAGAACTCCCACGGCCACTAAACTCCCATGTCCTGGATCGAATCCAGGTCACTATGCCATCCACCCACAAACAGTGGAGCATCTATCAGTTCACACATCTCAAATAGGTCACCACATCAAATTATTTTCAAATACTATATAAAGCGTTACACAGAGTGGGTATACTGTGCATTAATAAACTCCTCATGGATCCACCTGGTTATGGTCCCCACCGTCTTTCTGATGACCATGTTTACAATTGTGTTTAATGCGATTTATATTCCATCATATACTCTTAAGAAATAGTTCTATCATAACCAAGCGTTACAAAGGTATACAAATATATACAGATATGTCAGAGGACACAGTAATTCGTTATCTATCCATGTTAGTAATCAGTGCTTTTAAATACATATTACATCAAGATAAAGTGCATTCTATTTAAGTATTATCAAGGACTATATGGTCAAAAAATCGCAAGAATACGACAAGAGAAAGGAGAACAAAGCGATCAAAGAGCCCAATCATGCAAAAATAAGGTATCAAAAATTGATTCACACATTTATTACAATGAATACAAGTGTTTTTAAGTACTTTAAGGGACTGCAATGCATCATAATTAGATCCAGAAAAACGGAACTGTAGATATTGTTCACAATTGTGTACACATTGATTTGCTATAAATGTATCTATATTGCTGTGCTAGTAAACGCTGTGTCTTTCAATTTGTTAGAGCACACGTGGCAGACCAGATTAGCAAAACATGCTTTTTCCAATGTCAGTCATACGATAGGTACAAGAGAAGGGGAAGGGGGCGTAATTGCCATATTCCACCATTGCATGACCAACACAAAACAGTTACTTATAACATAAACCACTAGGGGTCACTGTTGCGCTTTTAAACAAATAAATAAAGCGTCCTGCCTGCCACATGGATCCAAACCACACACATGCACATTGAAAAGGGGAATCAATCAATATAGGTACACAATTGAATACCGGTGCTGTCACTTTCCCACATATACCAGCGCAATTAAACTGTGCAATATATAGCATTCCCACATATAGCAGCACAATAGCCAGTTACCGTTTACAGTTTCACACCCGATACGTGTTTCAATGTTCTTCCTCAAGGGGTGTGTCATATTGACCGGAGAGGGGGTTTAAATACCACCCCCATACAATCACTGCATAGCACCAATGATGACGCATATGCTGTCAGTGATCTGCCGACGCGAGGCTGGCCACCGCGTCACGGATTACCTGACTCAGGACACCACGTGGCCCAAGACAGGGGAGCCGAAAAGATACAGTGAACCAGACAAGCGTCGGCACACATGACAGCCATGCGTTCAGGTGTGCGGAAATTTCTATGAGCATATATCAATTCTAAGAAAGAGGGAAAGGGTAATATCCATATTTAAAAAATTTTTATACATAAATAATGAATTAGTACATGAATAAACGATCTTATAAATAAAGAGGACTCCATTACATACATATTGCATCGGGGATACGTGTCAATAAATGGCCATACTTTGATACGCTATGAAAGTGGGTATGATGTCAAAGAACTCCACACAGTTTTATCAAACCCGCATGTGTTTTTATAATATTGTTGTTTCTTCGGCGCTCCATTGGGAGACCCAGACGATTGGTGTATAGCTACTGCCTCCGGAGGCCACACAAAGCATTACACTAAAAAGTGTAAGGCCCCTCCCCTTCTGGCTATACACCCCCAGTGGGATCACTGGCTCACCAGTTTTCTGCTTTGTGCGAAGGAGGTCAGACATCCACGCATAGCTCCACTGTTTTTAGTCAGCAGCAGCTGCTGACTATGTCGGATGGAAGAAAAGTGGGCCCATATGGGGCCCCCAGCATGCTCCCTTCTCACCCCACTTTTGTCGGGTGTTTGTTAAGGTTGAGGTACCCATTGCGGGTACGGAGGCTGGAGCCCACATGCTGTTTTCCTTCCCCATCCCCCTGAGGGCTCTGAGGGAAGTGGGATCTTACCGGTCTCCAGGCACTGAGACCGGGCTCCATCCACAGACCCAGAGAACCTGCTGGATATGGAGCTGAGTATCGTCAGGGACAGGCCCTGCTACATTAAGGTACTCTGTGTCCCCGGGCAAGCGCGCACACACACACCAGCATTGCTGGGAGTGTTAGTGCGCCGGGGGTAACAGCGCGGTGCGCTCGTGCTTTTATTCACTGCAGCTTAGCTGAGTGAATTTATGTATTGGGAACTGCCGCGCCGGCCGCTGCTGGGTGTTTTTTACATTGTGGCGCGGCTGGGACTTGTGGTGCGCCGGGGACTTCCGCGCTGGCCGTGCACATGGACGGCCGCGCTTATTACTCGAGTCCCCGGCTTTGCGGCCTAGTTTTCGTTTCGTTCCCGCCTCCAGCCCTGCCAGTCAGGGGAGAGGCGGGACGCTGTACAGACAGTCAGCACAGAGGGCTGGAGTCTGCTTTGCATTCTCCAGCCCCCTTCACTGGACACAGTGGGACGCCAGTTTCCCGCTCTTGTCTGGGGCACGCCCACGGCCCGCCCCTCGTCACACGAGCTGGAGAAGGACGCCGGCAGCCATTCCTGCACGCAGTCCGAGATGGGGAACGGAGACATGCTCTGGGCAACCAACACAGGGCTCTGGCGACCACATACCCGCGTTATAGGCGGGCGGTAAGCAGCACCTGAAGTGCTGACCCCACTAAATACCGAAGTGTCCATTTGTATTTGATGCTTGTATGCTATACACTGCACTGTAGGTCGCTATCTTTGGCTATATGCCCTCCTAGATGGCGAGATAACAGCAGCAAAAAAGCAAGGGTGCTAAGGCACAGGTTTTCTAGGCTGCTTGTATTGCATGTGCTGAAGTGTTCATTTGTACTTATGCTTGTATGTTATACATTGCACTGTACGGTCGCTACTCTTGGCTATATTCTCCTAGAGGGCTGGACAACAGCAGCAAAAAAGCATGGGTGCCAAGGCACAGGCTTTATAGGCTGCTTGTATTGCAGGTGCTGAAGTGTTCATTTGTACTGATGCTTGTATGCTATACATTGCACTGTACGGTCGCTACTCTGGGCTATATTCTCCTAGATGGCTGGACAACAGCAGCAAAAAAGCAAGAGTGCCAAGGCACAGGCTTTCTATGCTGCTTGTATTGCATGTGCTGAAGTGTTTATGCTTGTATGCTATACATTGCAGGGATGGATTGAATACAGCAGCAAAAAAGCAACAAGGCTTCCTATGCTGTTTTTCCCGCATGTGATACTGTTCCACCGGCAGGTTCCACTGACCCCCATTGTGTGCAAGCTCCCCTGTAGCACTTGGTCAGCCGGGGTCTCTACTAGAGGTGGCCAAAGGAACCATCCGTGAACCCTGTCCAGGGACAGGGACGGAGTTGCAGTTTCGGCTGATGGATTGTCATGGGATAGAGATTTTGCAGTCCAGACAGGCCATGGGCAATCTTGATTAATGCTCCCTGGCCACCCTCATCTGGAACGTAATCAGTGCTCCGGGGGGGTCCCAGGCATTCCAGGGTGAAGGCTCTGACACGGACGGCAGTCCCAGACAGCCTAAGCTAGCAAGGTCCCAGCAGGAGGACTCTCTGTATGATGAGGCAGACGTAGCTGATCAGGGCTTTGGTCCTGACACCGCTCTCAATCCGGATACACCGGATGGTGACGCCATAGTGAATGATCTTATAGCGTCCATCAATGGAATGTTGGATATTTCTCCCTCAGCTCCCCCATTGGAGGAGTCAGCTTCACAGCAGGAGAAATCCTTTTTCAGTACTCATGCGTATATTGCGTATTTTTCTGGCGCTGACTTCAGAGAAGCAGTTCAGAAACACCACGCTTACCAGATAAGCGTTTTCTCCAAACGTTTTAAGGATACACGTTATTCCTTTCACCTGACGTGGTAAAGCGCTAGACCCAGGGTCCAAAGGTGGATCCCCCAATCTCCAGGCTTGCGGCTAGATCCATAGTTGCAGTGAAGATGGGACTTCACTTAAAGATGCCATTGACAGACAGATGGACCTCTGGTTGAAATCTGTCTGTGAAGCTATCAGCGTGTCGGTTGCTCCGGCATTCGCAGCCGTATGGGCACTCTAACCTATTTCAGCTGCGCTTGCGCAGCTGGTCTTGAGCACATGTACATCTGTGCCGCAGGTGGTGTCCTTAACCTCGCAATGTCTGCATTGCGACTTACCCTAGTAATGCTGTCCTGGAGGGACAGTCGAGGTTGGTCCTTCCCAGGCTCGGGCAGGTCCCAATTGTCCTCGTCCAAAAGGGCTCAAAAGGCTCAGAGGGGCTCAGATTCCGGCCGGGCTCAATCACGCCCAAGGAAGGCAGCAGGAGGAACCGCTACCAAGGCGGTCTCCTCATGACTGTCAGCTCTCTCTCTCCGCATCCGCGGTTGGTGGCAGAATCTCCCGCTTGGGGACATTTAACTGCCACAGGTCACAGACCGGTGGGTGAGAGACATTTTGTCTCACGTGTACAGGATAGAGCTCTGTTCTCGTCCTCCGACGCGATTCTTCAGCACTTCCCCCCCTCCCCCCACCGAGCCGTTGCTCTTCTGCAGGCAGAAGAAGTGGTAATCCCTGTTCCTCTTCAGGAACAAGACACGGTTTTTTTCCTCCAATCTGATTGGGGTGCCAAAAAAGGGGTGGCTCTTTCCGTTCCGTTCTGGACCTAACACTGCTCACCAAGCACGTGAAGGCCAGGCGTTTCCGGATGTAACCCTCCGCTCCGTCATTGCCTCAATGTCGCAAGGAGATTTCCTAGCATCAATAGACATCAGGATGCTTATCTCCACGTGCCGATTGCTCCAGAGCACCAGCGTTTGCTACGTTTTCGTTATTGAAGACGAGCATCTTCAGTGCGTAGCCCTGCCCTTCGGTCTGGCGACAGCCCTACGGGTTTTCACCAAGTTCAGGGCAGCAGTGGGAGCAGTCCTGCACTCTCAGGGTCACTCTGTGATCCTTACTGGGACGATCCACTTGTCAAGGCACCCTCTCAAGAGGCATGCCAACGCAGCCTGAACGTGGCGCTGGAGACTCTCCAGAGGTTCGGGTGGATCATCAACTTTTCAAGGTTACATCGGGCACCGACCCAATCGCCGACATATCTGGGCATGGAGTTTCGCACTTTCTCAGCGGTAGTGAAGCTTCCGCTGGACAAGCAGCGTTCACTACAGACGGGGGTGCAGTCTCTCCTTCAAGGCCAGTCACACCCCTTAAGACGTCTCATGCAGAGGCAGTCACTTTCGCGCAGTTTCATCTGCGTCCACTTCAATGGGACATGCTTTGCCAATGGGTTGGGGAGTCGACGTCCCTAGACAGGAACGTTTCCCTTCTCAGACGGTCAAGGAGTCCATCCTTCAGATCAATGTTCTGGAAATCTGGGCAGTGTATCTTGCCCTGCAAGCCTTCCAGCAGTGGCTGGAAGGAAAACAGATCCGAATTCAGTCGGACAATTCCACAGCGGTGGCAGACATCGCCCACCAAGGCGGAACACGCATCGCCAAGCCTACCAGGCAATCCGGCGGATTCTGATGTGGGTGGGGGACAGAGCATCCACCATATCCGCAGTTCACATCCCGGGCGTAGGAAATTGGGAAGCAGACTTCCTCAGTCGCCTGGGTATGGACGCAGGGGAATGGCCTCTGCACCCAGAATGGTGTCAGGAAATCTGTAGCCGCTGGGGGATGCCGGACGTCGACCTAATGGCGTCTCGGCACAACAACAAGGTCCCGATTTTCATGGCGCGGTCTCACGAGCAAAGTGCTCTGGCGGCAGGCGCCCTAGTTCAGGATTGGTCGCAGTTCCAGCTACCCTATGTGTTCTACCTCTGGCACTGTTGCCCAGAGTACTACGCAAGCTTAGCTCCGCTTGCCGCCGCGCCATCCTCGTCGTCCCAGACTGGCCGAGGAGGTCGTGGTTCCCGGATCTGTGGCATCTCACGGTCGGCCAACCGTGGGCACCCTCAGACCGGCCAGACTTACTGTCCCAAGGGCCGTTTTTTTCCACTGAATTCTACGGCCCTGATCCTGACTGTGTGGCCATCGAGTCCGAGATCCTAGCGTCTTCAGGATTATCTCAAGTCGTCATTGCCACCATGAGACGGGCTAGGAAGCTGACGTCTGCCAAAATCTACCACAAGACGTGGAAGATATTCTTCTCTTAGCGCTCTGCTCAGGGAGTGTCTCCCTGGACATTTGCATTGCCTACTTTTCCTTCCTTCCTGCAATCTGGTTTGGGAAAAGGTTTGTCGCTCGGCTCCCTTAACGGACGAGTCCCAGCGCTGTCTGTATTCTTTCAGATTCGCATAGTACGACTTCCTCAGGTACGCACGTTCCTGCAGGGGGTTGGTCGCATTGTCCCTCCGTACAAGAGGCCGTTAGACCCATGGGATCTGCACAGGGTACTTATTGCTCTCCAGGAGCCGCCCTTGGGGCCTCTGAGGGTTGTTTTTTCACTTTCTCGACTGTCACAGAAAGTGGCTTTTTTGGTAACGGTCACGTCTCTTCAGAGAGTGTCCGAGCTAGCAGCGCGGTCATCCAAAGCTCCTTTCCTGGTGTTTCACCAAGACAAGGTAGTGCTGCGCCTGATTCTGGGGTTTCTCCCTAAGGTGGTATCCCCCTTTCATCTCAGTCAGGATATCTCCTTACCTTCCTTTTTGTCCTCATCCAGTTCATCGATATGAATTGGATTTGCATTTGTTGGATCTGATGAGAGCGCTCAGAATCTACTTTTCCCGCACGGCGCCCCTGCGCCGCTCGGATGCACTCTTTATACTTGTCGCTGGTCAGAGCAAAGGGTCGCAGGCTTCCAAAGCCACCCTGGCTCGATGGATCAAGGAACCAATTCTTGAAGCCTACCGTTCTGCTGAGCTTCCGGTTCCATCAGGGCTGAAGGCCCATTCTACCAGAGCCGTGGGTGCGTCCTGGGCATTACGACACCAGGCTACGGCTCAACAGGTGTGCCAGGCAGCTACCTGGTCGAGTCTGCACACTTTCACCAAACATTATCAGGTGCATACCTATGCTTCGGCGGACGCCAGCCTAGGTAGAAGAGTCCTGCAGGCGGCAGTTGCCTCCCCGTAGGGGAGGGCTGTCTTTGCAGCTCTAACATGAGGTATTTCTTTACCCACCCAGGGACAGCTTTTGGACGTCCCAATCGTCTGGGTCTCCCAATGGAGCGCCGAAGAAGAAGGGAATTTTGTTACTTACCGTAAATTCCTTTTCTTCTAGCTCCTATTGGGAGACCCAGCACCCGCCCTGTTGTCCTTCGGGATTTTTGGGTTGGTTTTTCGGGTCCACATGTTGTTCATGTTGAATGGTTTTCAGTTCTCCGATGTTACTTCGGAGTGAATTTGTTTAAACCAGTTATTGGCTTTCCTCCTTCTTGCTTTTGCACTAAAACTGGTGAGCCAGTGATCCCACTGGGGGTGTATAGCCAGAAGGGGAGGGGCCTTACACTTTTTAGTGTAATGCTTTGTGTGGCCTCCGGAGGCAGTAGCTATACACCAATCGTCTGGGTCTCCCAATAGGAGCTAGAAGAAAAGGAATTTACGGTAAGTAACAAAATTCCCTTCATTTCCACACTTCTACCATCCTACAAGTTGTATTAAAAAGAATCTTCCAATTAAATGTTCATATGCAACATATATCCTATATATCCCGCAATTGCTATTTCTGTCAAAAAAAACCATTATTTATAACACTAACAATACACTTATCGCCGCACTGCATATATTTCAGAAGAATCTTTCGTATACTGATCTAGTGCAACCACAATATATTGGTTGTCTCCCATCCACATGTTAACAGGTCCAATGCTGCTTAGCATTCTTCAAATGGCCTCTGTATTTATCTGTATACATCATAGGATAACTCCAAGGTATAGATTGGTCACATATTTCCGATTTACTGATTTTTTTTTTTTTTTTTTTTTTTTTTTTTGTACATTCCTCCAAAGAAACGAGTCCCTCCTTATAGATTCAAATGTACATATCCATTGAGCTACAAAGATAAAAATGGTCAATTAGACAAAAGTTAACTACCATGCTTAAAATGATGCAAAGGCATATATTTATGTTTACAAATATCCGACACATTCGCCGGCCAGATGGATACACAGTACCCAATGTGTGTATCCATCTGGCCTCAATTTTGTACCTGTATTGATTGATTCCCTCTCCAAAAACGCATAGTGTAATTTAGATCCATGTGGCAGGCAGGACGCTTTATTTCTTTAAAAGCGCAACAGTGACCCCTAGTGGTCTATGTTATAAGTAACTGTTTCTTCGGCGCTCCATTGGGAGACCCAGACGATTGGGGTGTATAGCACTGCCTCCGGAGGCCACACAAAGCATTACACTAAAAAGTGTAAGGCCCCTCCCCTTCTGGCTATACACCCCCAGTGGGATCACTGGCTCACCAGTTTTCTGCTTTGTGCGAAGGAGGTCAGACATCCACGCATAGCTCCACTGTTTAGTCAGCAGCAGCTGCTGACTATATCGGATGGAAGAAAAGAGGGCCCATACTAGGGCCCCCAGCATGCTCCCTTCTCACCCCACTTTATGTCGGCGGTGTTTGTTAAGGTTGAGGTACCCATTGCGGGTACGGAGGCTGGAGCCCACATGCTGCTTTCCTTCCCCATCCCCCTGAGGGGCTCTGAGGAAGTGGGATCTTACCGGCCCCCAAGCCCTGAGGCCGGGCTCCATCCACAGACCCATGGAACCTGATGGATGCGGAGCTGGGTACCGTTCAGGGACAAGGCCCTGCGACATTAAGGTACTCTGTGTCCCCGTATGTACAGGCACGCACACCCCAGGCTTGCTGGGTGTGCTAGTGCGCCGGGGACAGTAGCGCTGAGCGCTGGGGTTATAGTCACTACAGTTGTCTGAGTGACTTTATGTGTTGGGGGACTGCCGCGCCGACCGCCAGAGCGGCGGCGCGGCTGCGACTTGTAGTGCGCCGGGGACTTAGCGACGGCCGTGCTTTTACGACGGCGTCGCTTATAAATTTAGTCCCCGGCTTCTGCGGCCTTGCTCCGTTTCGTTCCCGCCCCCACCCTGTCACTCAGGGCAAGGGAGAGACTCTGTACGATTCATCAGCGCCGAGGGCTGGAGTCTTATTTACATGCTCCAGCCCTCTCACTGAGCACAGTGGGACGCAGGCTTCCCGCTCTTTGTCTGCACACGCCCAGGGCCCGCCCCTCTCCATAGGACGCCGGCAGCCATTACTACATGCGGTCTGGCTGGAGAATGGACACAGGCTCTGGGGGACCCAGACAGGGGATTTCTGGCGACCACACACCCGCGTTAAGCGGGCGGTAAGCAGCACTTAAGTGCTGGCTCCACTAGTGCCGCAGTGTTATATTTGTGTACTTTTCTCTGTACCATATATATAGATATATTGCACTGTAAGGTCGCTTCTTGGCTGTATACCCCAATTGCTCTGAGGAGAAGGCAACATGTCATCTGCAAAACGCAAGGGTGCCAAGACACAGGCTGTGAGCGCTGCTTGTGCCGCTTGTGGGGCTGATCTACCGACAGGTTACAATGACCCCCATTGTGTGCAATGTTCGGTCCCTGTGCCACTTCGTCAGCCGGAGTCTATGGTGGTGGTGGCCCAGGCAGAGACACCTGTGAACCCTGTCCCGGTGACGGGGACAGAGTTTGCAGTTTTTGCTGACAGGATGTCTGTCACTATGACAAAAATCCTAGAGACCTTGCAGGCCAGGCCAGTTACTCAGTCCATGGACACTGCTGCGGCAGTGTTCCCCGGTCCCCCTCAGTTGGAGTTAATCCGGGCTTCAAGGGGGTCCCAGGCATCTCAGCCTGACGGCTCTGATTCAGATGACAGTCCCAGGCAGCCTAAGCGTGCTCGCTGGGAGAGACCCTCCACGTCATCACGCGGATCAGGGTCTCAGCGAGAAGAGTCTCTACATGATGAGACAGAGGAGGGGGATCAGGAGTCTAATCCTGAAACCGCTCTCAATCTGGATACTCCTGATGGTGACGCCATGGTAAATGACCTTATAGGGGCCATCAATAGTCTATTGGAAATTTCTCCCCCTGCCCCTTCTGCAGAGGAGGCAGCGGCACAGCAGGAGAAGTTCCATTTCAGGTATCCCAAGCCTAAACTGAGTACTTTTCTGGACCACGCTGACTTCAGAGATTCAGTCCAGAAACACCATGCTTACCCAGATAAGCGTTTCTCCAAACGTCTTAAAGATACACGTTATCCCTTTCCCCCTGACGTGGTCAAACGCTGGACCCAGTGTCCAAAGGTGGACCCCCCAATCTCCAGGATTGCAGCTAGATCCATAGTTGCAGTGGAAGATGGGGCTTCACTTAAAGATGCCAATGACAGACAGATGGACCTTTTGGTTAAAGTCTGTCTATGAAGCTATCGGCGCGTCGTTTGCTCCAGCATTCGCGGCCGTGTGGGCACTCCAAGCTATTTCAGCTGGCCTGGCACAGGTGGACTCTATCATATGTCCAGCAGTGCCGCGAGTTGCGTCCCTAACCTCGCAAATGTCTGCGTTTGCGACTTACGCTATCAACGCTGTCCTAGACTCTACAAGCCGTACCTCAATTGCGTCTGCCAACTCTGTTGTCTTGCGCAGAGCCTTGTGGTTAAAGGAATGGAAAGCGGATTCTGCTTCCAAAAAGTGTTTAACCAGCTTGACACTATCTGTAGATAGACTGTTTGGTGAACAATTGGCTGAAATCATTAAGCAATCCAAGGGTAAGGACTCCTCCTTACCCCAGCCCAGATCAAGCAAACCTCAACAGAGGAAGTGGCAGTCGAGGTTTCGGTCCTTTCGAGGCTCCAGCAAGACACAATTCTCCTCGTCCAAAGGGACTCAGAAGGAGCAAAGGAGCTCAGATTCCTGGCGGGCTCATTCACGCCCCAAGAAGGCAACCGGAGGAACCGCTTCCAAGGCGGCTACCTCATGACTTTCGGCCTCATCCCTCCGCATCCTCGGTCGGTGGCAGGCTCTCCCGCTTTTGCGACATTTGGCTGCCACAGGTCAAAGACCGGTGGGTAACAGACATTTTGTCTCACGGGTACAGGATAGAGTTCAGTTCTCGTCCTCCGCCTCGGTTCTTCAGAACCTCCCCACATCCCGACCGAGCAGATGCCCTTCTGCAAGCGGTGTGCTCACTAAAAGCAGAAGGAGTGGTGATCCCTGTTCCTCTGCAGGAACAAGGGCAAGGTTTTTACTCCAATCTCTTCGTGGTTCCAAAAAAGGACGGCTCGTTCCGTCCTGTTCTGGACCTAAAGCTCCTCAACAAGCATGTGAACGCCAGGCGGTTCCGGATGGAATCCCTCCGCTCCGTCATTGCCTCAATGTCTCAAGGAGATTTTCTTGCATCAATAGACATCAAGGATGCTTATCTCCACGTGCCGATTGCTACAGAGCACCAACGTTTTCTACGTTTCGTGATAGGAGACGACCATCTCCAGTTCATAGCTCTGCCATTCGGTCTGGCGACAGCCCCACGGGTTTTCACCAAGGTCATGGCGGCAGTGGTAGCAGTCTTGCATTCTCAGGGACATTCGGTGATCCCTTACTTAGACGATCTACTTGTCAAAGCACCCTCTCAAGAGGCATGCCAACACAGCCTGAATGTTGCGCTGGAGACTCTCCAGACTTTCGGGTGGATCATCAACTTTTCAAAGTCCAACCTGGCACCGACTCAATCACTAACGTATCTTGGCATGGAGTTTCATACTCTCTCAGCGATAGTGAAGCTTCCGCTGGACAAGCAGCGGTCACTACAGACAGGGGTGCAGTCTCTCCTGCAGGGTCAGTCGTACCCTTTAAGGCGCCTCATGCACTTCCTTGGGAAGATGGTGGCAGCAATGGAGGCAGTCCCGTTCGCGCAGTTTCATCTGCGCCCACTTCAATGGGACATTCTCCGCCAATGGGACGGGAAGACAACTTCCCTGGACAGGAAAGTCTCCCTTTCTCAGGCGGCCAAGGACTCTCTGCAATGGTGGCTTCTTCCCACCTCATTATCACAGGGAAGATCATTCCTGCCCCCATCCTGGGCAGTGGTCACGACAGACGCGAGTCTGTCAGGGTGGGGAGCAGTTTTTCTCCACCACAGGGCTCAAGGGACGTGGACTCAGCAGGAGTCCACACTTCAGATCAATGTTCTGGAAATCAGGGCAGTGTATCTGGCCCTATTAGCCTTCCAGCAGTGGCTGGAAGGAAAGCAGATCCGAATTCAGTCGGACAACTCCACAGCGGTGGCATACATCAACCACCAAGGAGGGACACGCAGTCCGCAAGCCTTCCAGGAAGTCAGGCGGATTCTGATGTGGGTGGAGGAAAGAGCATCCACCATATCAGCAGTTCACATCCCGGGCGTAGAAAACTGGGAAGCAGACTTCCTCAGTCGCCAGGGCATGGACGCAGGGGAATGGTCCCTTCACCCGGACGTGTTTCAGGAAATCTGCCGCCGCTGGGGGGTGCCGAACGTCGACCTAATTGGCGTCTCGGCACAACAACAAGGTCCCGTCCTTCATAGCGCGGTCTCGTGATCAAAAAGCTCTAGCGGCAGACGCCTTAGTGCAAGATTGGTCGCAGTTCCGGCTCCCTTATGTGTTTCCACCTCTGGCACTCCTGCCGAGAGTGTTACGCAAGATCAGATCCGATTGCGGCCGCGTCATACTCGTCGCCCCAGACTGGCCGAGGAGGTCGTGGTACCCGGATCTGTGGCATCTCACGGTCGGCCAACCGTGGGCACTACCAGACCGTCCAGACTTACTGTCCCAAGGGCCGTTTTTCCATCGGAATTCTGCGGCCCTGAACGTGGCCATTGAGTCCTGGATCCTAGCGTCTTCAGGCTTACCCCAAGGGGTCGTGGCCACCATGAGACAGGCTAGGAAGTCCACTTCTGCTAAGATCTACCACAGGACGTGGAAGATTTTCTTATCCTGGTGCTCTGCACAAGGAGTATCCCCCTGGCCATTCGCGTTACCTGTCTTCCTTTCCTTCCTGCAATCTGGGTTGGAAAAGGGCTTGTCGCTCGGCTCCCTTAAAGGGCAAGTCTCGGCGCTATCCGTGTTTTTTCAGAAGCGTCTAGCGCGACTTTCTAAGGTGCGCACGTTCTTGCAGGGGGTGTGTCATATCGTACCTCCGTACAGGCGGCCGTTAGATCCGTGGGATCTAAACAAGGTCCTTGTTGCTCTCCAGAAGCCGCCTTTCGAGCCCCTGAGGGATGTGTCACTTTCTCGACTCTCACAGAAAGTGGCATTTCTGGTAGCGGTCACGTCTCTTCGGAGAGTGTCTGAACTAGCAGCGCTATCATGCAAAGCTCCTTTCCTGGTGTTCCACCAGGACAAGGTAGTGCTCCGCCCCATTCAGGAGTTTCTCCCTAAGGTGGTATCCTCTTTTCACCTTAATCAGGATATCTCCTTGCCTTCCTTTTATCCGTATGCAGTTCATCGGTATGAAAAGGATCTACATTTGTTGGATCTGGTGAGAGCACTCAGAATCTACATTTCCCGCACGGCGCCCCTGCGCCGTTCGGATGCACTCTTTGTCCTTGTCGCTGGTAAGCGCAAAGGGTCGCAGGCTTCTAAGGCCACCCTGGCTCGATGGATCAAAGAACCAATTCTTGAAGCCTACCGTTCTGCTGGGCTTCCGGTTCCATCAGGGCTGAAGGCCCATTCTACCAGAGCCGTGGGTGCGTCCTGGGCATTACGACACCAGGCTACGGCTCAACAGGTGTGCCAGGCAGCTACCTGGTCGAGTCTGCACACTTTCACCAAACATTATCAGGTGCATACCTATGCTTCGGCGGACGCCAGCCTAGGTAGAAGAGTCCTGCAGGCGGCAGTTGCCTCCCCGTAGGGGAGGGCTGTCTTCGCAGCTCTAACATGAGGTATTTCTTTACCCACCCAGGGACAGCTTTTGGACGTCCCAATCGTCTGGGTCTCCCAATGGAGCGCCGAAGAAGAAGGGAATTTTGTTACTTACCGTAAATTCCTTTTCTTCTAGCTCCTATTGGGAGACCCAGCACCCGCCCTGTTGTCCTTCGGGATTTTTGGTTGTTTTCGGGTACACATGTTGTTCATGTTGAACGGTTTTCAGTTCTCCGACGTTACTTCGGAGTGAATTTGTTTAAACCAGTTCTTGGCTTTCCTCCTTCTTGCTTTTGCACTAAAACTGGTGAGCCAGTGATCCCACTGGGGGTGTATAGCCAGAAGGGGAGGGGCCTTACACTTTTTAGTGTAATGCTTTGTGTGGCCTCCGGAGGCAGTGCTATACACCCCAATCGTCTGGGTCTCCCAATAGGAGCTAGAAGAAAAGGAATTTACGGTAAGTAACAAAATTCCCTTCTTTGTGTCGGTCATGCAATGGTGGAATCTGGCAATTACGCCCTCTTCCCCCTTCTCTTGCACCTATCGTATGACTAACATTGGAAAAAAACATGTTTGCTAATCTGGTCTGCCACGTGTGCTCTAATATAAATTGAAAGACAGTGTTTACTAGCACAGCAATATAGATACATTTATAGCAAGTCAATGTGTACACAATTGTGAACAATATCTACAGTTCCGTTTTTATGGATCTAATTATGATGCATTGTAGTTGTCCCTAAAAACACTTAAACACTTGTATTCATTGTAATGTGTGATAATAAAATCAATTTTTGATACAACCTTAGTTTTGCATGATTGGGCTCTTTGATCGCTTTGTTCTCCTTTCTCTTGCCGTGTTATCTATCCATCCAGAACTATATAGGTTACGATTTTCATATAAATAAAGGCAAGGCTATCTTTGGCTAGTAATTCTCCCTCCGGTTTTAAATAAAACTTGCAAATTGGAGATGTTTGTTCAGTCCTCGTGGAGATAGGGTACCCAGGGTGAAGATCAATTTGGTCTCCTGTTGAAGTATCCACTTGTCCCAGTTACCTCCCCTTTTTGGTCTCGGGACTACGTCAATACCCATAAAACGAACCACTGTACCACCATGTTTTGTCCAGATGTGCGTGGCTAGTGGTTTGTCTCTTTTGTACTCGATATCTCCGAGGTGATCTCCCACCCTGCGTCTAAATTCGCGAATGGTTTTGCCTACATACTGTAGGCCGCAGGTGCAGGTGGCTTTATAGATCACTCCTTAAGTTCGACAATTGATAAAATGGCGTATTTAGAAGTTCTTATCAAGCACATTGCTTCTGAAGCTTTTCCTGACCTCCAGATGGGGGCATGCTATGCATTTAGAGCATTTATAGCAGCCCTTCACCTCTCTGGATAACCAATTTGTCTCTTGGCGTGTTTCAAAATGGCTATGTACTAGCCTATCTCCAAGAGATTTCCCTTTCTTGTAGGTAATCAGTGGTCGTTTGGGAAGAGAAGGTCCCACATCCTTGTCCATTAATAGAATGGGCCAATGGCACTCAAGGACTTTGCAGACTTCAGTAGCTCCGTTGTTAAATGTCGTAATGAACCGAGAGATGCCATCTTGGTTGGACTGCCTCGCTCGGTCCACCAGTAGTTCCGTTCTAGTGACACTCTTTGCCTCTTTATAGGCTCTCTTGAGTATCTCCCTGGGATAACCTCTCTCTCTAAATCTGTCAAGGAGTTCTCTCGATTGACTCTTGAAAACCCATTTGTCCGAACAGTTCCTTCAGCCATCCCTTCCATCTGAGGAAGGGGATCCCCAAAGGACAGTTCCTCCGGAACCGGAGGAACTGTCCACAGTCCGCGCACATATCAGCTGTTTTTAACAGCTGCCATGTGTGCCTGCATGTTACGAGTGGAATCGCATTCCACCCACAACATGAACCCCTTACATCTCGCTGCCAAAGTCTGGCAGCGAGATGTATATACGCGCGGTCATAATTTTTACTTACCGCCGCCCCCACCGGAAGTCACGTGAGTGATCACGTGACTTTCGATGGTAGCACAGGGTCATGTGATGACGCCTGCAGCTATGACAAATCACTTTAGTTTTCACTCTGCCCGGAGCCAAATGAATCAGGAAGTGACCGGATCTGCTGTTTACAGCTCTGTAGCTGAGATCTGCAGATAGTGCAGAGCGATCGGATTGCTGATCGCTATAGCCCGCTAGGGGGACTAGTAAAATTAAAAATGTTAAAAAAAAGTTTTTTAAAAAATCCTTAAAGTTCAAATCACCCCCCTTTCACCCCATTGAAAATTAAAGGGTTAAAAAAAATAAATATACACATTTGGTATCGCCGCATTCAGAAACGCCTGATCTATCAAAATATAAAATCAATCTGATCAGTAAACGGCGTAGTGGCAAAATTTTTTTTACGCAAAATGCAATAACAGGCTATCAAAATGTAGCATCTGCGCAAAAATGGTACCATTAGAAACGTCAGCTTGAGACGCAAAAAAATAAGCAATCACTGAGCCATAGATCCAGAAAAATAAGAACGCTACGGGTTTTGGAAAATGGCGCAAAACGTACGCCACTTTTATTGGACAAGCTTGTGAATTTTTTTTAACCCCTTTAGATACAAGTAAACCTATACATGTTTAGTGTCTACAAACTCGCACCGACCTCAGGCATCATACCCACACATCAGTTTTACCATATAGTGAACACTCTGAATAAAACATCCCAAAACCTATTGTGCCATCACTTTTTTCCACACACAATTTTTTTTGCTGTTTTCCAGTACACCATATGGTAAAACTTATGATTTCATTTTAAAAGTACAACTTGTGCCGCAAAAAACAAGCCCTCATATGGCAAGATTGATGGGGGGAAAAAAAAAGTTGCGGCTCTCGGAAGAAGGGGAGCAAAAAAAAAAAAACACGGAAAGTGCCCGGGGGCTGAAGGGGTTAATGTGTAAACTGTCAGATAAACTTTAAGGCAGACCTCCAGTTAAACACAACACAACTTTCCGTCTCTATACACGCACACAGATTTTAATTGAATATGTTGATCTTAATTTTTTTTACTTTGCGCTTTTAACTTCAGAATATTTCAGTAAGGTGACTGGAATCAGCCGCTGCGTCCTAGAATTCATGTCCAGGGTTATAGATCAAGGCTTCCAATGCCAGGGGCAAGAGCATGACTCTACATTAGTGTTGTAAGATGCATTGGCCACTTGGCCCACCGGAAACTGTATTTTAGGGATTTCCCCCGGAGAATCTCACTGTGCCAACATCTTATCCTCTCTGCCAAGGTGCAAGCAAAGATTATCCAGATTGTAGCCATGTTTTCTATTAAGGAGACGTTCACCTGTCCTCTCCTTTCTTGTGATATGTCTGTTTTGCGCCAAAGTTGATTCCTTGCAAAACTTGTGAACAAGAGAGTGGAGGATAAATTGTAGGAATTATGTGAGATATAAATGTTGTTGTTAATAATAAATATTATTAATAATGCCACCAGGGCAGTTTTATTATTTTTATTATTATTATTATTATTATTATTATTATTATTATTATTATTATTATTGAACTGCCCTGGTGGCATTATTATGTGGGTACAACTTAGGTAGATAATGCCAACAGCAGGAATACTATACATGTACATTGGCTATTATTAAAATATACTTTTCTTTCCAGTGGATCCAGAAGATTTGTACATTGTGGAGCCATTGAAATTTTCTCCAGAGAAAAAGGTAAGATTTGTTTCTCATTACATCTAGTTTTAAAATAGATTGAAATGTGGATGTTTGGGCTGATCATACTGACGACCTATTCTCTGGATCAAGTGAAGTCCTTTAATTAGACTGACAATTATTGAAGATCAGCACCGGTTTATAAGGTCATTAATATTCTATACCTGGACAACCCCTTTTAACCACATTGTCCTGCATTTAAAGGGAACCAACCACCAGTATTTTGCTATATGAAGTAAAGGCAGTGCCATGCTGGCACTAGTACACTGAATCCAGGCATACCTGCTGTAGAAAGGTCAGATGCTTGATTGCTGAAAGATCTTTAATCAAAGTCACAGAAATGCACTGCACCTTTTGGTCCTTTGTGGATTGGATCCTCCGTGTAATCCCTCCTCCTACGTCCCCTATGGCATGCCCTCTTTTCTTTATTTACATTTTGCGCCACCATTGCTGCTGTTGACGACACATGCGTATTTCTACAGTAATGATGTCTTCATTAAAACGTCGCCGGACTCCGCACATGCGCATATTGCTATCTCCAGCACCATTTTATTGACGACCCTGTAGAGAAGACTGAGTGTCAGATGCGTGTGTGTAGATGTAAAAAAAAAAAATCTGCTCACGTGCCAGTGTCGCTCAGTCTTTTCCAGTGTCGTCAATAAAATGGCGCCGGAGATCATGGTACACACATGCGCGGACTGCAGCACCATTTTAATGAAGACCTAATTACTGTGGCAATGCGCATGCGCCGCCAACAGGAGCAATGGCCATGCAGCACAAAAAGGGGAAATATACACAGAGACCCAACCCACAAAGACCTGCACTGCTCCACACGTCAAAGGTGCAGTGCATTTCTGGAACTTTTTGATTAAAGATATTTCCGCAATCAAGCATCCGATCTTTATATAACAGGTATGCCTGGATTCAGTATCTTACTGACTATATGGCACTGCCTTTACTTCATAGAGCACAATCCTGGTAGTTGGTTCCCTTTTAAAGCATTTTAATGACATTTTGTCTGTTGTATGGTCGCTCCTCTTTCCACCTCCAGATGGCAGCAGAGATCTGTTAGTTTTCTCTGCCTAGTATTAACCAAAAAAGGGTAATAATTCAATTCCGATCCCCGGCGCTGCGTCTGTGCTCGTGCTCGTTGTTCCTCTTCCCATTACGACATGCTTTCCACTCTCTCACATAGAATTTCTCACGATCTCCAACAGCAGTAAATGATTTTTGACCTTCACAATAAGAAAATGTGTTTTTATTTGGCTGTTTTACTTATTGGTCTGTCTGTTTTGTTTTTTTTGTTTTTTTTTTTTATACTTTTCCACTTTGATTTCCAGAAAAAGCGCTGCAAGTACAAAACGGAGAAGATCGAGACAATTAAACCAATGGATCCATTAAAAGCACTTCCAAATGGGGACATAAAAACCAAGAAAGATTTTACAAACCAGAGAGACTTCTCAAATATGGGTGAGGTGTATCACTCTTCTTACAAGGGGCCACCTTCCGAGGGCAGCTCAGAGACCTCTTCCCAGTCCGAGGAGTCCTACTTTTGTGGCATCACAGCCTGTTCAGCCCTTTGTAATGGACAACCCCAAAAGACTAAGACTGAAAAAAGAGCAATCAAGCGCAGGCGCTCAAAACTTCAGGACCAAGGAAAGTTCATTAAAAGCTTAATACAGACTAAGTCCGGGTCCATGCCAAGTCTGCATGACCTCATCAAAACCAATAAAGACTTGACTGTCGGTACGTTTGGGGTTACAACAGTTTCTGGTCGCCTCTAATCATCACAGGGTCCCCCATCTATGGGGTTTTTTTACTGACCGGTACTACGCAGAGGAAGCTCCAGCTAAATATTTAAGGGTTACATGCACAACATGCGTTGGGCTGGTCTTCAAGAACTTGGATCATCTCCTATTCCTGGACATTTTTTGGGCAAGGAATTGAGCATATTCTCCATTCTTGAAATGTTTCACTAGGATAACATTTTTTTTCACAGTTTAATAACTGGGGGAAAGAACATTTAATACCCAGATTGTTGGGTTTAACTTGAGCTCAAGTTGTTGTGTCCTACTCCCCGATGTCGTTCCCGTACTTGCACCTTTCCATATTTATGTGCCTTCTGTCTATTTATAATGCCACTGGAGGTAAAAAAACAAAAAAAAGCACCAAGTGTGAATGCGTGATTTAGGTTTTTAGAGAACACATTTAAAGTTTTTTTGTTATTGTTGTTTTTTTGTTCCTTTTTGCCGCTTTCTGGAGTTTAACACTATAAAAAAAAATACAAGGCGTCCTACAGCCAAACCATTCCTTCAGATGTGTTGGAGGCAAAACCGTGAACCAGTAATCTGTACTTGGGGTAGAGGATATGAAAGGGCTAAAAGCCGCATGGCTACGGGAAAGCCTCCAAATAGAGCCTGATGCCATGACGTTATTGTCCGGTGTCTACTCTCCACCAGTGTTAATAGAAGGGTTGTGCCATCAGGCGTCATGCACACACATCATCGTTCAGGGTGCACAGATTCCACAGGGAGCACAAACTACTGATCGCTCTGTTTTTATTCTGGTTTCCACTGTAGGGTATGATACGTTGTTCTTCACACCACCGACTCCCCTCTAGGGTACGCTCACGTGTGACAGGTACAACGCAAATTTTCCCATCCGGATTTACTCTGCAAATTGGATATAATTTTAATCAAATCTTATCCTTGGGCTATAAAGCAATACAATTGATATGTGGCGCAGACTTTAATTCCATAGTGTGACAACTAGTGAAATATTCGTGTCAAAATATTCGTACCAAATACAGACTGCTATTCCAGTATTGGTCATGAATAACGAACCTAATGCAAGTCAATGGTGAACCCCAGCATTTTTCTGGGAAATCTTCAAGAAAAATACTCAGCTTCACGATTTTGACTTTCAGTAGGTTCGTTATTTGTGACAAATACTGGACTAGTACTACGAATTTGGCATGCATAAATTCACCCATCTCTAGTGACAACCATATTCTTGGGACTTTCGCCCTGTGCAGTGCATGCGGCAAATCGGCACCAAACCCCGCAATCTGTCACAAGTGGTCAGTACCCTAAAGGACGCTTGTCGAAATCAACTTTTTTTTAACATAGACAGTGAGGGTTTTTTTAATTACTGTTATTTGAGTTGTCCACTACTAGACAACCCGTTTTGTTGGTGGTCCAGGGATGTGGGAGAAAAAAAAATCTCACGTCTGAACTGCAGAGCCTCTCCGTACTCATCACTACTTCTCCCACTATCATCATCCAAGAGGTGCATCGTGTGAATGCTGTAGACAGTCAGCAACCACTGATCAACTGCAGTGCCAAAAGAGAAGGAGACTCCAAATTGGGTGTGGAGGAACGGCGCCAGTCTGGCAGTATTGAGATACTGGTTTGGAGAAGCTTCGCCAGTCCGGCAGTATTGACATACTTGTTTGGAGATATGGCGCCAGTCTGGCAGTATTGAGATACTGGTTTGGAGAAGCTTCGCCAGTCTGGCAGTATTGAGATACTGGTTTGGAGATATGGCGCCAGTCCGGCAGTATTGAGATACTGGTTTGGAGATATGGCGCCAGTCCAGCAGTATTGAGATACTGGTTTGGAGATATGGCGCCAGTCCGGCAGTATTGAGATACTTGTTTGGAGATATGGCGCCAGTCCAGCAGTATTAAGATACTGGTTTGGAGATATGGCGCCAGTCCAGCAGTATTGAGATACTGGTTTGGAGATATGGCGCCAGTCCGGCAGTATTGAGATACTGGTTTGGAGATATGGCGCCAGTCCGGCAGTATTGATACTGGTTTGGAGATATGGCGCCAGTCCGGCAGTATTGAGATACTTGTTTGGAGAAGCTGTTCCAGTCCGGCAGTATTGAGATACTTGTTTGGAGATATGGCGCCAGTCTGGCAGTATTGAGATACTGGTTTGGAGAAGCTTCGCCAGTCTGGCAGTATTGAGATACTGGTTTGGAGATATGGCGCCAGTCCGGCAGTATTGAGATACTGGTTTGGAGATATGGCGCCAGTCCGGCAGTATTGAGATACTGGTTTGGAGATATGGCGCCAGTCCAGCAGTATTGAGATACTGGTTTGGAGATATGGCGCCAGTCCGGCAGTATTGAGATACTTGTTTGGAGATATGGCGCCAGTCCAGCAGTATTGAGATACTGGTTTGGAGATATGGCGCCAGTCCGGCAGTATTGAGATACTTGTTTGGAGATATGGCGCCAGTCCGGCAGTATTGAGATACTTGTTTGGAGATATGGCGCCAGTCCGGCAGTATTGAGATACTTGTTTGGAGATATGGCGCCAGTCCGGCAGTATTGAGATACTGGTTTGGAGATATGGCGCCAGTCCGGCAGTATTGAGATACTTGTTTGGAGAAGCTGTTCCAGTCCGGCAGTATTGAGATACTTGTTTGGAGATATGGCGCCAGTCTGGCAGTATTGAGATACTGGTTTGGAGAAGCTTCGCCAGTCTGGCAGTATTGAGATACTGGTTTGGAGATATGGCGCCAGTCCGGCAGTATTGAGATACTTGTTTGGAGATATGGCGCCAGTCCAGCAGTATTGAGATACTGGTTTGGAGATATGGCGCCAGTCCGGCAGTATTGAGATACTGGTTTGGAGATATGGCGCCAGTCCGGCAGTATTGAGATACTGGTTTGGAGATATGGCGCCAGTCCGGCAGTATTGAGATACTTGTTTGGAGATATGGCGCCAGTCCGGCAGTATTGAGATACTTGTTTGGAGATATGGCGCCAGTCCGGCAGTATTGAGATACTGGTTTGGAGATATGGCGCCAGTCCGGCAGTATTGAGATACTTGTTTGGAGAAGCTGTTCCAGTCCGGCAGTATTGAGATACTTGTTTGGAGATATGGCGCCAGTCTGGCAGTATTGAGATACTGGTTTGGAGAAGCTTCGCCAGTCTGGCAGTATTGAGATACTGGTTTGGAGATATGGCGCCAGTCCGGCAGTATTGAGATACTTGTTTGGAGATATGGCGCCAGTCCGGCAGTATTGAGATACTTGTTTGTTTTGTTTTTTTTATTTCCCGGGCTCATTAATAGGCAGTCTGTCTAATTGTGGACTTCTCAATTGAGGATTAGCGATGAGCCATGTTTTTGTTTTTACTACTTTTTGGCTTTGGTTACACCATGTATATACGACCACTGTACTTTGACACTGTTCTTGTTTTGTTTTTTATAATTGGGTTAATAACAATGTTGACCTGCTTGGAAAAGCGCTCCTCTAAGACCCGTGCTGCATAGGGTGCAAAGAGACTGAAATGCGTGAGGTGGAGTAAACTTTGTATTTATTTTGCCAAAAAAAGTTTTTGTACCAAGATAAGTCACTCGAGTCCCCCGTCTGTACAAGAAGCGGTGCCTAATTAGATCTGCAGAATTTATTTATTTATTTTTAATAAAGGCAATTTGGAAAAACTGACCTGTAATCTGAAAGGTTCATAGTTTTTAGTTTAGTCGACTTTTGGGATTTTAGCAACAATTTTGGAATAATACAAAACATTTTGCCTGATTTATACAGGTTTTAATACAGCAGACGTCAAATGGATGATCAAATCTTTAGATCCTGAACTCTGGAAGGATCATGGTCAGAAAAATATACGGGAAAGATAAAATGTTACAGATCCAGAATGATTCTGGCTTAAAAAAAAAAAAGTTGAGAAGTGCCATAAATATTTGGGTCATCGTGTCCTCATACATTGGATGCTTTTATATGTTGGTGGCTTGTAGTTAGTTGATTTTGCCCCCTTTTTTTTTTTTTTTTTTTTTTTTGATTATACGATTATCAATATTGCTGTTTTTAGCTCCATTTTAGACCAAACATAGCTTTATTACTTAAGTAGTCAAAATCTTTTCAATTAAACAGTTCTCTTACTAGTTAATGGATCACTTGAAACAGAACCTTTTTTGTTTTTTGGAATAATTAAAAAAAACCTGTTTTTTGGGGGGTTTTTTTGGGGGGGGGGAGTGGATGGGGTTGATCACTGTGACATATGGCGCCCCCTGGTGTTTTTATTCCACCCGGTATTTTCTCAATAATGTGTCCAGAGCTTTGTGGTCAAACACAATCAGTAGCTCATCGGCCTGCGGCCCCTTTACGCAGAGTGACGTTTAATCCCTGCTATTGTGCAGTCCTGCCAATAAAAACCTGTATATCTGATGGGACATTGGAGATATTAGTCAGAACCCTATGGGGCGACATAAGTACGAATCAGCAGTATCTAATTTGTCGGATGTATCTTGAAATTAGTTGGACGTTGCCCTCCATTAGTTCTTTGGTTTATGCCATATTGTTACAGCAAGATTATGTTGTGCGTGTGTAGTGTATGGGGTTAGCATGTGTTTTGAGTTTCCCTTGTGTAAAGACTGAATATGCAGTTATATATTTAAAGATATTTTTTTTGTTTCTTTCCAGAGCGGTGCATTGTTTTACAGAGAATCGGTCAGCAGGTTTTTGCTATGATGATGTAAAGACAAGGACCCTGATTCCAGGGATGTTACTTGCCCATCAGCTTTCTGTAGCTTCTATACAATGTGTTTTATTAGCAGATTATCATTGCAGGACTAGGCGTCCCGTGCCAAGCAGTCCAGCTAATTGTATAACCCCGCCCCCACAACTGATTGGCAGATTCCCAGCTACACTGTATATTGTCAGCAAGCCGCCAATCAGAGGTGAGGGCGGAGTTATACACAGGACAACATTCTGCTCACATCTACAGCAGAGAAAACAGGGATTGATCAAAACTGCACCAAATCATTCAGTAAGTGACATCCCTGGAATCGCTGCTGTCAGATTCTTTTGCATAAACCTGCTGATAGATTCCTCTTAAGATCCCAGGACTTGGGGTAGTGCGCTCTCTTACAGCTACGTGCCGGGGCCCGTGTAGGGTTGTGTCCTTTTGGATTTTGTAGATCATTGAATTTCCTCTTTTGAGAGCAGGTTATATAAGGTGCTCACCGCCTGTGTCCGGCTGTGGCTTCTCAGTTTCGCTTATTTCTCAGTAACTGAATCCTTTTTTCCTTCCTATTATAGATAATGAATCTCTCACTTGTGCTTAGATTGTATGAGATTGAGAATGTGTTTGTGTGAGGGCTTCATGGCATTTCGTTTTTTTTAATATCTCCATGTTTCTGAGATATAATTTGCACATTGTTTATCGACTCCTGTGCGATGCATGCAGTCTAGCTATTGTAGACCATGCGCCAACCATGGATGGTTAGTAACTATGCTTGTGTCCATTACAACAAAACACAAAATCTCCTCCCATTGGTAGGAATTCTGCTGCCAAAAAACATTTCATTGTCTTTTCTGTAGATAGATACAGTAGTCCATAACCTTCGTATTGCACTAGAACGACTAGACACCATTTGGAAGTATTGGTTCTCTTCATCTCCCCCCTCGTTTGGATATAGTGTGGCTGGGAAAAAAGCCAATCAGATTTATAATAGTCACTGTAGGTTAAGATGCCACGATCTGGAAATGAGGGGCACAAAATCCCCCTTGTGAATGAAGTAGTAGTGATCATGTGCCAGCACCACTCCTCTAAACATGAACTTCTCATGATCAGTGAGGGACTCCCTTCGGTGATATTGGTTGGGGATAAATGTTGTTAATGGAACAATTCCTTAGACGGCCAAACCTTCCCGTGCTCCATTATGTTTGGGTGCCGACAGCTTTCGGGTAAAATGATGGTGGAGCATGCGAATACGTAGAGTGCCCAACACCTTCTTACCCTGCTAAGTCTCCATCAGGTGTTGTCAGCAGCTCACACCCCCTCTACTTTTGTTGGGATGGGAGTGGCATGGAGACCCTGCAATTGGCAACCCCATCTATTACTTCTATCTCTTAGATCAAGAGGAAAGACCTTAATAAACTAGCAGAAGAAAATTGCCTATGTCATGTAGTGCAACACAACTAGCCCACCAACATTGTCCTGTAGATGGGGATAAATTGCAGTGTCCGAGCTCGTGGTTCTAGAAAAGGAGGCAGTGTTTCAGGTTTGTGCACCTCCGCTACATAGTCCATGGTGGAGATATATAAAGACTGGAGCTTCATAGATTCTGTCTGGGGAAAAAAAAATGGTGCATTTTACATTAATAAATTATCTTCTATACAATTCATATCTTCCAAATTCCTTTCGCCCCTGTTGCTCTGGTGTTGGCAGCCATGCATGCTAGGTCTGAAGCATAGTGGCACTGGGTGACTCCAGAAATTCTCTACTGCTGATTTTCTGCCTCGAGACTCTGCGGTGTTCACTAATATCCTGATTTTAGAAGTTACTGATCACAAAGATGTTACAACCCCTCTGACCTAGTTAATGAAAGGAAATGAGTTGTCACCTGAGCGTCTATGTATAGCATCACTTCACATCGGATCACTTCACATTTCTAAGTTTGCAGCTTTTCTCGTAACCTTTTGGTGTGGTGGAAGGGCCGATGATATGACCACAGTTATCAAAGACTTTTGAGGCTGAGACATCAAATTGTTTACATAAAACACTTTGAAAAGTCGCTACATTTTTGCGCAACATGTAGTTGTGTGAAAATTTAGAAACTTTTTGGGTGTTTTCCAGTTTGTAGCAGTTCCACCAGAATGGGCAGAGCTAAGGAGAAACTGGGATGGAGTAGTTTCGCAAAAAAGGTATTTCTTACATTAGCGAAATTTTATGCCAGAAATGTTATTTCAGTCCTTGGAGCAAGATTTCTCGAGAGCCGCCTGCTACTAATAACATGCACCAAATCGATTAAGCCTCTCCTCTTAGTGAAGTTGGTGTATCTTATTCCTGTACATCCCTCATCAAGAATAGCATATGAAACTCTAATCCTAATGGATCAGGGCCTTCAAGTATTATATCTGTGCTATGGTACAAAAGGAAAGCAACAATCTCTTTATGGCTTCTGCTCTGATGCTACTTAGTCCCCTGCCGGTCTCTGCTTTCTGCAGCAGCTTGTGATTGGCTGCATTGGTCACATGGCAGTGACTGGGCGTCGTCATTGCAGTAGAGATCAGCGGGAGACACAGGCACTTTCTGTATAGGGACATTTCCTTATTAATTTCTTTTACACCTTTTTGGATATTTACTACTTTGTTAATCTTTGTGATACTTTTAACCATTTTAAGAACCAACATTTGAGGGAAGAATCAGTAGTTTAAGCTAAACATCTGGTAAAAATAAACAGCAGCTGTCCATGAGAACAGGACCCCCATTTTTGATATGGGTGGTACCCACGTTTGTCAGACATTTATATTCTAAAATGTGTCAGAGATGGAAATACCCTGCTAACAAACAATAGGAATTATACCTATCCTTTCCAGGCAAGAAACCCATCTTGACCCGCAGTTTCACATTATAATGTCTAGCCTTTAACCTACTATTTCTATAATAATGACCTCATTGTTGTCACTTTCTCCTTAGATCCCTTGTAAAGTATGTAGGATGTGTCCGCAACATCTTAAGCCAAATTCATTGTCAATGAGGTCAGATGAAATCTTATTCCCCAGCTGCAGTGTAAATTGAACTGTCTGGATTTGGGATACAAAGGTCACAGAAACCTCAAAATGTCTTAAGTTTGTAAAATGTAGCTCTATGCGGAGATGTGTCTCTGTGGTTTGTGACTACGAACAGTCCATGGTTATAGACTATAAATAATCCCAGATGTTCTCCAACCATCAGATTGTAGAGGAACTGAAGTCACAAAACCAAAAGATGCTTTTAATCCCGACAATTAGCAAAGTAATATATGAGAAATGGAGCAATAAATCTGAGTTGATACTACTAGCCATTACTTTGGAATTTTTGGAGGGTTTTAGACAAGTAAAACTATGCAATGCAGGCTCATTTTTACACAGGGGCAGCCAAATTTCCTATGCGTATACCGCCTCCACATTCCAAATGTTTTGCTTTTTAAGAAGTGAGAACAGAATATCATTCTCTAAAGATGTGTGGCTGGAACCAAATGTATCTTTAGACTTGGGAAATACGCACTTGTAACTGTTCATTTTTGAAAGTGAATACAGAAGTGATGGAAACTATAATACATCAATGGCATGGTCTACAACTAGTGATGACTGAATACTATCATTCTCTGGTGCTTGGTAAGAGCAATCTGGTGATCGGATGGGCTCAACTTGTATATTGGAAGTCAATGGGGAACGCAAGCATTTTTCCTGGAAATCTTCTGAGGAAAAATACTAGACTTGACCCCATTGAATTCCATTATACTTAGATGCTCGGAAGGGCTCGACTCAAGTACCCAACTGTTCTTAATTGAGACCTCAGCATGGTAGTGCTCACTCTTCACGATCTATAGCGTAATGGGACCCAAGCAGGGTAGTGCTAGCTCTTCACGATCTATAGCGTAATGAGATCTGAGCATGATAGTGCTAGCTCTTCACGATCTATAGCCTGTTTGCTTTTATGGGCAGGTCCTTATGCGAGTACAGACATGGCTTCCACTGTACGAGGTAGAAGGTGTCTAATATAGGACATTATTTTATCCATATCAGTCTTAAAACTATTGATATATAATTTCTGCTTTCCATTATTGTCGGAGGAGGGTGAGACTACTTATACCTGTTGCCAATATGTGGCTTATAGCTTAATTTTGTCTTTTTGAGGGGGGGGGTTTCTAGCTGCTAATGTGTGGAGATGAGATTTTAAAGGTTTATTCCCAAATTGGTAATTTGTCCCCTAAACTTACTGAATGCAGGGAGGTGTTACCACTGAGTCTCGTAGAATCACAAGAATAGGGTTTTGAACTGTAGCACCATCGGAGAGGTGCCCATGCAATACCTCTGCGACTTTCATGGTCTATGGGGCCTTCCGGAGAAAGTGGAGACAGTACTTTTCCTATTTTTAGCAGTCCATGGACCATGAATGGAATTCAGGCTCAGAATGTGCACTTCTCGATTTCAGGTTAGACATTGAGCTCTATGCAACAGTTCCATTTCCCTGATCACTTGGAGTCCCACCAGTGCTCAGTAAGTGTTCACTATCCTATGGCTAGTGGATTTTTGTTAACCCTTTTAATGTGTTTGGGGTTTTTTCCCTCCTAATTGCTTACTGGGTCACTTTGGAGGACCAAAGAGTATTGCTGACCATCTACATAAATGTGGCGAGTCTTGGTAAGGCGCTTAATTTTAGTGTAACTTGAATGGATGGGCCGTATGTGCACACACTTATAAAGGGTCCATTGGAACAGCATGGCATTTAGTGGTAACTCATATCGATACTGCAAATCCGTGACTATCAGATAAAATAGGCTATGTGTGTAACCGATTGTTCCCCCCCCACCCCGTTTTTATCGTCACGCACAGCACTTTTATTTCACTCCTGACTGTATTTGCTGCTTAAATTGTTTTCTAAAAATATCACAAAATGCAATGGTTTCCCTTCTCTGGGACATTACATTAGATGACTGCTGACAACTTGAGCACCTGAATTGTTTTATTTTCATCTGGTCTTCATGAAAAGCAGAAAAAAGGAATAAAATGTATTTTATTTTAAAAAATTTTTGCTTTGAAATATATGGTGAACAAAAGTGTAACTCCAGAGCCTTAGTGCAATTTAGAAACTGTGAATTTCCAAATAAATATGAACACTTGTCTTTGATGTTTGGCTTATTAGTATTAGTTGTTTTAGTAGTATTGTATATACTGTATGTGTATATTATATATACATACAGTGGGTAAGGAAAGTATTCAGACCCCTTTCAATTTTCCACTGTCATTACAGCCACTTGGTAAATTCAAAATTTTTTATTTTTTTTTTTCTCTTTAAAGGGAACCTGTCAGCAGAAATTTTGCTTTAAACCTAAATGTTTCCCCCTCTGCAGCTCCTGGGCTGCATTCTAGCAAGGTTCCTGTTGGTTTTTTGCTCCCTTTTAGACGAAATATAATACTTTATAAAGTTGTACCTTTTGGGATGCAAATTTTCTAAATCGTCCATGGGGCGGGCTCTCTGGTGTCCGTTATGTCCCTCCTGCCGATTTTACACCGTCCCCCAACGCAGCATTTCATACTTCCAGGATGCTGCCCAGTGAGCCCGTGGTCCGGCGCATGCGCAGTGCCACTGTAGCGGGACTGTGCACTGCGTGCACAGTGTGACCGCTGGTGACGTTTGCGCAGGCACGAGATTATGGGCGGCGCTGTGTTGTCATCGCAAGTGCCCGCGCTTTCCCCTCTGCCTCCAGCGTTCTGCGCAAGCGCTGGCCAGATGACCGCACGTCCCCTCTTTCCCATCTTTCCCTGTAGCAGGAAATAGATGGGAGGATCGGAGCAGGACACCACCGGTTACGGCCAGCGCTTGCGCAGAACGCTGGAGGCAGAGAGGAAAGCGCGTGCACTAGATTATGGGTAGGCACTTGCAATGATAATCACAGCGCCGCCCATAATCTCGTTGGGGGACGTCGTAAATCGGCAGGATGGACATAACGGACACCAGAGAGCCCGCCCCCATGGACGATTTAGAAAATTTGCATCCCAAAAGGTACACCTTTATAAAGTATTATATTTGGTCTAAAAGGGAGCAAAAAACCAACAGGAACCTTGCTAGAATGCAGCCCAGGAGCTGCAGAGGGGGAAATATTTAGGTTTAAAGAAGTTGTCCAGTTACCAAAACTGTTTTTTTTTTTTTTTTTTTGATAAATCTTGCTATTATGTGCCTCTAAACACATCTATCACGTTATTTTACCAATATTATCTTTTATCATGGTCTAGCATAACATCTTCATTTCTGGCTCCAGCTCTGATGGAGTTAATCTCTCTTAACTTCCTGTGTTCAGTTACTACAACTTCCATAATCCTTTGCAGTAACTAGCAATCTATCTCCCAACCCATTCTGACTGTTCCCTCCCCTCAGATCTCCACCACAACAGTTCCCTCCCCTCCTTCCTGTGTGCACTGCCTAATCATGGTAATAGAGCTTTTATCCTTTGGTCTTTCTGTGCTGCATGTCACTATCTGTCTCCACTCTGGGACTTGTTGTGCAGGTGACCGGATGATACGTGTCACTAACTGCCCCACTCTGTGATTTCTGCTGCATAGTACCAACTGTATACACTCTCACCTGCACTACAAGTCCCATAGTGGAGACAGTGACATGCTCTGCTCTGACACATAGTGTGCTATATGTCACTGTCTCCACTGTGGGACTTGTAGTGCAGGTGAGAGTGTATACAGTTGGTACTATGCAGCAGAAATCACAGAGTGGAGACAGTGACATGTATCATCCGGTCACCTGCACTACAAGTCCCATAGTGGAGACAATTAGTGACATGCAGCACACTATGTGTCAGAGCAGAGCATGTCACTGTCTCCACTCTGGAACTTGTAGTGCAGGTGACAGAGTGGAGCAGATTGGTCCCATGCAGCGTCCGGTCACCTGTGCTGCTGGTGGGAGTATATGATCACACTGCCGACACCGCCCGCTCTCCTGACAGCTGAGCAGAGCGGGCGGGTGGACAGTGTGATCAGATACTTGCGTGACAGGGGGGATTTCAGTGGAGGAAACCCCCCCTGTACTCCAGACTGGAGCCCATACCTCCCACAGCTGAATGCTGGTAAGCGCGCGCTCTGCCTTCACCGCTCCACAGTAAAGTTCTCCGGCTCCTCCCCTCGATGCTGGGCTGTGACGTGCGGTAGTCACCGCCCACAGCCCTGTCAGTCACTGTGAGTGGCGCCGGCATCCTGTGACGTACCCGTCTTGTTTGAGAGCCAGGAAATGCCGGGACGTCAGAGGATGCCAGCGGCCACAGCTCCAGGGGGTCATGTGACTGGCACTGAGCGTGCAGGATAGCGCCGCTCAGTGCCAGAAATGGAAATAGAGGCTATTGAAGAAGATGCAGACAATGGTAAGTGAAAATCATTGGGGGAAAAAAAAAAATGGGTGGACCACCCCTTTAAAGCAAAATTTCTGATGACAGGTTCCCTTTAATGTACACTCTACACTCCATCCTGACAGAAAAAAACACATGTAGAAATTTTTGAAAATTTATTAAACAAGAAAAACTGATTTCACATGATCATAAGTATTCAGACCCTTTGCTCAGTATTGAGTAGAAGCAGCCTTTTGAGCTAGTACAGCCATGAGTCTTCTTGGGAACGATGCAACAAGTTTTTCATACCTGGATTTCGGGATCCTCTGCCATTCTTCCTTGCAGATCCTCTCCAGTTCTGTCAGGCTGGATGGTGAACGTTGGTGGACAGCCATTTTTAGGTCTCTCCAGAGATGCTCAATTGGGTTTAGGTCAGAGCTCTGGCTGGGCCAGTCAAGAATGGTCACAGGGTTGTTCTGAAGCCACTCCTTTTGTTATTTTAGCTGTGTGCTTTACGTTCATTGTCTTGTTGGAAGGTGAACCTGCGGCCAAGTCTGAGGTACAGAGCACTCTGGAAGCAGTTTTCTTCCAGGATATCTCTGTACTTGGCCGCATTCATCTTTCCTTCAATTGCAACCAGTCGTCCTGTCCCTGCAGCTGAAAAACACCCCCATAGCATGATGCTGCCACCACTGTTGGGATTGTATTGGGCAGGTGATGAGCAGTGCCTTGTTTTCTCCACACATACCGCTTAGAATTATCCCAAAAAGTTCTATCTTCATCTCATCAGACCAGAGAATCTTATTTCTCATAGTCTGATAATCCTTCGTGTTTTTGTTTTTTTGGGGTTTTTTTTTTTTTTTTTGCAAACTCTCTATGCGGCTTAGATATGTCTTGCACTGAAGAGAGGCTTCTGTTGGGCCACTCTGACATAAAGGCCTGACTAGGTGGAGGGCTGCAGTGATAGTTGACTTTGTGGAACTTTCTCCCATCTCGCTAGTGCATCTCTGGAGCTCAGCTGATCTTAGGGTTCTTTTTTTACCTTTCTCACCAAGACTCTTCTCCCACAGTTGCTCAGCTTGACTGGATGGCCAGGTCTAGGAAGAGTTCTGGTGGTCCCAAACTTCTTCCATTTAAGGATTATGGAGTCCACTGTGCTCTTAGGAACCTTTTGAGTACTGCGGAAATTCTTTTGTAACCTTGGCCAGATCTGTGCCTTGCCACAATTCTGTCGCTGAGCTCCTTTTGGCAGTTCCTTTTGACCTCATGATTCTCATTTGGTCTGACATGCACTGTGAGTTGTGAGGTCTTATATAGACAGGTGTGTGCCTTTCCAAATCAAGTCCTATTTAGTTTAATTAAACACAGCCGGACTCCAATGAAGGAGTAGAACCACCTCAAGGAGTAGCACAAGGAAATGGACAGCATGTGACAAATATGAGTGTCTGAGCAAATGGTCTGAATACTTATGACCATGTGATATTTCAGTTTTTTTTTTTTGTTTAATACATTTTTGTAAATGTCTGCAGAGTGTACATTAATGAGAAAAAAATTAACTTTTTGAATTTACCAAATGGCTGCAATGAAAGAGTGAAAAATTAAAGGGGTCTGAATACTTTCCGTACGCACTATATGTTTAGAAGAAAAACGCCATGGTCTCCTCCCCTATTTTTGATGACTAGCAAAGGTAAAGCAGACCTCTTCGAGTGGATATTATCAGGATGGGAAGGTCCATGGTTATTGGGCCCTTTCCAGCCTAAAAATACCAGCCCGCAGGAATCCCAGAAGTGGAGCATTACATTAGATGTGCTAATTTTGGCGCGTCACCCTGGTTTTTCTCCCATTGCTCTGGTGTAGTGGAAATCGGGATAATGTTTCATGGGGTTGATGTCAGCTGTGTAGTGTCAGCTGGCATCAAGCCCTGGTGTTAGTAGTGTAGAGGCGTCTGTCATACACTGTATTACTAACCCAGTAAATTAAAGGAAAAAAAAAACATGCCTACATACTTTATTTAAAAAAAAAAAAACACACCCCAACTCTAGCCCTGCTTTACCAATTTATTAAAAAAAAAAAAATGCAGATCTGAAGTAGTCTACCGAATCCAGCATAGTCCGCAAATGTAAACCCGAAACACATTAAAAGTTAGACAAGATACTGTCCTTTGTTCTATAATTTATTAGTAAAAAAAAAATAATCCCTAGCATCTCCAACGTACTCCATGTAATTCCCACAACAGCCACCTATTCTGTAGTACAACCTATGGCTCTTCGTTCTGAGAATGACGCTATGACGCTTAATAGGTCACTCTCAGGCTGCGCTCTGCGATATCTAGCGACTGGGATGTTACCGCTCTCGCTGGGTAACAGAGGGCAAGACCTGAAATGTCTGGTGAGGGGTGAAGTCATCGCTAATGAGACATTTCGAGTCTCTCACTGCCTTCTCTGTGACCCAGTGATGAGCGGTAACATTATGGACGTCCTCTCTGCTTGTCACAGAGTCTGGTAACACCATTGACTATATCTGAGCTGCAGGTTTATTTTTTTCATGAAAAATTAGTGAACGAGAGACTTTCTTTTGTTTTTTTTGTTTTATCGCTCTCTTTTTAGGGCTGTCAAGTTTACCTTTGTGGACTACTTCTGGTTCGGTCGACTACGGCCTCTTTCATACATCGTTTTTTTTGCCATCAGTCACAATCTGTTGTGATGTGACGGATACGTCAAAAAGTGTGGTAAAAGTGATGTGATGGATCCCTTAAAAAAAAAACAAACTGATCCATCGTAGGATTTTTTTTTTTTTAATGTGAAAGGTTATTTGATATTAAAAACAATATATGTTAATGAACCAGAGAGATTTTCTGACCAGAAATTAATGTACACACACACCATCAGGCTGTGCACCGCGCACACACACACACACACACACACACACACACACACACACACACACACACACACACACACACACACACACACACACACGCACGCGCGCGCGCACACACACGCGCGCGCTGTGCACCGCATACACACACACACAGGCTGTGCACCGCATACACGCACGCACGCACACACACATCAGGCTGTGCACCGCATACACACACACACACACACACACACACACACACACACATCAGGCTGTGCACCGCATACACACACACACACACACACACACACACATCAGGCTGTGCACCGCATACACACACACATCAGGCTGTGCACCACACACACACACACACACACACACCTTGGGCTGTGAACCGCATACACACACACACACACACACACACACACACACACACACCCACCTTGGGCTGTGAACCGCATACACATACACACATACACACATACACACACACACACACACCTTGGGCTGTGAACCGCATACACACACACACACACCCACCTTGGGCTGTGAACCACACACACACACACCCACCCCTTGGGCTGTGAACCGCATACACACACACACACCCACACACCCACCTTGGGCTGTGAACCACATACACGCACGCACGCACGCACACACACACACACACACACACACACATACACATACATCGGGCTGTGCACCGACCCCCCCCATAGGGAGTACATACTCACCCGTCCTCGGTCCCTGCCGCTCCTGCACGTTCGCGCTCTGTCTGTGCTCTGGACATATCGGCACAGTAGTGACGTCACCGCTGTGCTGAAGAGAGCACAGACAGCCGGGCAGTGATGAGAAGCGCAACGCTCCTTCTCATCAGCGTTTTCAAATATATCGGCATCTGTGATTTGTGATGCCGGTATATTTGAATGTGCAATCCTGAGCAGGGGGCCCGGTGCTGGCGCTGACACCACTGCAGCCGCCCCCAGGTCACGGGTCCCACAGAAGTGCAGGGGGAGGTTGCGGGGAACGTAAGAGGTGCGGGGAATGTGTGGGAGGGTGCAGGGAAGGGGGGCGGGTCTCATCGCACTGTACCCGCCCAGCAGGGAGGCGACATGCTGTTTCCAGATTTGCATGTCAACATGGCCCTGCCCATGTTGACATGAAATGACCGGAAGCAGCAAAATCGTGGCAGGAGCGGTCACATGACCACTCTGAGCCGGGGGAGAGGGGCTGAAAGCAGGGCAGGTAAGTGGTCACTATCTAATAGGGTAATAATGAAAAAAAACTCAAAATAAGCCGGATAACCCCTTTAACCTAGGACTTAGTGGCTGCTATTAACTCCTTATTACCCCGATTGCCATCGCACCAAGGTAATTCTGGATGAGCCGGGTGGAGTCCCGGGACTGTCGCATCTAAACGTGCGCACATAGCCTTATAGCTAATGAGATCGAATGATTGTTATACAGGTTATAAAGCACAAATATTGTACGACACTTTAGATTATAGAGTGCAAATGCTATGTAATGCTGCTATAGTGTATGCAGGAAACAGTATGTATAGGATATAAAGTGCAAAATGCTATATACAGTAATACCATGAAGTATAAAGTGCATATGCTATGTGATACTGTAGTATAGGTAAGATGCAAAACAATATTAGGTATACAAAACAGATAATAATATTATTAAATACAAAGTGCAAATGCTGTGCACTTAAATTCTGGCACAAGTTAAGATATAGATGCTGTATGATATTCTTGAGTGGCAGATGCAAAATGTTGCTTATTGCTAAAAAGTGCAAATGCTACCTCCAGAGTACACATCGAGCAATGAACAGTGTAAATATATTATCGGAAATGTAGAGTGACCATGTTGAATAAAAGTACAAATAAATAAGATTCAATATAAAAATGTAAATAGTGTGAGAGATACAGTGTGTCCACCCATATCCTGTCCACCGCCATTAACTTGAGAACGGCGGTAGCTATAGGCATAGAAGTGGTGTCTAGGTATAGTAAAGTATCCCTGTGCTACGCAATGAAACCACCTATTGCGCCACCTGGTGGAAAACAACGGAGTTAGCATTTTTATCTCCAAAACGGAACAACATAGAGCAGTGTTTCTCAACTCCAGTCCTCAAGACCCACCAACAGATCATGTTTTCAGGATTTCTTCAGCATTGGATAGGGAATAAGTCCATCAACCTGTGCAATACTAAGGAAATCCAGAAAACCTGACCTGTTGGTGGGTCTTGAGGACTGGAGTTGAGAAACACTGACATAGAGGAAAAAAAGTGAATTAAAAAATTGTAGGGCATCATCAATTCAATACGAATTGACACCTTGCACACAGAAATGCTATGATATGAAACCCATGACCCCCCTCCAAAACATTGAATGCTGGTCACGCATATGGCGCTCATTTAACTTTGATGCTTAAAGTGGCCACCGTCAGCTGCAATGCACATCTGCACTCTGGACAGCATACTGTATCTTGCTGCACGTTGTGCAATATGGTAGGTGACACGTTTGCACAAGCATCTGTGACACGTCGTTGTAGATCCTGCAATGTTGGTGGAGGGGTCGCATACACCTGCTGTTTGATGTGACCTCACAGAAAGAAGTCCAATGGGGTCAGGTCAGGTGAGTGTGGAGGCCACTCCACGCAGCCACCATACCCAATGACTTGTAGGAAAGTCTCCATGAGGTATCGCTTCACGTCCGCAGCCTTGTGAGTTTTACACGTTCTAATAATAGTATTTCTGTATGCAAGGTGTCGATTCGTATTGAATTGATGATGCCCTACAACTTTGTATTTCACTTTTTTCACTTTTTTTCTCTATCCCATTCCGTTTTCGAGATAAAAATGCGAATTCCGTTGTTTTCCACCAGGTGGTGCTATAGGTGGTTTCATTGCGTAGCGCATGGCTACTTTACTATATCTAGACACCACTTCTATGCCTATAGCTGCCGCCGTTCTCCAGGTAATGGCGGTGGACACACTATATAGTAGGAATGCATTATCCAGATGATGATGTAATTCAATTAGACCGCAGACATCTATAATAACAATGTTGTTAAATCAGAGCAGGCTAAAGCACAGACTAGGTCACATTATATACATTGTATATGCTATTGTTTATATCCAAGCAGATTGGAGAATTGGTAAACTAACCTGGAATGTCACTGTGTGCGCGGACCTGCAGATTAGTTTACCAATGTCTCCAGTCTGCTCGGATTTTAAACAATAGCATATACAATATGCACTAGTCTGTGCTTTATTCTGCTTGGATTTTAACAACATCATCATTATAGATGTTTGCGGTCTAATTGAATTGCATCATTTGAATATTGCGTTTAAACTCTCCAAATCCTCAGCTATTAGGTGTGGAAGGTTTTCCCATTGAAGTAATTCCCTCCCCTTATCTATCTCTCCCCCATACAACTTTGCATAAAAATCTCCCAGTATGTTGTTCTTTTCTTTAGGGTCTGATGTTTTACTACCGTCCTTTCTGACCATATTGTCGATAGTGGTGGGAGTTCTCCTTCCCCTTGTTAGATTAGCCAGCAATTTATCTGCTTTATCTTCAAATCTGTGCATGTCCACTTCTTGCTGAGACTAAATAAGGTTTTCTCTTTTATTCGTCCATGAATCAAGTTTTCTTTTCGCCATTACCCATGCCTCGTTTGCAGGGCCAGACTTGGACTAAAATTCAGCCCTGGCATTTGGGGGTACACAGGTGTGACACCCTGGCCTATTAGGTCGTCACACGGTATTGTGCAATCTGCCCTTATGCACGGTATCCATCTCCTTGGTTACGGGTTCCTGTCCTTTTGGTGTTGCTAAGAGCAAAGCCAATCAAAAATCCTTGCAACACTCTGCACCACACCCACCAGACACGCCAATGGGTAGTCTGAAGGGAATAGGGCTGCCCACTTGGGGGGATGGTTTGGGAGAGTTAGGAATGTAGGAGACAGTCAGTTGTGGAGTGACCCATGAGAGGAGAGGTCACAGGTTGGGAGCTGGGCTCCTCAGTACTAGGTGGCAGATGTTGGTCTGGGCCTGGTAGGAGCTGGAATCCCGGTCGCAGGGGATCGAGTCAAGGGGCACGGAACTGCCGAGGAGGGCAGCTGGCGGCCATGAGCCATTTCCGGGCAGGGGCCAGGGCACGACTGGGTACGTGGACCCTAGGCCGGGAAATAGTTTCACGCGTCCTGGTAATTTACCCGTCGAGGGTGAAGACTTCATGATTCGTCCTCCACCCGCTCCAAAATCGGGGTACTAGTGCAACGAGGGAAATAAGACTTTCCCAATCCACAGTCCAGAAAATCCCAAGCGTGAACCCTGAGAGCAAGCTCACTCCATTAGTCATACGGGTGAGCGGGACCTGACTAGTTTCAAACTACAGGGGCCAACAAGTAGAGACAGTGCCAAGGAAAAGGTCACAGGCTAACCAGCAACACCATCGAGTACGGACCCCAGCGTACTCCCTCCCTGCTACAGTGGTGCTAAGAATTCCAGTTTACAAGTTGTTGGCGTTATTGGACTGAGTGAGTACGCAGTGACCTTTTCCTCCCCAGCGGTACTCCCCTCTCCCCATCCCCAAGCCCCGGGGCACTTCCCCCTACGGTGGGGTTAAACACCTGGCTGCCATACCATTGCCACTAGACGCTTCCAACAGCAGCGGTGGTATCCCACACTTCCACGCACCGTGAGTGGCATCACGAACTCTAATCACAAAATCCCCCCTGTAAATACCCTTCAGCACCCCCCCCTTTATGCTGGGTGTCCGCGCGACCCCTATGACCCCTATCAGATCCGGACAATAAACTGTGGAAAAAAGAAGCTCAATAGGGTCTTACCCAAGTAGCAATGGGGGAGAGAGAGATAAGGTACTACTCACCTATAGGGGTTGTGACAGTCACAACTCCTATAACAGCATGTATGTAGATAATTCCAAAGCCAAGGCAGCGGTCCCTCGATTGGCAGATAACAGAGAGTAGTAGGATGAGGGTTTCCAGGCCGCGCCAATGACAAGCCGATATTAAGATGTTAGATTAATGTTGCTTTTATTCCAATATTGGAATATATTAATCCTACTACTCTCTGTTACCCTATCAGATCCGGAGACCCCTTGAGCCACCGCGGATCCGGATCCCAGCAGCAGCCCGGCTGCTGGGGCGGTACACAGGCCCACTTTTTGCGTGTTGAATGTGTAATATTTTTGTGCACTTGTAGGTTGTGTAACACGATCATATAACATGTAGTCACGGCTGCGTCGAGTATTACAGCTTAGGCCTATTTATTGCTCTTAGTAGCAGAACCTGGTGAAGCCGCTATTTTCCCTACAGAGCTGGGTCTCGCAGATAATGAAGAGGATGCTGCTCTCTATATAATGCTGCGGTCATATAGCTGATGGGCAGGGATACAAAATCAGATACCCCTGAACTAATTTTGATGACCTATTCTATAGATAGGTGATCAGGGAAGCTGCTGTTGTCACTGGTGATATTTTTGGACACATACCACTTAGGCTATGTGCCCACGCTACAGGATTTACCGCGGATTTTACCGCGGATTTTGCCGCGGATTTACCGCGGATTTGCCGAAAATCTGCAGCAGCAGCACTTCCAAGCCATTTCAATGGCATTTTGAAAATGCTGTGCCCATGCTGCGGATTTTTCCGCGGCGGATTTGCCGCGGATTTTGATCCGGAAAAATCTGCAGCATGTCAATTGTTTGGTGCAGATTTGGTGCGGATTTTTGGCTTTGAATGGGGAAAAAAAAAAAAAAAAATCCGCGGCAAATCCGCGGGTGCGGATTTGCCGCGAAAGTCGCGGATTTTCAGGCAAAAAAATCCGCAGGGACATTCTAGCGTGGGCACATAGCCTTAGGGAATGTGTAATGACATTTTTGGGGGCAGATCCCACCATGGGAACCACTATGAAAAATACTCGAATGACCCTCTGCATGTATTGCTGTGCAGAGGTTCAGGCTTTTCAGCATTTTTTACCCACTTTGGGTTTCTAAAACCACCCAGTGGTTAAAAGAAATGACCTCTCCATTCTTTTGGTGTTTTCCACTTAGAAGACTCTCTGTGCTTTACAATGCAGATCAATGGGAAGGCTGAGAAGATGCCCAGACGTTTTTTGTTGTGTTTACCATCGCTTTTTCTTAAAAGTGCAGTAAAAAATGTGACAAAAACAATGAGAAAACACTAAAAGAAAAACCAAAGATGGTGAAAACCATAGATGCTAGGAAATTACTGTAAAACTACACAGAAGATGGGTCAGGAAAAAAAACGCAACGGTTTTCAGAATCTTCTGCTTGAGAAACATGGCGGTTTTGCTTGAGTTTAAAATCCCTTGTGTGCACATAACCTTAGGTTTTCTGGTTTTGGAAACCCATTCCCTGCATTGTTTGTTTATTTTATTCACTCTCCCCAGGTCTGCTATTGTCTGCAGCGCTGATGTCACATCCCAATGACAGCGCTGCAACCAATCAAGGAGCTCAGCAGCTAACTGATTGGCTACAGTGCTGCTGATGTGATGTCAGAGATGCAGATAATTATAGACCCCACATGCGACAGCAGTTTGTATTTTTTATAACAAAAAGGATGCATCAGACATCAAGAGGATGTGAACTCAGCCTCATGTAAGGGGTACTTATAATCATATATCATTAGAACCAAAGATTTATGGAGGAGTTGGAGACATTCTGCTTAAAAAAAAAATGTGTGCAAACATACGCTAATTTACACTGTTTTTGGGGCAGAAACTGAGCAGAATCTTGCCAAATTCTCAATCTCAAAACAAAGTTTTTGGTTTTTTTTATTTTTAAGCTTTAACATAGCTATGACTGAATAGGATAACTGAAGTGAGCACTAATATATATATTATGAGTGCAAGCCAAAAAATACATACTATATAAGGATAAGGCTGCTCATCAAACTTAGATAATAGTATAATGCCTCAAGCATATGGAAAAATATTTATATGAAGCATTTTTCATTGTATTTTTCCATATGCTTGAGGCATTATACTATTATCTAAGTTTGATGTGCAGCCTTATCCTTCTATATTAACATAGCTATGAAACTTGTTTTGGATTGTCAAGTGCAGAACCACCATCAGCACATGAATGTAGCTTTATAACCACCATCAGCACATGAATGTAGCTTCAGAACCACCATCAGCACATGAATGTAGCTTCAGAACCACCATCCGTACATGAATGCTGCACCAGAACCACCATCAGCACATGAATGCTGCACCAGAACCACCATCAGCACATGAATGTAGTGCCAGGGCCACAATCAGTATATGAATGTTGCATCAGAACCATCATCAGCACATGAATACAGCACCAGAACCACCACCAGAGCATGAATGATGCGCCAGAACCACAATCAATACATGAATGCAGCATCAGAACCACCTCAGTACATGAATGCAACGCCAGAACCATCATCAGCACAGGAATACAGCACCAAAGCCACAGTCAGCACATGACTGCAGCGTCAAAACTAACGTCAGTACATGAATCATGCTTCGCCCCATGTACAATTGGATTGTATGAACCTACAACTCTCAATTTGTCCTTAACAATGGTAAAGAGATGCTGAGAGTTGTTATCAATTATCAGACTGCGGGCCATACAAGAACCACAGTACTGATAAGACGCAGGCAGCATCACAAATAAACATTTACATTATTATTATTATTTATTTTTATAGCGCCATTTATTCCATGGCACTTTACAGTGAAAGAGGGTATACGTACAACAATCATTAACAGTACATAACAGACTGGTATAGGAGGAGAGAGGGCCCTGCCCGTGAGGGCTCACAGTCTATAGGGAATGGGTGATGGTACAATAGGTAAGGACAGAGCTGGTTGCGCAGTGGTGTACTGGACTGAGGGTTATTGTAGGTTGTAGGCTTGTTGGAAGAGGTGGGTCTTGAGTTTCCTCTTGAAGCTTTCCACGGTAGGGGAGAGTCTAATATGCTGTGGTAGAGCGTTCCAGAGTATGGGGGAGGCACGGGAGAAATCTTGTACGCGATTGTGGAAAGATGAGATAAGAGAGGAGTAGAGAAGGAGATCTTGTGAGGATCTGGGGTTGCGTGCGGGTAGGTACCGGGAGACTAGGTCACAGATGTAAGGAGGAGACAGGTTGTGGATGGCTTTGTATGTCATGGTTAATGTTTTGAACTGGAGTCGTTGGACGATGGGAAGCCAGTGAAGGGATTGGCAGAGTGGCGAGGCTGGGGAATAGTGAGGGGAGAGGTGGATTAAGTGGGCTGCAGAGTTTAGGATAGATTGGAGGGGTGCAAGAGTGTTGGAAAGGAGGCCAGAGAGCAGGAGGTTGCAGTAATCGAGGCGGGAGATGATGAGGGCATGCACTAATGTTTTTGCTGAATCTTGGTTAAGGAAAGCACGGATCCGGGAGATATTTTTGAGTTGTAGTCTGGATGAGGTGAAGAGGGCTTGGATGTGTGGCTTGAAGGATAGAGCAGAGTCGAGGGTTACTCCAAGGCAACGAGCTTGTGAGACTGGGGAGAGCGAGCAACCATCAAGTTTGATGGAAAGGCTTCTTGGAGGGGATGAGTGAGGAGGAGGAAAGACAATGAATTCTGTTTTGTCCATGTTAAGCTTTAGGAATCGCGCAGAGAAGAAGGATGAAATAGCAGAGAGACATTGTGGGATTTTGGTTAGTAGAGAGGTAATCTCGGGTCCAGAGAGGTAGATCTGCGTATCATCAGCGTAGAGATGATACTGAAAGCCGTGGGACTCTATGAGCTGTCCCAGGCCGAAGGTGTAGATGGAGAACAGCAGGGGTCCAAGAACTGAGCCTTGGGGGACACTGACAGATAGGGGGCGAGATGAGGAAGTGGTGTGAGAATGGGAGACGCTGATAGTTCGGTCGGTTAGGTATGAGGAGATCCAAGATAGGGCCAAGTCTGTGATGCCCAGAGATGAGAGAATCTGTAGTAGGAGGGAATGGTCTACTGTGTCGAAGGCAGAGGACAGGTCCAGGAGGAGGAGGACAGAGTAGTGTTGCTTGGCTTTGGCGGTTAGTAGATCATTTGTGACTTTGGTTAGGGCAGTTTCAGTAGAGTGATGTGGTCGGAAGCCAGATTGTAGCCGGTCAAAGAGGGAGCAGGAGGAGAGGTATGAGGACAATTCAAGATGGACATGCTGTTCCAGTAGTTTTGAGGCATAGGGGAGAAGGGATATGGGACGATAGTTTGACACAGAGGATGGGTCAAGGGAGGGCTTTTTGAGGATGGGTGTAATGGAGGCATGTTTAAAGCATGAGGGGAATACACCACTTGTTAGTGATAGGTTGAAGGGATGGGTTAGGGCTGGGATGAGGACTGCGGTGATGTTGGGGATGAGGTGCGATGGGAGCGGGTCAAGTGCACAGGTGGTTAGATGTGATCTTGAGAGTAGAGTGGAAAGATTGTTTTCTGTTATGGTGGACAAGCTGGATTTGTAGGACGAGGGCTGAGTAGCGATGATGAGGGGCTGTGGTGATTGTGGGCTAAAGCTTGCTCTGATGTTGTCAATCTTCTGCTTGAAGAAAGAGGCAAAGTCTTCAGCTGAGATGAGAGGAGAGGGAGGTGGTGCTGGAGGACGGAGGAGAGAATTGAAAGTGTTGAATAGCTGTTCAGGCTTGTGAGAGAGAGAGGATATAAGGGATGAGAAGTAGGTTTGTTTTGCAGCAGTGAGTGTGGACTTGAAGGTGGTGAGGGACTCTTTATATGCAATGAAGTGCTCAGTAGAATGAGACTTCTTCCATCTGCGCTCAGCAATTCTGGAAGCCCGTCTCAGTTGTTTAGGTACTTAGGTACTTACATCTAGGTACCTTATAAGTGACCTCATCTCTGATCAGAGTCGTTCCCATCCCTTTTGTTTCCACGTAGTACAGACAGCATCATGAGATTTCATACCCTCAACTCGTCTCTGAAGACCTCCCTCTTTGTTTTTCATCAGCACTTCCTGACACAGTGCCTTTAAATATAAAAGTATCATTATTCTGATCCATTAATATGAATATTTCCCATGTTGCAACCCTGAATAAATAATTGCGGTACTTTCTTCACAAAATATCTCCACCCATATACACACTGCCCTTATCCAAAATATCCCCTCACACTTCCCCTCTTCATAATATACCCACACGCTGCCACTCTCCTTAATATACACCCCATGCTGCCACTTTCCTTAATATATCCCCCATGCTGCCACTCTCCTTAATATACCCCCACACTGCCACTCTCCTTAATATACCACCATGCTGCTGCTCTCCTTAATATACCACCATGCTGCTGCTCTCCTTAATATACCCACACTGCCAATGTCCTTAATATACCCCTATGCTGCCACTCTAATATACCCTCATGCTGCCGCTCTTCTTAATATACCACCACACTGCTGCTCTCCTTAATATACCCCCACACTGCTGCTCTCCTTAATATACCCCCACACTGCCACCCTCCTTAATATACCCCCACACTGACACTCTCCCTAATATACCCCCACAGTGTTACTCTCCTTAATATACCCCCACACTGCCCCTCTCCTTAATATACCCCGACACTGCCCCTCTCCTTAATATACCCCCCACAGTGCTACTCTCCTTAATATACCCCCACACTGCCGCCCTCCTTAATATACTCCCACACTGACACTCTCCCTAATATACCCCCACAGTGCTACTCTCCTTAATATACCCCCACACTGCCCCTCTCCTTAATATACCCCCCACGCCGCTCTCCTTAATACCCCCAAGCTGCCACTCTCATTAATATACCCCCATACTGCCAATATACCCCTCCCACACTGCCTCTGCAAAATATCCCCCCCCCCACAGTGCCAGTTTGTAAAATATCCTCCCCTCACACACACACACTGCCCACTCTGAATAAAGTACTCAACCCACTAACTCTCAGAAAGCTGTGTCCCTTTCACGATTGTTCTCCCGTTCTCCAGTACAGTTCATCTTCCGCTCCTCCATGGAGCGCTCACCACTGCCCGACGTGTATCTGTGGTGCCAGCAGCAGTGTGATGACATCAGCAAGGTGCTGATCTCATCATGCTGATGCACGTCAGAGCCCATACCCGAGCGCCGCGCTACACTGTTCAAATGTATTTACGGCTGAGAGACGGAAATACATTTGATCAGGAAGGAGAGAGCTGCGGTCACCATCACTCTCCTCAGCATTGTTTATGCCGGGTGACACAGCACAGCGTACACTGCGGAGGAGAGCGGCGGTGACTGAAGATTGAGCGGCCACTGCAGGCACCAGCCCACTACAGGCACCGGCCCTTCTGGCATTTGCCAGAATTGCCCTATGGCCAGTCCTGCCCTGCTCGTTTGTGTGTAGAGTTTAGTGTGCCAAAAATAGTGTTGGCATCTTAGTTTCTTTGCTTGTTGTAATACAAGTGCATCTCAATAAATTAAATTAACTTTTTGATGATATTCTATTTCAGTAATTCAATACAAAAAGGGAAACGCATATATTATATAGTCATTACACAAAGAGGGATCTATTTCAAGTGTTTATTTCTGTTAATGTTGATGATTATGGCTTACAGCCAATGAAAGCCCAAAAATCATTATCTCAGAAAATTAGATTATATAAGACCAACTGAAAAAAATATTTTAAGAAATGTTGGTACCTACTGAAAAGTCTGTACAATAAATGCCTCAATACTTGGTTGGGGCTCTTTTTGCATGAATTACTGCATCAATGCGGGGTGGCATGAATGCGATCAGCCTGTGGCACTACTGAGGTGTTATGGAACCCCAAGTTGCTTTGATGGCAGCCTTCAGCTCGTCTGCATTGTTGGGTCTGGTGTCTCTCATCTTCCTCTTGACAATACTCCAAAGATTCTTTATGGGGTTTAGGTCAGGCGAGTTTGCTGGCCAATCAAGCACAGCAATACTGTGGTTATTAAGCCAGGTATTGGTACTTTTGGCAGTGTGGACCGGTGCCAAGTCCTGCTGGAAAATGAAATTTCCATCTTCCAAAAGCTGGTTGGCTGAGGGAAGCATGAAGAGCTGTAAAATTTCCTGGTAGACTGCTGCGCTGACTTTGGTCTTGATAAAACACAGTGGACCTACACCAGCAGATGACATGGCTCCCCAAACCATCACTGATTGTGGAAACTTCACACTAGACCTCAAGCAGCTTGGATTGTGCCTCTCCACTCTTCCTCCAGACTCTGGGACTGCGATTTCCAAATAAAATGCAAAATTTACTTTCATCTGAAAACAACACCTTGGACCACTGAGCAACCGTCCAGTTCTTTTTCTCCTTGACCCAGGTAAGACGCTTCTGGCGTTGTCTAATGGTCATGAGTGGCTTGACACAAGGAATGCGACAATTGTAGCCCATGTCCTGGATACGTCTGTGTGGGGTGGCTTTTGAAGCACTGACTCCAGCAGCAGTCCACTCCATGTGAATCTCCCCCAAATTTTTGCCTTTTCTTAACAATCCTATCAAGGCTGTAGTTATCCCTGTTGTTTGTGCACCTTTTTCTAACACACTTTTTTTCTTTCACTCAACTTTCCATTAATATGCTTGGATACAGCACTCTGTAAACAGCCAGCTTCTTTAGCAATGACCTTTTGTCGCTTACCCTCCTTGTGGAGTTTGTCAATGACTGCCTTCTGGACATTTGTCAAGTCAGCAGTCGTCCAAATGATTGTGTACCCTACTGAACCAGACTAAGGGACAATTTTGAATGCTTAGTTGAACACCGTTGCAAGTGGTTTTTGGTAATTATTCTAATTTTCTGAGATAATGATTTTTAGGTTTTCATTGGCTGTAAGCCATTATCATCAACATTAACAAATATAAACACTTGAAAAAATCCCTCTGTGTGTAATAACTCTATATAATATGTGTTTCTCTTTTTGTATTGAATTACTGAAATTAACTTTTTGATGATATTCTAATTTATTAAGATGCACTTGTATATTATTCTTTAACATTTCTTTTAATCTTGGCGATATAACCCATCAATTTACTTCTCAAAACCGCTTCGCCATCTCCCAGAAGAACATATACTGTATATAGGGTCTTGTATATGATCTTCATTAGTGATTGTGTAATCTTTCCACCACTCTTTTAACACCTTGTGAAACTTATTGTCCCTAAGTAGGAAAATGGGAAAGCACCACAGGTAGTCTGACCTTCTCGGAGTATGATTAGTAGGACTGAACTATGGTATGATATTACTAGGTCCTCTATAGTCGCTGTCGGTACTCTGTGTTATGGGTGCAATAACTGATACTTGGTTTAGTCTCGACCATGAATCATCAGGATAACAATAGTGCATAAATTCATGATCACTTGGGTGAAGGGTTCTCCATATATTACACAAAGATGTAGTTCTGAATAGTTCGGCCAGATAGGTATACCTTTTAAAATTGATGTCCAGCGACTCACCATTTTGAACCTTCAACTTCCAACTTCAGGGATCAGAAAGTAACAGCTGATTTTTCTTTTTTCTTTCACTTTTACGCATTTTGTGTGGGCACTAACTGTGCTCCACAGGTTGCACCTGAAATTAATCAGCACTGTTCAGTTCCTTTGATCATGCAGAGGTACCATTTATTGTACTGTAGAGATGTTTCATGTGGCGTCTTGCCCTTTATAACAGTTTCATTTTTATTTTGTGCAAGATGCACATGGCGACACTCTTCTTTTTTCCTTTGAGTGCACAGTGATCAATAGTCTGAGATCGGTCCTAATCAAAAGCCATAGATCCTGAAAATGGCAAAAACTCGTACACTGTAATACTGAATGTTAGAATCTTATTAAAGAAAAAACAAAGAACCACTCACCGTTTATGGAGTATGCCTGTATAGGTCCTCCAGTGAAGTTCCTCGGTCCCAGCACAGCACCATTGAAGACAGCCGCACTATGTATGAGAAGCAGAGAAGAGGGAAAATGGATCCAGCTCGGACTCCAAGGAAAAAGTATGTATAAAAATTAACTTTTATTCCATCCTTAAAATTTAGAAAAGCACACTAGCAAAATCATACAAAAAAAGGCTAATGGTGAGGACAACGTGTTTCCGGCAAAACGTAGGTCTTAAAGATTAAGACCTGAGGAAGGCGTTTTGCCAAAACGCATTGTCCTCACCATTAGCCTTTTTATATGAGTATTATTTTACCAGTGTGCTTTTCTAAATTTTAAGGGTGGAATAAAAGTTAATTTTTATACATACTTTTTCCTTGGAGTCCGAGCTGGATCCTTTTTTCCCTCTTCTCTGTTTACAATCCTATTGTACCTTTTAATTAAACATTTATAAAGCATTCTATAGATATCCTTAACCAGGAAAATTTCCTTTAAATTAACGACATGTGTACACTAAGGGTTTTTTAGGAGCTTTTGGTGCAGAAACTCTACAGATTCTACTCGTCAGCAGATAATCTGTCTTCAGTCCACCCCTGAAAAACACATTTTGATCTACTGTACAAAATGAACATATAGGGAAAGACATATAGGGAAAGATTTCCTAATCCTGTGTACCATTTGGCCAACAGTGATCTTTCCCGACTCCATCACACACAGGTACACTTGACTTGGCTGAGCGTTCCTATGTGGAGAGTAGGTGTCTGAGCAGGAACCTCATTGCTTGGACCTCATTGCAGGGACCATACGTGGCTCTCCTGACCTAAGTGTTATAGCCTCACATGCAGCTGTCAATCCATACATTGCAGTCTGTGCAGTTTTAAATGACAGCTACATGGCAACATGCCTTCTTGTTGGCTTACGTCTAGTAGCCGGTTTACACAGTCTAGCCCGACGTCAGACTTGTGCAGTGCAAAAGATTATTTCCAGGACGCCACATGACAGCACCACGAGTTGCTTCCTCCGACCTCTACAGGGACAGGTACACAAGAGGTTAAAAGCCCCTCCACTCCCCACCTCTCCTGTGGTTTTCCAGTCCCTGTACAGGACAGACGCAAGAACTTACCATGGGATGTACGGGGTCCAGGCGGATCGGGGGGGCCTCGCTCTCTCCTTCCAGCCGGTTCAGACGCCCCAAGCCGACACCTCTCTGTGAGAGGTCCTTCAGCCACGCCAGTAGAGCTGGAGCTCCTGGCGCTAGCCGCTTCCTTCCACTGAAGGCTCTCTGCATCGTGCCGCAGCTGCATACACGTGGCACTTCCGGGAGGTGCGGTAGGCATTCCAGCTTGGAGTGCATTTTGGCACATGCGCAGATGTCGCACTTCCGGTTTGCGGGTAAGTGCGACTCCCAGAGAAAAATAGCAACAAGATTCATGGCGGATGCCTCAGCGGAGTCGGTTAGGTTTTTCTCCCTGGCGCGTCCTGCCCCAGAAGCGGTCGGACCGCTCGGATCCAGACGTCGCTGCTCGGGTGGCTCGAGGGTCTCTGGACCCGGGGGGCTCGAGGTCGCGACGGTACGTAATGGGGGGTTCTTTACAGGGGAATTTAGGCAGTTCGTGACGCCACCCGTGGTGTGTGGTAATGGGGAGTATCGCCGCTGCCGTTGGGAGTACCCGGGGTGATGGAGTGGGGCAGCCAGATGACTTGACCCTCCACAGGTAGGGGATTGCCCCAGGATGCTGGATGGTGCCTTGGGGATGCAGGGGTTCGCAGGCGGCTCACCGGTTGCAGGTTTTAATCAGGTACTCAGGGGAGCTCGTCCGGGTCCCATCCCCTGCAGCACTGCCAGTTGGTCTGTGGCCTACCTCCCGGCTATTGAACTGCGGATGCTGGCTATCCTCCAAGACTAGCCAAGCACCCAGTCACAATCTCCCGCAACCGGGTCTCTGACTTCTCCGGGTCCAGACCACCTTCTGCAACCTAGGCTGCTTCTCCTCTGGGAGCTCCAACTCCCAGCTTCCTCAAGCTCCTCACAGCTCGAGGGCTACCACTGTTCTCTTTGCTCCCCTGGAGCCAACTCCCTTCTCACCTCGCACCTCCCTGCCTGACCCCTAGATGGGCGGCCTTATTCCAGCTTAGCAGCCCACTGGTGTGCCTGACAGGGTGTGGTGCAAGGTGTCACTAGGATTTGTGAATGCTGGTGGAGGCAGTACCACAAGATGGGGACCCAGAACCATGGGTGTTGAGTCCTGCACCAGAGATAAAGAACATGCAGTACCCTGTGACGACCTGACTAGTCCAGGGTCGTCACATTTTCTGCTAGGAATGAGGCCCTAACTAATTCGGCACGTAGGGCAATATGGCTAAAAATTTGGTCAGGAGACGGCAGGGCCATCACTAGGAATTTCAGGGCCCCATACTGGCAAAATTTTGGGGCCCCCTTGAGGCTCCGCCTCTACTCCTCAAATCTTCCACAGTCTCACGCCACTCTTGAAAAAACGTGTGCATATATATACAGTGTATGCACCCATATCCCGTCCACTGCCATTAACTTGAGAATGGCTGCAGCTATAGCCATAGAAGTGGTGTCTAGGTATACTAAAGTAGCCATGCACTATGCAATGAAACCACCTATAACGCCACCTGGTGAAAAACAACGGAGTTAGCATTTTTATTTAAAAAATGGAACGAGATAGAGAAAAAAAGGGAATTACAAAGTTTTAGGGTATCATCAATTCAATACGAATTGACACCTAGCATACAGAAATGCCATGATTAGAATGTGTAAAACTCACAAGGCTGCAGACGTGAAGTGATACCTCATGGAGACCTTCCTACAAGTTACTGGGTATGGTGGCTGCATGGAGTGGCCTCCACGCTCACCTGACCTGACCCCATTGGACTTCTTTCTGTGAGGTCACATCAAACAGCAGGTGTATGCGACCCCTCCTCCAACATTGCAGGACCTACGACGACGTATCACAGATGCTTGTGCAAACGTGTCACCAACATATTGCACAATGTGCAGCAAGATATAGTATGCTGTCCAGAGTCCAGATGTGCATTGCAGCTGATGGTGGCCACTTTCAGCATCAAAGTTAAATAAGTGCCATTTGCGTGACCAGCATTTAATGTTTTGGGGGGTTATGGGTTTCATATCATAGCATTTCTGTATGCAAGGTGTCGATTTGTATTGAATTGATGATGCACTGCAACTTTGTAATTCACTTTTTTTCTCTATCTCGTTCCGTTTTTTTAGATAAAAATGCTAACTCCGTTGTTTTCCACCAGGTGGCACTATAGGTAGTTTCATTGCGTAGCGCATGGCTACTTTACTATACCTAGACACCACTTCTATGCCTATAACTTCTGCCGTTCTCAAGTTAATGGCGGTCGACAGGATATGGGAGGACATAGCTCTGGCAAAAATTAAGAGACCACTTCCAAATTGTCAGTTTTTCTGATTTTTCTCTTTATAGGTATATTTTTGAGTAAAATGTAAATTGTTCTTTTATTCTATAAACTACTGACAACGTCTCTGAATTTCCAAGCAATACATTTTGTATTGATTTTTTGAAAATGAGAAATGGTCAAAATAACAAAACAATGCATTGCTTTCAGACCTCAAATAATGCAAAGAAAACAAGTTCATAATCATTTAGAAACAACAATACTAATGTTTTAACTCAGGAAAAGTTCAAAAATTTTTATTTTGTGGAATAACCATGATTTTTAAACACAGCTTTCATGCGTCTTGGCATGCTTTCCACCAGTCTTTCACACTTCTTTTGGGTGACCTTATGCCACTCCTGGCACAAAAATTTAAAGCAGTTCTTTATTTGATGGTTTGTGACTCTCCATCTTCCTCTTGATTACATTCCAAAGGTTTTCAGTGGGGTTCAGGTCTAGAGATTGGGCTGGCCATTGATGTGGTGGTCTTTCATTCACACATTGTTTGACCTAGCTGTGTGGCATGGCGCATTGTCCTGCTGGAAAAACCAGTCCTCAGAGTTGAGGAACATTGCCTCAGCAGAAGAAAGAAACTGTTTTTCCAAGATAACCTTGTATGCGGCTTGATTCATACAATACTCAATGTTCCTACTAGTGACCTGGGTGTATAAGACGAGTTCAAGCGTCTTACCCATGCTGTTCCTATTCAATTTTAGCACTGTTTCCATCCAGTTCAGAGATTTTCCTGTCTCTCCAGTAGAGTTGAGCGATGTTCGAGGTTCGAAGTTCGCCAATTTCATGTTCGAGTGATTTTGGGGGGTGCTCGAGATCGAACTCGAGCTTTTTGCTAAAAGCTCGACAGTTCGAGTTACGTTCGAGAACGGTTCGATCACCAAAAGCAAGGCTTTTTACAGCTACAGTGTGCAGGGAGCCATCGCTGGCAGCCTGCGGTAAGCTGGTAACCAATGTAAATATCGGGTATCCAAGCAAAGCGCTTTGCTTGGTGACCCGATATTTACCCTGGTTACGTGTGCAGGGAGCCGACACTTCCCCGCTCGGCTCCGCCCCCTCCTGCACTCGGCATGTACACACACACACACACACGCTCACCTGTCCCCAGCCATGCAGTCCCCGGCACTGACGTCCTCAATGCCACATGGCCCCGCTAGGCTCCACCCACTTTGCACTCCGCCGCCTGCACACATTACCCCGCTTGGCTCCACCCACCTCACACTCCGCACACATTACCCCGTTTGGCTCCACCCACCTCGCACTCCGCACACATTACCCCGTTTGGCTCCATCCACCTCGCACTCCGCACACATTACCCCACATGGCACCACCCAGCTCACACTCCGCACACATTACCCTGCTTAGCTTACCTGCGGTGATGAAGTCCCGCCCTCCCAACCTCAGCGCTGTAACTGTCCTCCATGGCCGCCGCTTGTCACATCTCCTCTCGCTGCCGACCCGAGACTGTGACTAGCGGTGACGCCACAGGCTCCCACAATACTTGGCTGTGAAGGCGGCGGTCATTGAAGTCAGTGACAGCTCTGCTATCAGCAGTGCAGGAGATCGACACCGCAGGTAATGTACCTCGCTCCTGACAGCAGCACTTGTCATGCCCTGCAGTGATCTGGGCTGACCTATTGATGTTAGCTCAGGTCACTGCATTGCTCTCCCAGCCAATATAGAACATTCTGTTCTTCATTGACTGGGACATTGACAATAGTATGGATCATCTTGAGAAGCCCTTGGATTACAGCAGACCTGGATTTGTTTTTCTTTCTAATAAATTGGTGAAAGAGGGAATGTTTTGAGGAGTTTTTTTCAAATAAAAATGTGTTTGTCGGCTATTTTTTTTTTATTACTGACTGGGTTGGTGATGTCCGGTATCTGATAGACGCCTGACCTCACGAACCCCAGGGCTTGATGCCAGGTGACATTACACATCTGGTATTAACCCCATGTATTACCCCGTTTGCCACCAAACCAGGGCACGGGATGAGCTGGGGCGAAGCACCAGGATTGGCGCATCTAATGGATGCGCCACTTTTGGGGCGGCTGCGGCCTGCTAGTTTGACGCTGGGGAGAGTCCAATAACCATGGACCTCCCTAGTCTGAGAATACCAGACCCCAGCTGTCCGCTTTACCTTGGCTGGTAATCCAATTTTGGGGGGACCCTCATGTGTTGTTTTTTTTTTTTAAATTATTTATTTAATTTAAAATAACAGCGTGGGGTGACCTCAGTTTTGGATTACCAGCCAAGGTGAAGCTGCCAGCTGTGGTCTGCAGGCTGCAGCCATCTGCTTTACCCTAGCTGTCTATCAAAAATAGGGGGAACCCTTCTTAATTTTTTGTTTTAAATTTATTTATTTTTTTGGCTAAATACAAGGCTAAGCACCCCTTAGTGCCACATGAAAGGCACCAAAGGGTGCAAAATTACAAAATGCAGGACAGTGGGACATGATGTGTCTTTCTGCCATTATAATGACAGAAAAGACTGATATGAAGTGTACAAGCACAGGAAAATCACCAGAGCGCTCTACGCTGTGAAAAGTAGTAGAAAATGGCACTGGCGTGAACATGTGATTGCCTCATGTAGGTTGAAGCTATGGCTCCTTGGTAAATTTATGTATTTTCCCTCCTTCTGTTTTTTTGCAGTATGAAAAAAAAACAGAAGGCACACGGATGACAAACGTATGACATACGGACCGTATACGGAACAGAAACGGATGCCATAAGGATGCACCCGTGAAAAAAAGACCATTTTTTGCAGATCGCAAAAACGGATCGGTCGTGTGAATGTAGCCTTTTTCTGATCTGCCGTTTATAAACAGCAGGCAGAAATAAGTGAATTGCGCCCCCCAGCGTCAGAAAATCTCCGGGGTTTCAGGGCTAGCTGAGACCCTGGAGATCATGATTCAGGACGGTTTTTCCGGTCCCCGCTCACGTGATCACAGGTATACACCATATACCGATGATCACGTTACAGTAAATGACAGCGCTGGTAAAAAAAATTTTATCTCCCATCTTGCATGAACAAACATGTCAGATGGGAGATAAATCATGTCGCCAAAGTGCCCCCCCGTCCCCCTCCCGGAAATCCAAGATGGCCGCGCACACAGCAGCCTGCCGGCCGCATTCACCCTACTCCTCTGATTTCTGTTGCATATGCCATGACACATGCGATAGAAAACTCCTCCCCAGGCCCTGCCAGGTCACCCCCTATAACCCCACCGGTGTCCCACGGTACCTGTGCAGCGTTGATCCCCCGCGGCCCCCTCCTTCACAATAGACGCTGCCGCATGCACAGAGCGGCTGTCAGCTCAGCTTCCTGTGTTCAGACACAGTGAATGGTGGTAACCATGCATCTGTAAGCTACTGCAATGCCCTGCTCATGAGGTAAGGAACATAGTTGATCAGGAGAGCTATACTATATTTCCAAATGGAGGTATTTGATTTTATAGTTGCCCTGCTGAATGACTACCAAACATGAGAGTCCGTTATACGCCACAAGAAAACATGTCTAAATAACAAGCTCTGTTGTTTAGTATTCATTCAGCTGGATAACTGGACTTAAAGGGGTATTCCATCTCCAAGATCCTATCCCCAATATATAGTAGGTGGAATAGTAATAATATTAGGACATACCTATATTAGAAAATTTAGTATAGTTCTCCTGATTAGGCATGCCCTTACCTCATGAGCAGGGCATTGCAGCTTTGGTAACGACATGGACTCTGCTGCTGTGGACCCGGGGAGCGTGGGTGCCGATTCATTGCACCCACACTCCTCACATGGAGGGTCTGCATGCCTATAAAATGGGGGATATGTTCCCTGAGCGTGTACCCCCATATTCTAGACGGTCCAGAGTCATCGTGGGACCCCTTTATTTTTTTCCTTACAATAAATAGGTGAAAGAGGGAATGTTTTCGGGAGTGTTTTTTCAAATACATTTTTTTTGTCTATTTTTTTTGTTAGTACTGACAGTTTGTGATGTCGGGTATCTGATAGATGCCATGACATCACAAACTGGTGGGCTTGATGTCAGGTGACCTTACAGCTAGTATCAACCCCATTTATTACCCCGTTTGCCACCGCACCAGGGCACGGGATGAGCTGGGGTGAAGCGCCAGGATTGGCGCATCTAGTGGATGCGCCACCTCTGGGGTGCCTGCGGCCTGCTATTTTTAGGCTGTGAAGGGCCAATAACTATAGACCTTCTCACCCTGAGAATAACAGACCACAGCTGTCCACTTTACCTTGGCTGGTGATCCAATTTGGGGGGGGGGGGGGACCCTACTTTTTTTTTGTAATTATTAATATTTATAAAATAATTATAAAAAAAAGAGCCTGGGGTGACCTCCACATTGGATCCCCAACCACGGTAAAGCTGTGGTTTTCAAGCTACAGCCTTCTGCTTTACCCTAGCTGGCTATCAAAAATAGGGGGACCCAACGTCATTTTTTCTTAACTATTTTTTTAAATAAAAAAAATTAATGGGCTTCCCTGTATTTTGATTGCCAGCCAAGGTAACGCCAGGCAGATGGGGGTGGCAACCCATAGCTGTCTGCTTTATCTGCACTGAGAATCAAAAATACTGCGGAGTGCTACGTCTTTTTTTTAAAGATTTATTTTTACAGCACTGTGATGTCAGGCAATCAAAATACAGGGAAGCCCATTTTGTTTTTAGTTATTTAAATAAATAATTAAAAAAAATATATATGGGCTCCCGCTGCATTTTTTGTATTGCTAGCTAAGGGTAATCCAAGTTGCTACTGGCTGCTAACCCCCACTGCTTGGTGTTACCTTCACTGTCAATGGAAAATCCAGGGAAGCATTTCTTATTTTTTTTGCGAAAAAACTACAAAAAAATGACGTGAGCTTCACCATATTTTTGTATGCTAGCCAGGTACAGCAGGCAGGTACGGGCTGCCCCCAACCCCCAGCTGCCTATTTGTACACGGCTGGGAACTAAAAATATAGCGAAGTTCTTTTTTTAATTATTTCATGAATTTCATGAAATTATTAAAAAAAAAAAACAAAAAAAAACGACGTGGGCTTCGCCCCATTTTTGTGTCCAGCCGGGTACAACTAGGTAGCTGGGGATTGGATCAGCAGCACAGGTTAGCCCGAGCTTTCTGGGCACCCCCTCTGCTGCGAATTGCAATCTGCAGCCACCCCAGAAAATGGCGCTCTCATAGAAGCGCCATCTTCTGGCGCTGTATCCAACTCTTCCAGCTGCCCTGATTCCGGTGGCTCGCTGGGTAATAATGAGTTAATACTAGCTTTGTTTTACTAGCTAGTATTAAGTCAGAGATTTTTAATGTCAGGCAAGTTTGACCTGGCCATTAAGAATCTCCAATAAAGATACCACACAGAGAAAAAATACTTTAATAGAAATAAATACACAGACACATTGGAGACTCCATGTTTATTACTCCCTCTTATCGCTCCACAATGCATGGTCTTCTGTCTTCTTTCTCCTTCAGCCCATGCAGCTCTGCTCCATCAGGCTTCACTGCATGGGAGAAAGACGCTGCTGCTCCCCGTGCAGGCTTTTCACTCCGTGAGTGATCAGTGCTGCTGGCTGTTAGCGGTAACGTCACTGCTGATAGACAGGTTACCATAGCAACGGTGCTCCGATCACGTGATTCCCGATGCCGCTGCGGCTGTAAGCGGTGACGTCACCGCTAACAGGCGCATTGCTATGGAAACGGTGATCTCCATTATTGACCGGCTGTGTCAGCCGGTCAATGACGGAACGGGGAAGTAGAACGGGGAGTCGACCATGTGCCAGAGCATGTCGCCGGTACACGGCGATACACAAATGTGCACCGTGTACCGGAGAGTGCAATGACAGGACGTAGCATGACGTCAAAGCCATGTGACCAGTCTGTAGCCAATGAGATAATAGACACGTGACTGGTCACATGGCTATTTTGACGTCACGATAGGTCCTGTAATCACTGCTGGTTACCGGGAGACTTGTTACTTTTTCCATAAATTTCACCAAAAAGCCAAATATCCCTAATTTTTTGTAAGTAGTGTATATATTAACTTGAGTTGATTAAAGCCAAAGATTGTTAATAAATAATGTGAATGGGAAATAAGAATATGTTTTTGCTACAACTGAAATATTCCATAAGTGATTATTAAGGCTATGTGCGCACGTGTGCGTAATTCATGCAGTTACGCTGCGCTTTCTAGCGCAGCGTAACTGCATGCGTCCTGCGTCCCCTGCACAGTCTATGGAGATTGTGCAGGGGCCGTGCGCACGTGGCATATTAGAGCGCAGCGCTTCGACTGCTGCCCGAATCGCTGCGTTCTAAGAAGTGACATGTCACTACTTCCGTGCGCTTTGCCGGCAGCCCCTGCTCTGTCTATGGCAGGAGCTGCAGGCAGAGCGCACGTTCTCGCCGGCACCATGCGCTTCAGAACGGAGCTTTTCAGCTGCGCTCTGAAGCGCACCTTTTAGGTGCTGTGCAGAGCGCACACATGCGCACATAGCCTTACTATATATTATTACATAGAAGTACGAACCTGAAAATCCCTATAGTATGTCAATACATACAGCTGGAAACAGGCAAAAGCCACAGACCACGCAATTTTTGCAAGTTTCAAAGATCTGAAACATAAATAAATAAAAATAGCTATAGTTACATACAGGACTGTATATATCTATTCTAGTTATTGGTTGGAGGATGGAATAAATAGACACTTTACGCTGCTTATAGGGGAATTGATTCATATTTTTATTATAACTTTATTAGTAAGATCTGTTCTATTGACTTTATATATGAAATAATTGTGGCAACCTGCAGCCACCACCAGGGGGAGCTAACTGCATATATGGAGAGGTGTAAATATCAGCATGCAGAGCTCCTCCTAGTAGTGGCTGCAGGCTGTTACTAAACAGTGTGACGCAAGTAAGGGAGACAGTTCTGTACAAGACACATACTGTATGGATTAGTAAAATAAACTTACCCTGAAGCATCCGATAGGGCATAGGGAGAAGAGAAGCTGCAGAAAGTTGGCATCAACTGGATGTGGGCGTATAAAGAAAAAGCAACATCCATCTCTTCCTATGCTTTATCTAATGACTAAATTAACCCTATCCTGATCATCACTAATGCTGTTCCCCGAATGCACTATCACTAGTGTCGGATCATACTTGATCTTGTCATATGCATAATTATTATTACTACTGTCGGTCTACAAGAGATGTTTCAGGAGCTCCCATAAATACCTACTGAGGAATGGGCACAAATTGGTGGGTCTTCCCATGTAAACCGCATCCATATTACTGCATGAGAGCCCAAATTTGTGTACTAAAAATCATGACAGTTCTGTCAATAGAGACTTAAAGGGGTATTCCCATCTCCAAGATCCTATCCCCATAAGTAGTAGTTAGATCACCTCTTAGCCTAGTGAAGGCAAGAGAGTGAGATAATCACCATAGCAACCAGTGCAGACTCCACAGGTCATTGGAATGCCACTATCTTGTTACCATGCCAACATATTTTTAAACTTGCACTAGACATTCTAAACCAATCTATATCAACAATTTTGCCCCAAAATTCTGTTTCTTACATTAAATAACTTTTTTTAATTGTTTTGATTATTTACTAACATGGGTTAAGGCAGTGATGGTCAGACAGACGCAGGTAATAAGTCCGATGGTCAGGAGCGCACGTTGGTACCAGGTGTTTGCCTTCGAGTCTTTCACCTCAGGATGGAGCGCCTGGTACATGTACAGTATATGATGACTGCAATGATAGTGGCTAAAGCACAGAACAATAAATCAGTACAGATGGAACATGTTAGTATAAGGCCCATAAACGTAACAATTAACTCTACATTATATAAATAAAGACATTACAACAATATATGGATGTAATTAGGTCACAGTGTTTATTATAGGATACCTGAAATAAAATGTATTAAGACAACAACATTTACCCAAATATAATCAAATGATTGACCAAATAGTAAAGTGATTTAATCATCAGAAAGAACCAAGTCCACTGAAGTCTTATCTCCTTAATAAGCCCCGCGACTGTCATAAACATTAATAGTACAATCAGGCAGGGCAGAAGGGCTGTTACTTTGTCATTTTCTTCATTAACTGCGACAACAACTAAAAAGAGACCCTTTAGAAAAGAGTTTAAATTCCCACCTAAACAGCAATGACCAATCATTTTGAAGTTCTCTTCCCGTATTTTTTGACCAAAAAATACCAGAATACAGATAAGTCCTACAAAACAATTTTATTAGGGGGGGGAGGAATATACAATAAAAAATTAATTATAATGTCCACATGAATAAAATTAATATTACAAACACAAAAGAACGATACTGCTATATACAGTATATCCATGGTCCTATACCACCATGTGTCCCCCTGAGCTATATGCTCCGGTCAGCCCTGGTGTCGCGGGCGGGGAGGACGCCGCCGCGGCTGCGCGCTCGCTAACGCTCGGGTCCGGCGCTGGTGCGGCTGCTGCTGCTCGGTGGCTCGAGCGGTGGGCCGGATCCGGGGACTCGAGCGGTGCTCCTCACCCGTGAGTGAAAGGGGTGGTTGTTTTGGGGGATTTAGTCCGTGACGCCACCCATGGGTCGTGGTGAAGATGGGCACCACCGCTGCTGGTGACGGGGATCCCGGGAGTGATGGTAGGGAGCAGCTGGGATGTTGTTTTCCCCCTCCGTGGGTAGGGGTCGGTGGTCCTGGGGCCCGGTGATGATACGGGGAGGCTGGATGGCTAGGGTGCAGGGTTGCAGGGGCAGCGTGGTGCTGTGCCGGATGGCACTGGTGTACTCACTCAGGCAGTCAATGACAGAGTCTCTGGTAAACCAAACGGCTGGATGGACGGGTCCCGCAGCCGGCTGCAGTCTCTCTCCCCGGACAAGTAATGGCGGCTGTCTTTCCCTGCACCTTGATGTACTCAGTTGACTACTATGGATCCCCAACGGTAGTCCGCTCCCCGGTGGATGGATGCCGGAGGAGCCCGTTTGCCCGCAGGCGCTGGCCCTTGGGTCTCTAGCCTTAGGCGGTAGCTGTATACCCTCACGGTGTGGGCGGTTGCCTTCTATCGGGTCTTTGGTTGTTAGGAAACCCCTGGGGTTCCGGTCACATTCGGATTTGACTATTGTCGGCGGCTCCAAGCCTGGTCGGGGTCCGATGGCCCTGCCTGTGTGTGCTGGCTTCAATTCGCTCCCCGGTCGGTACCGGCGGGCCAACGCCCGACCCCAGTCCTACGGTTCCGCGTTGCTTCACCACTCCTGCAGACAGCCACCACCATCTGCCAACCTTGCTGTCAGTGCCTGGGCCACAAACCCAGACACTCAGTGCTTGCTCCTCACTCCTCAAACTCCAACACTCAACTCCCACTTTTCCCACCTCCAGGCCTGTGAACTCCTCGGTGGGTGGGGCCAACCGCTTGGCTCCGCCCCACCTGGTGTGGACATCAAACACTGGAGGGAGGCAACAAGGGTTTTTGTTTGGCTGGTGTCCCTGTCTAATGGGGATGGGGGTGTTTGTGTGTTATCTGTGACAACCTGGCTAGTCCAGGGCGCCACACTGGCATGAGCTGTAAACGAGAACATGGAAGAACACACATCATGACATCTGATAGGAAGGGAGGAACCGGTGCATGAACCCCAAAAATGTCACTGTCTATGAAATTCAGTTCTACTTACATAATATCGCACAGACTGCCAGGGTGATAATCACCAACACTGATTGGGGGAAGTAGCTCCCATTGAAACTGCAAAAAAAAGGTGAATTTTATTATTCATTACAGCCATACCATACTCATATTCATAAATATCTCATAGCGGTGTATTCCTATTACCTGTGGTCCCAAGAGTATTTTAAAAAATGTAAGGTGTAAGATGTTACCAGTCCAGTTGTTGTCCAGAGAACTAGAACAATTGGGAAGAGCTGCAGTCCCTTAATCTCCATGATGTTAAAAAAAACCCCCCAAACAAATAAATAAATTGCAGATGTCACAAATTTGACAAGCTTGTAAGCGCTTTCTGTTTGCACAGAAATTGAGGCTATCGTAACGTCGCTGCCTAATGTATAACATTAGTGGTGATATCATCAGAGCTTAGGGATGTCAGAGCAGAACACCGGGTCAGCCCAAACCACTTTTAGCCAGTTTTCTATGCCCTAAAGCAGATTAACCAGTTTATGGTTAGTGGTAAATTAGGAGTGTTCCGGCATAAAAAAAAGTAGACAATGTTGATGCACTTCGTATGTGTAATAAAACTTGCAACTTCTTAACTTTTTGGCCACTTTTACAAGTGGTGATTAACGAGCGGGGACACTTGGGATCCATGACATTTACTATAATTTACCTAGAAAATATGGAGAGACTTCAAATTCTGGCGCTTAAACACCCAAAGATGCACCTAATTTAATAACCTCTCCATGACTGGGTTATTTTCCTTTTTTCCTCCCCTTTTTCAAAGAACTATAACTTTTTTATTTTCCCATCTACACAGCCATATGTTTTTTTCAGGACAAGTTGTACTTTTGAATGATATCATTCATTTTATATGATGAACTGGAAAACAGGAAAAAAATCCAAGTGATTAACAACCGATAAATTAATCTACGGTTAAAAGCCCAACTGGGATACAGACGACTGAGGACTCCTGGTGTACATTATTACTGGAAGGGACCAGTACATTAGTTATTATTACACGAAGGGGCCAATCTGGAGGACATTATAATAGAAAGCGGCCAGAATGGGGGACATTATTACTGGAAGGGGCCAGTACATAAGACATTATTACAGGATTGGGTCCAAGAAGGGGGACATAACTACAGAATAATGGCCAGATATACAGGATGGGGAGAATTTTACAGGGGACATTATTACATTAACAAGCTAAGACAGCAGAAATTATTACAGGATGTGGGACATTATTACAGGACAGGGGACATTATTACAGAATAGGGTCCAGGAAGGAAGATATTATTACAGATTGAGAAGCATTATTACATGATAGGGTTCAGAAAAGAAGATCTTATAACATGATGGAGGACTTTAGTACAGAATGAGGCCAGGGTGAGGGACATTATTAAAGGATGGACGCAATATTACATGTTGGGGGCTATTATAAAAGGAAGGGTCCAGGAAAGAGGACATTATTACAAGATAGGGAACAATAATACAGGATGGACCCTATCAGGGCCGCCACTAAGAATTTCAGGGACCCATACTGGCAAGATTTTTGGGCCCCCTTGAGACTCAACCCAGGCTCCACGCCAGCGCCGCCTCTGCCCAGCTCCGCCTCCAACCCTCAAACCTTCCAGAGTCCCACTATTCACTCTGGAAAAACTCCAATCTGCACTCCTCTCCCTTCCCCTCCCACGGTCTGAGCAGTCATAATGTGACCAATCATTCATATGCGATTTTCATACTTAGAGTCATGTGATGTTGAGCTGCTTTTCCTATTTCTTTCAATTTTCAGTGAAAAAGAGAGCGGTAAGAAGAAAAGCTAATTGTCAGATGACCATAAGTATGAAAATCACATATGAGTGGAGTGACCATGTGATGGCTGCTGGAACCAGCAAGCAGAGCCCAATCCTGACAGTGAGTATATTACACGCTGTTAGGATTGGGCATGCTACAGGGCTTAATTTTATAATTGAAGGTCTTGTGCAGGTTTAAGATGAGGTGACTGCAGGCTTCTGCATTCTCACAGCACTTGCACTGCACACATTTAGGTTTCTCCCTTGCTAGTGGCAAGAGTGGACGATCATATGAGCACAAGTATGTGATTTGTATACTTCTGGCCACATTCTGACTAGATGTGTCCGGCCTCACGAAATTCATTTTCATTGATCAAGGCCACACATGTCTAGTCAGCACGTGACCACATCTATGTAAATCACATTCTTGTGGTTTTGTGACCTCCCACTCTCACCACCGGCACCAGAGAATACTGCCAGCGTGCAGTGTGCCTACTTTGAGAACTCAGAAGTCTGTAGTCACATAGAGTGACAGAGTAAGTGCAGACACATCACAAACGTAGGATAACGCCATTAATGCTCCTAACATTAAAAAAACATAGTAACCCTTAAATATGCAGATGGCGCAATACTTTATTAACACAGCTCTGTATAATGTAATGTAACAAGTTCTGAACTGTTATATTTGTACAGGATCAGGATTTATAACAGCACAGAAATACATCAACCGAGAGCCACCATAGGTACAGAAATACATCACTAAAGCCTCCATCAGTACAGAATCACAGCATCAAGACCCTCATCAGTACAGAAATACATCACCAGAACCACCATAGGTACAGAAATACGTCACAAGATCCACCATTCGTACAGAAACAAAGCATCAAAATGCCCATCAGTACAGACATACATCACCAGAACCACCATAGGTACATAAATACATCATTAGAACCACCATAGGTGCAGGAACAAAGAATTAAAATTCTTATCAGTAAAGAAATTAATCATCAGAACCACTAGCAGTACAGAAATACATCCATATAACCCCTATCAGTACAAAACCAGCATCAAAACCCTCATCAGTACAGGAATACATCACAAGAATCGGTACTCAGTTCATCAATTGTAATATCAGGTCAGCCCTGTATATATATTTATCGCATCAACCTAGAACTTCCAGTATGTCCTTAACAATGGTAAGAAGATACTGGGAGTTGTAGTTATCAGTCCTTATCAGAACATACAGGAACCACAGTACTGGTGAGAATTAGTCAGTATCACAAATAAACATTTACAGTGGGTACGGAAAGTATTCAGACCCCTTTACATTTTTTCACGCTTTGTTTCATTGCAGTCATTTGGTAAATTCAAAAAAGTTCTTTTTTTTTCTCATTAGTGTACATTCTGCACCCCATCTTGATAGAAAAAAAAGCAGAAATGTAGTATTTTTTTCAAATTTATTAAACAAGAAAAACTAAAATATCACATGGTCATAAGTATTCAGATCCTTTAATCAGTATTGAGTAGAAGCACCCTCCCTTTTGAGCTACTACAGCCATGAGTCTTCTTGGAATCCTGGATTTGGGAATCCTCTGCGATTTTTCCTTGCAGATCCTCTCCAGTTCCATCAGGTTGGATGATGAACGTTGGTGAACAGCCATTTTCAGGTCTCTCCACAGATGCTCAATTGGGTTTAGGTCAGGGCTCTGGCTGGGCCGGTCAAGAATGGTCACAGAGTTGTTCTGAAGCCACTACTTTGTTATTTTAGCTGTGAGCTTAGGGTCTGAGGTCCAGAGCACTCAGGAAGAGGTTTTCTTCCAGGATATCTCTGCACTTGGCTGCATGCAACTTTCCTTCAATTGCAACCAGTCGTCCTATCCCTGCCCCCATAGCATGATGCTGCCACCACCATGTGTCACTGTTGGGATTGCATTGGGCAGGTGATGAGCAGTGCCTAGTTTTCGCCACACATACCGCTTACAATTATCACCAAAAAGTTCTATCTTCATCTCATCAGACTAGAGGATCTTATTTCTCAACATCTGGTAGTCCTTCATGCGTTTATTTGCCGGCTTTCATATCTCTTGTACTGAGGAGAAGCTTCCATCGCGCCACTCTGCCATAAAGGCCCAACTGGTGGAGAGCTGCAGTGATAGTTGACTTTGTGCAACTTTCTCCCATGTCCCTACTGCATCGCTGGAGCTCAGCCACAGTGATCTTTGGGTTCTCCTTTACCTTTCTCACCAAGGTTCTTCTTCCACGATTGCTCAGTTTGGAAGAGTTCTAGTCGTGTGGCGCCCCTGACCTGGTCAGACACCACTGAATACTGCACCCATGCCTGGGTCAGTACAAACAGGTAATCCCAAAGGCTGAGTAGGGTGTGTACACACAGGCAGCCTTTGACCAGGACACACACACACACATTAGAGGGGACCTCTGGGCAGACCCAGGAGGGGGCGGAGCCTCCACATCTCAGTTAGTGTGGTGCTGTAGTGAAGCTGGAGGAGAGTTGTGCAGTGGCAGTCAGAGGAGAAGGAGTGGAGCAGTTGTGTCTGAAGTGTAGGGCTGAAGAGTGGAACACTGTCAGACCCTGCACGTGCAGTGGCTGCTGGCGGGGGAGAACATTACCACCAAGTCAGACTGAAAGACACCCAAAGAAAGAGAGCAGTAATGAGTTGAGTACGAGGACTCCTGGTAATGAATGCACACACTGGGTACAGGTCCCTAGAGCAAGACATCCATTTAGTGGTCTGCTAAATCCTGCAGGCTGTGGGACTAGAGATTCCACGCCAACCAACACAGAACCCGAGCATAAACAGCAATGAAGGGGCCCATAAGGAGGATCGAGCCTGGAGCCATCTTATCCTTGGTCCACGCTGTCAGCAAATGGGTCAGAAAGGGGAGAAAGGCAGCGACTTCCCTGGATGCATCCCACGATACTTCAAGTCAGTGGTGGTCCAAAACAAAGGTGCTAGGAAGGCGAGTCAGCAGTAACCCCTATATCAGCCAGAAGGATACCTGACTCCAACTGGTTCATCATAGCATCGCCCGGGTTGCCTCACTCTGCCAGCAAAAAGTGAGTAAAAACCCTGAAAGACATTTCTGGACTGTGTGTGAGTTCTTCTGCGACCTGTGGTACTACGCACATACACCCGATCTCCTGGGGCTAGCCTCACTCTCGGGAGGCCATAACACCAGACTGCAGACATCAACAGCTCCAGACGCTCATTAAACTGCAGTGGCGGTCACCCACTGATCGCAAAACCGAGAGTGGCGTCACGATTCCTGTTAAAGTTAACCTGACATACCTGTTGCCGGAAGATTCCCAGCACGTGACGACCCTGAGGCGATCTGCAGGGGAGGGACTTCACATCGGTCCCAAACTTCTTCCATTTAAAGAGAAAATGTTAGGTGCAATATGCACCCAGAGCCTCGAGCAGTTCTGGGTGCATATTGCTAATCACTGCCTAACCGTCCCTGTATACACTAGCATAGATAAAGAGATCTTTAGAAAAAGTATTTCTAAAGATCTTATATCGTATGCCAATGAGCGAGGGCAGTAGCCCCAAAGGCATTTCTTCCCTTGCTAGTCACCCCTATTAGCATGTTAGTACGTCCCTGTGGGTGTGCTAACATGCTTATGAATGGTAGCGTCAGAGGATGGTCACACTCACCTCTCAGCCGCCATCGCTTCTGACGGGGGATTTCGCCTCAGTGCGCACTATGAAGCTGGGTGTACGCATCCCGGCTTCAAACTGAAGTAGTGCGCATGACAAAAACTCTGGGGTCATGCGCACTGAGCCAAAATCCAGCGTCATGCGGCGATGGCAGTGGAGAGGTGAGTGAGATCATCCTCTGACGCTGCGCATTCATTAGCATGATAGCACACCTACAGAGACGTACTAACATGCTAATAGGTGCGAATAGCAGTGGAAGCAACGCCCTTGGGGCTACTGCCCTTGCTCATTAGCATACAATATAAGATCTTACAATATAAGTTACGATATAAGAACAAACCTCTAGCAGTGGCTTTTCTTTTCACAGAACAAAAAAATCTGTATATGAGTTCTGGCTGCCCGAAACCTTATTAATTCCTGAACAAATTTTTTGGGAGGCCCCGTATACATCAGATGGTCAGCCAATCCCTTTGAAATCAAGGGTTAAGGCCACCTTTGGTGTATCAAGGTGATCTTTAGACTAAATGCACCCCATTTATCACAATGCTTCAATAGGAATAGTAAATTGGTGCATTTTTTAGACTGTCTAGTTTAAGTTTACTTCATTTACTTGTTATCTTACCTCATTTTAAGCCTAGAATATGGTGCACAACTTTAGGCCTCGGTTTCACTTGCGTTTTGCAGAGACGAGTGCAATCCAATAAAACATCGGATTGCTCTCGCTCCAGTGCAAAACTCTGGGGCAGTGTCCATCTATGATTGATTTCTCATGCTATATCAGCATGAACAATGGATCGCAGCATGCTGCGTTTGGCAGTGATTTTCGGCTCACTCACCACTATACAAGTCTATAGGAGAGTGTGAAACATTGCACTGCACTCGCATGTCATCCAACCGCAGTGCGATGTATGCAGAGACAGTCCACGGAGGAGAGGGAGAAAGTGCTCCCTTACCCCATTTTTTCTGTAGATGTGATCCAATTGCAAGATTGGATCACAGTCACATGACCCTCGTCTCACACTCACAGCAGAGAGTCATTAGCATATCACTTCCAATCCTCTCGCATCAGAAACTGTGCGCAAGTGGAACCGAGGCCTTACAAGCATCCTTAGCCACTCTCCCTTTTCTAGAAGAGTCTCATACCCTTAATCATTGTGGCACATTGTACACCGAATACTGGTGCATTTTAGTTAGCGAGTCTTCCCCATATTACACACATTTCCTAATATTGGGCCTTTTTCTCTCTACAAATGAGATAGACTATTGTGTTTTCTTTTAATATACAGTATATTTTAACTTTCAGTGCATTATACAATGGGGAAATATGGCAGAAAGGGTTCCCACATCTCGAAGAGGACTCTCATACAAAATACGCTGAACATGTTTGAAGGACGGGTCCCACCTCTACTATGGTATCTGGTTGTCATCGATCTGAGAGATTTCTGCAACAATCAAGTGAACTTACAAACCATAGATACTTTCAAGTAGGCTTAATCCTGAAATAAAAATGTAACAGTAAAATGACTCTTGTCAGTAGTTTATTCTGTGTAGTCGTGACTTTAAAACCACCTGCCTACTACTGTGTTGGTCTCCTTCATGCCATCAAAACAATTGTCTCACAGAGGCCTGGAATCCCCATTAGCAAGATGTTACTTTTTTAGTCCTGACTTCTGCACTGTAAATTGCAATGTAGGTCCTCCATTCTATGGATTGGACTTGTTTTTTTCATTTATCCAAAAAAATGCTTCATTGGAATGAGAATTTGGAGACCAAGTCAACCACTTCAACTCTGACGTGGTCCTGAAACTATTTTTCAACAAGTTTTTCAGTGTGGAGGGAGCATTATCCTGCTGAAAGAGGCCATTAGAGACTATTTTTCCCATCTTGGAATGTATTTGTGACAGAAACGTTTACTGGAATAGCAGGAGCGAAGGTTTCCCAGCAGAACATTGCTCTGAGTATTGCTTTTCCAGTTTTCCAGACATCAATAATCCTAGTTCTGAACTGGACAGATCTCTGCTGTTGTGTTGGAATAGGCTGGCCTTCGCTCTCCCAGGAAATCTCTGAATCATGGCCACAAATTCTTCTGTTGCTTTCTCTGAAATGTATTGGGAACAGCATACGAGACCTGCTGTTTTAGAGGCTCCTAGACCAAGATCATTATGCACATATGTAAAGCTTTCAGCTCCAAGACGTCCTATGTTTTGTTTTTTATAAAATGGCAAAGAAGTGGATTGCGCACTCCTAGCACCGTTGTCGCTACATTCTAGTGATCAAACTGCGTATCCGAGCCATAACTGATCGGCAGCGTCTTGAGACCACGATTATTGTGAAGTGAGTCTTCCTAGGAATACTATTTGACTATAAACTTGCAGTGTAAATGACCTTTAAAGGGAACACTTTCAAGTAGTATGGGCTGTCACTGTACCATTCACAAAGTGTAGGGCAGTTCTATATTGATTATTCATCTACCTACACTGTAACACCACCACCAACAGTGGCTGATGTATAGCGCTCTCCGTGATGTCTCCAACATTGTTGCAGCCATCATTGCAGCTCAGGGTGAATCGACATTCATCAGTGAACAGCACTAAGGCCCACTGGTCCCTCGTCCAGCAAGACGATGATGCCTGTGCCTGGTGGTGTGCAGGTCATCTAGCACATATACTATGCTAATGTAAATGATTTAGAATGGTCTGAAGTGACACACTGATTTCTCTCACCTCCCTTAAATGTGGCTAGAGTTGTGTGGCATTCATCAACCGGTTCGGAAAGCAATTATTCTCAATGAAGCAGTCATCGGTGTGGGATGTGGCCAAAGGATGTTTACGTCTTTGCCTTTCTCTGACTGTTCCAGTCTCTCTGTATCTCTGTTCCAACCTGCTGATGACACTCTGTGACACTCTAAGCTTAGTGGTCGCTTCCATCTGACAATATTCTGCTTGAAGCCTCACAATGGCGCGGTACTGTTGATAAATGATTAGGTGCCGTCTTGGTCTCATGATGTCTAAATGTGAACAGCATGATGGGGAAGACTGTTTAAATACCAATTCAAATTGAACCCTGAAATGTGTGGGCGACTCATGGATCAAACACCTGTAGTGAATTTTGCCATTAAGCTTCTTGTTAGAGAAAAGCAAATTGTGCAAAAAGTACCGAGACATTGAACAGCTGGACACATGCATTCAAGAGTTTAGAGAAGGCCACATTAAGGTCCCCTGAAAGGATAGAGGGCGTTTTAGAATCATCATTGATATTGAGCCTGAAGAAGAGACCTGAGTAGTCTCGAAAGCTTGCTATTATTACCATCTTTTCAATTAGCCATTAAAAGGTATCAACCACTGAGGACTTCAGTTCTTTTAAACATTTTTTTATCTCTACTGGCTAACACGGTACAAAGGTATATTTTACCTGTATTAGAATCATCCTGAAATTTCACCCGAAAGCCAAATATCCCTAACTTTTTGGGAGTAATGTACGTAGCTTATTAGACAGCTGAGCACTTCTGATTCCACATTAAGTGGTGAATGGACTTCACAGAAAGTCCTTGACCTCATACCCCACTCTGTGTACAGGCTTATAAACCTCCGATTTAGCCAGTATTCTGCTCTTTGAGCAGTCACGACAACCAAAGAGATACGCAAACACATATATTCCTTTATTAGAATACAAACAATTATTTTATATATATATATATATATATATATATATATACTTATATATATATATATATATATATATATAAAAACACACACCCAGGGGCACATGGTAATAATTGGGAACACCTAACAGACACCTTCAATAAATATGGCAGATGTACAATAAACCGATAACAAAATACTATGGGCAAAATGTTTACTGAAAAAAAAATATTTATAGGCATGTAATACTAAATAATGCCATAGACAAAATGTGTCAACAACTAAATACACATAACACTTAAGTCAGAAAGGGCACCAGTGTGTCCAAAATGTATCCTATTCACATAATATGACAATTCATAAAAGACACAAGTGTGTCTAAAAAATACTGCATATAAATATATATGTATGTATCACATAGCCATAAAAATCATGTAGAAAAAGTCAAAGGAAGGTAGATATAGTCCATGGTTACCTACAACAGGAGTCCGAAAGAGGGAGAGCTGAGACCGTCACCATGCACCCAACGCACATTTCACATCTATAATACTTTGTACAGTCAGGGAGATGTTGAGCTCTTCTGCCTGATGAGCTGTGTTTTTGAGTGGCTTTTTGAGTAATCAGTGTGGATATCACTCTGATACTCACTGAACTGCAGGACATGTTAAGTAGTGACTATCATTTAAAATAAATAATAATCTGTACTGTTTAAGCATTAAGTGATCTCAAGGAGGCGACTTGATCATTGACAATATGTCATTGCTGGATATTGGTCAGGCGATGAAAGAAAACAAGATTTGAAATATTTCTGTATAACAGGTGCGTGAATATAATGCAGTTAGTCAATATTACTCAGTAAAACACAATTCCTCCAATCTAAACCTCATATACATTTATCATTTTGATTTCGTTCCCAGGATTAGTTTAAGTAATGAAGAACTGTACATTTTCCATTTCGGAACTCTTGCTGGGGCTGTCTGAAGTCTATGCGGTAAAACTTATTTCTTTGTCTTTCATGTCTGGAAACTCTGAACATTAAAGACTCCAAACCACATCAGAAACCAAGTTACATCAGATCAATTGTATCGTCATAGTATTCTCACATTCTATTTAGTACAGATTTGAAAAGAAATGAAAAGATAAAGTATGGGCTAGCAAAAAGTGGAGACAAATACTTAGAATAATATGGAAAAAAACAACAACCACCCTAGGAGGGTTTTCATTCTTAAAGGGAACCTGTCACCAGATTTGGTGACTATAAACTGCGGCCACCACCAGTGGGCTCTTATACAGTCCCTGACAGACGTTCTGTCGCTTATCCATGTTATGTAAATAAAAGCTTATAACCTGACTATAAATTCATCCATTGGTTTCATAAATTACTCTTTTGAAAGCTAAAACCCTCCCAAATTTGGTTTAGGTTATGAAAATAAAGTTGCTGCAAAGCTGAAATATTGATCATTTAATTAAATCAGAAAGGTCAGATTTTGACAAGACAAAAGTTTTGTTGCCCACAGAAAGTAATGTGAAATTCAAACAAACAATTAACTTCTAATACAAAGATATGTTGCATAACATTGGGGAATGAAGTTGTGGTGCTATTAGAGCCATATTTAATATTTTGTGTGACGTCCAAGAGCTTGAAGGACTGCATCCATGCGGTTCAACAATGATTCATACAATTTATTTATGAAGTCATCAGGAATAACAAAGAATGCAGTCTTACATGCCTCCCAGAGTTCATCAATTTTCTTTGGTTTTGACTTCCAAGCTTCCTCTTTCATCCTACCCCAAACATGCTCAATGATGTTCATGTCTGGTGACTGGGCTGGCCAGTCCTTGAGCACCTTGATCTTCTTTGCCAGGAGGAACTTTGTTGTAGAGATGGATGTATGAGATGGAGCACCATCCTGCTGCAGTATTTGACCCCTTTTATGATTAAGAATGTAAGAGGTAGCTAATACTTATTGATATTTTAGGCTATTGATATTGCCTTCCACCGTGCAAATGTTTCGCACACCCCCATACTCAATGTAACCCCAGACCATAATCTTTCCACCACCAAACTGAACTTTTTTCTGGATCCATATGGGCTCCAGTAGGTCTCCTGCAGTATTTGCGGCGGCTGTGGTGTAATTCAACTGAAGATTCATCAGAGAAATCCACCATCTGCCACTTTTCCAGCGTCCATCTGTTTAGCAGGCTGTGGGACTTGGAAAATGCCACATGGTTTTTTAATTGCCTTTTGTTTAGTGCTGGCATCTGGGCACTGATTCGACCATGGAGGCCATTTCTAGACAGAATCCTACAAACTGTTCTAGTTGACACAGGGACTTGAGGTGACCAGGCCTTTTGGAGCTCTGGTGCAGTGGAAGAGGGGTTGGCTTTGGATTTTCTAACCAACAAACGTTCCTCCTGAGCTGTTGTCTTGCAGGGACTGTCGGACCTGAGCTTGTCAGAAACATCTCCAGTCTCTTCAAATCTTTTTTTAATTCTTTGTACTTGATGCTGAGACACATTAAAGGTGCCAGCCACCTCTGCAGTGGATCTGGTCTTCAGCCTCTTGATAATCTCCTCTTTCGGGCCATCTTAGTCCTCCTTCTTCTGAAGCCTCGGTGCATAATGCATCCTACGTCATGCACACAGGCCGGCAATGAGATTCTGCACATCCGCACTTTGATCTGCCCTGAGTAGGGCAGAACAAAGTATTGTAGTGTGCCTGTGCGGAACCTCAGTGCCAGCTAGGCCTGAATTCACACATCTGTATTCTCTGTTCTCATCACTGACATTTACTGAAGAATAAAAAAAAGTTTGGTGTGCAAATCAGTCCAAACTTAGGCGTTCCTCTGTTTTTTTGTTATTCTTTTTTTTATATACATCTGGAAGGAAGCAAAGAAACCAAGTTTCCAGACGCAATTTCACATTAATTTAGGAAGAGCACAGAGTGAATGTATAGTTAAAATATAAGTTTTAATACCACAGTTAAAACCTATAAAGATGCCTTAAAAAGCATAAAATTACCACTGGATTGACCAAGTGGATAACAACCCACCAGTAACGTGGGCTTTACACGCTGCGAAATCGCTAGCGATTGCAAGTGATGCCGAGCGTGATAACACCCGCCCCCGTCACACATGCGATAAGTGGTGATCGCTGCCGTAGCAAACATTATCGCTACGGCAGCGTCACACATACATACCTGCTCTGCGACGTCGCTGTGACCGGCGAACCGCCTCCTTTCTAAGGGGGCGGTTCGTTCAGCGTCACAGCGACGTCACAGCAGCGTCACTGAACCGCCGCCCAATAGAAAAGGAGAGGCGGAGATGAGCGGCCGGAACATGCCGCCCACCTCCTTCCTTCCTCCTTTTCCGGTGGAGGCAGGTAAGGAGATGTTTGTCGGTCCTGCGGCGTCACACATAGCGACAAACAACATCGTACCTGTCGCAGCAGCGATATTATGGAAATGAGCGACGTGACAACAAGCAACGATTTTTGACGTTTTTGTGCTCGTTGATCGTTGCTCATTTGCGTTACTCACTGCGATGTTGGTAACGGCGCCGGATGTGCGTCACAAACGACGTGACCCCGACGATATCTCGTTGCCAATGCCGCAGCGTGTAAAGCCAGCTTTACACCCTAGATGGTTTAAACAGCCTAAATATCATCCACTCTAGGCTCTTTAACCTCTATTTCATCCAAATTCAACGCCTAACGTGGTTGGACCCTAGGAGCGAGAAATGCTCAGGCAAAGAAGCCTGCTTGCTGAAACTCATATAAAAGGGGTCATCAACTTTTGCCAGATCCCTAAATATTAGATCTGAGACAGTAGTCCTAAACTAATGAATATGCTCAGGAGACACGGGGGAGAGAATAAACCATAGACAATGACAGTAATATCTGCTTAAATTGACATTTAACAGTCTCAAGTAGTCATAGACAACCCCCCATCACCCACAAAAATCAGCATATATATGAGTAGCAAACAAAAAGATGGATCTCACCCGATTAGATGATCCCACAGCCTGTCACAGCATTCTTGTCATGTATGCGGGGTGAAGGGGAGGGCTCGTCATCTGTTAATGATAGCTCACCCTATTCCCCATCAGCTCCCACCCTTACAAGGACGGTCCACAACTATCACCTAGCTGCCATCTTGAAAACAAACTCCCCTTATGCTTCCCAACGCGTTTCATCACCATCTGTGACTCATCAGGGTATTTGCATCAATTGAAAGTAAAGGGGAGATGCTGGTGACTCAGCTGGCAGCACAGCAACTGGTAGTGTTACACTGGATAGTGGGTCACCAGCATTTCCCCTCTACTTTCAATTGATGCAAATCCCCTGATGAGTCACGGATTGTGATGAAACGCGTTAGGAAGCATAAGGGGAGTTTGTTTTCAAGACGGCAGCTAGGTGATAGTTGTGGACCGTCCTTGTAAGAGCGGGAGCTGATGGGGAATAGGGTGAGCTATCATTAACAGATGAAGAGCCCTCTCCTTCACCCCACATACATGACAAGAATGCTGTGACAGGCTGTGGGATCGAGTGAGATCCATCCTTTTGTTTGCTACTCATATATATGCTGATTTTTGTGGGTGACATGGGGGTGTGTCTATGACTACTTGAGACTGTTAAATGTCAATTTAAGCAGATATTACTGCCATTGTCTATAGTGTCTTCTCTCCCCCGTGTCTCCTGAGCATATTCATTAGTCTAGGACCACTGTCTTAGATCTAATATTTAGGGTTAGTTTCAGCAAGCAGGCTTCTTTCCCTGAGCATTTCTCGCTCCTAGGGTCCAACCACGTTAGGTGTTGAATTTGGATGAAATAGAGGTTAAAAAGCCCAGAGTGGATGATATTTAGGCTGTTTAAACCACCAAGGGCGTTACTGGATGTGTGTTATTCACCTGGTCAATCCAGTGGTAATTTTATGTTTTTTGAGGCATCTTTATAGGTTTTAACTGTGGTATTAAAAGTTATATTTTACATTCACTCTGTGCTCTTCCCAGGCTATACATCTTCAAAAGTAAAGAATCTGTGAGAACGGCCTTAGCGTATAAATTGTCTTAACTTAAAATGGGCATCACACTGTAAAACTTAGGGTACATTCAGACATTAGTATTTTCCACATATAAGAAAAATGGACCAATTATTCTGATCAGACTGTGATCTGGGTGGGTGGATCAGAAATAAAAAGGTTTCCGCTTTTTCCTTTTTGACAGTTCATGAAAATGCAATTTTTCCACTGACCCATAGACTTGCATTGATGATTTTGATGTGACCCTTGGATCAAAATTCGACATGTCTCCGATATTTTCCAAAAACCACTTGCTCCAAGCTTAAATTCGGATGTCCACAGCCCCATAGAATATCCAAGGTAAGAGTGGGCATTGTGATAACCATGGATAGCACTCATATGATAAAATCAGTCGTGTGAACGAGCCCTAATAAAGAGTCAGCAGGTTTCTTGTTATATCATACAAACAGTGATGTTACTTGAAGCTCATGGGTGCCAATACAAAATCTCCAACAGGGTTCAATCACAAGTCTTTAATAGTTTTGGTCCTCTCATATAAGCCAGAGGCATCTTTTAGACCCACCCTTAGCCTTAGGACCTTAGGATCCGAGTTCAACTGCAACCCTTGCACCCACTATAGTAGCTCCCTGTATACAGACCATCCTGGAAGATGCATTATGGCATTATGATTAAATCTCCTATCATGCCTCCCGTATAATGTCCACTTAAAAAACATATTAGCGGCTCAGCAGACCAACAGAAAGACAATATACGAGGGGCTGCTGATAAGTCTTTGGTTTTACCCAGAAAGAAATGAGATAGGATGATGAAACTTTACATTTATTCCACATACTCTAAACTGATGACAGCACACTTCTTACATTGGTATTGCAAGTTCTGTAAGCCTAGCAAAAAGAAGGATTTCGGTTGTGCCTCAAACCCGGACATCTGTAGCAGCCATGGCATCAGAAATTGTGTGAAATTTGGTACCCATGATGTGTTTCTTCAGGTTTGGAAACAGATGATAGTTGGAGGGAGCTAGATCTGGTGAATAAGGTGGGTGGTCAATCACCTGGAAGCCCAGCTCTGCCAGTTTTGCCATGGTTGCTTGTACAGTGTGAGTGGAGGCATTGTTTTGCAGGAACAAGATTCCTTTGGACAGCTTGCCGCGCCTTTTGGCCTTCAGAGCTGCCTTCAATTGGTCCAGAAGTTCAATGTAATACCTTGCATTGATGGTGGAACCCTTTTGAAGGTAGTCCACTAGCAGCACGACCTCCATACGCCACACACAGACGCCATCTAACACAGACGCCATCATTAGTGGCTGATTTTTGTACCCTGCACGTCTTTGGACGAGGAGAACCACTGTGCATCCACTCTTTTGACTGCTCCTTGTTTTCAAGGTCATACAAATAAATCCAGGTCAATCCAGGAAGTTCTTATCAGTCCAGAAAAGCTGACAAATAGACCGGAACGTTTTTACTCGCATTCTTCTCTGATCTGTTATCAAACATTTGGGAACCTATTTTGCAGATAGCCTCCTCATGTCCAAATGTTCATGGATAATGATACAAATACGTTCACAGGAAATCCCCATGATGTCTGCTATTGCTTTAGCTAAAATTCGTCGGTTTTCCAGTATCGACGATCTCCGGAACAACAACCACTCTCGGTTGTCCAGTACGTTCCTCATCATTGGTGCTGAAGTGTCCCGTTTTAAATTTGGCAACCCAGTTCTTAACTGTGGAATATGAAGGGCATTGATCCCCCAATGCCCGCGACATATTACCATGAATATCCTTTGCGGAATTTCCGTGCAGAAACAAGAATTTTATCACTCCTTTGCTCTCAGTTGCTGTGAATATCGCATTAGACTCCGCCATTTTGTTTTCCCGTGTGCGTAGATCACTGTTGCCATAAGCCACAAACACAAAATTTTGAAAACATATATTAGACATAAGGCTTTCATGTGATGTAACATTTGTTACCATAGAAACAAAAAAAGATCTCAAAGACTTATCAGCAGCCCCTCGTATCTAGAAGAAAAAACATCTTCTACCCAATTGCCACTTTCTTGCATAAACTTTTAAGAAATTTTGTGACTAACTTTCATAGTAAGGCTACAACAAATTATAAAACAAACACTGGATATTCTGGAAACCGCTATTCTGACATCTTTCATTGTGGTAAGCCAGTACACACCTACTGCCACGACAAAAGACTGAGCTGTGGAATTGGTAATAAGAATTACCAGAGATGACAGCTGGAAGTTCTCAAATCAAAAAGAGGATACATGTGCAGAAGATCGGTTGCACTTTCTAATTTTAAATAATGTAAATCTGTATTAAGTAACAAAAACCTAAACAAGACAAATAGAAACATTTAAAATTGAACATATGATGCCAGAACCAGTTTCCGAGGCCTAAAATTTGCACTGGGATATAACCCATATGACCTGCATGATATTCACTACAGCCATGTAAATGTGGTGGATACCTGAGAAAAGTATGGACACTACCCCTAAAGTGATGTCAAATAGTATTCAGTAAAGAAGAAAGGTGCAACACACATGCAGACAATAAATAATGCAGTATCAAAAGAATATATAAAAGAAAATAAGCAATAACTATGTGCAATAAGGTGCCATGTGCAGAGTCACCCAGGTAAACTGGCATCACATAGGAAAGAGAACCCCATGTGTATCGGCACAGGAGGTGGCTTCCTCAGGGGTAAGGCTATAATTGGGTAAATTACCTGAGATGCATGATGGTGGGTAAGGATGGAGTCAGCATCCAGAGATATCAAGGAGCACATGTTCTGAACTCAAAGTGATGACATAACAGAACTAGATTGTGCTGCTCAAAAATGTCTTACCACTCCAAAATGGCCATAAGTATATATGGTTCTCTTATGAAATGGCTGCAATTATGAAGTACATGCTATTCCATTCCAAAAAGGTGATAAACTCCAAACAGGTATGATTCAATTCCAAAATCAACACTATCAGCACGCATAAATCACTATTTCAAGATTGACATGACTACTGAGTATATATCATACCAAAAAAACACCAAAAAGGAGCCAAGACAAATGATATGTGCACACACAGAATGTGGTGAGCCTTCCTCGTAAAGATGGCTGCAGCCAAGGTGCAAGATGCTGATGTCACAGCCACTCAACCTCCACACTAGAGGGGAGGGGCGGCTGCTTAGCATAAGACATGCACACTAATAAGGCTTGCACTGGGAGCCCATCATATAATGAGTGAAATGCACAGTGTCTGAACTGTAACGTATAAATGACGCCAGAAACCGCAGCCATCTTTATGAGGAAGGCTCACCACATTCTGTGTGTGCACATATCATTTGTCTTGGCTCCTTTTTGGTGTTTTTTTGATATATTTCTTTGTGGTTTTTCTAACTAATTCAGTGTAGGGACCCGCAAGTGTGAGAATCCTCGACGAACGGATTGCGAGCTTACATATTTTGGGCCAAAATATAAACTAATATCTCACTATTTGAGGTATGGCACATTTTATCCATTTTTGCAGGATGTGTGTGGACCTTTTGAATTCAGGTGGTTAAATGGTGAGCCTGTCATGTGTTATGTACTCATATAGTGCTAACTGACCTGCCTGGACCTGGTGTTGTGCGTCATCTATAGGCCATTATTCAGACACTGTGCGTCTCGTGTATCCGTGCGAGATGCACCTATATAGTGCTGTTTAGCCCACCTGACCTGGGTTTCTGGCTATATGATGGGCTCCCAGTGCAAGCCTTATTAGTGTGCATGTCTTATGCTAAGCAGCCGCCCCTCCCCTCTAGTGTATAGGGGCTCACTGCTGCTCGCTTCCTCAGGGGAGTCCCCACACCCGGACACTCACCGCCCCTCGATGAGCGTAACACAAGCCCTCACAAGGCAAGATTGACTGAAAAAAAAATGTTACGACTCTCAGAAGACGGGGGAGGGAAAACCTCCTCCAGAAAATGGAAAATCGGCCAGGGATGAAGGTGTTAAGCCTTAAAGGTGCAGTGCCGAGCTCCAATTACCGCCGTGGAGACAGTGTAGCAGTAGGGCAGGCGACCTAGTGGCTCACAACACCCATGCTGGAAGGCTGAGTTACCAAGACTCCAGGCCACACCCTGCACAGACACAAAACCACTACAACAGAGTCCGCACACAGCACAAATATCCTGTGAAAGGAGCTGGACAACTCATCTTCCACAAGATCCCAGACTTTGAACTGATGTATTGTATGTATTGCACTAAAATGGTGGTAATTTTTCTTAACTTTTTTTTTATATAAAACATTAACCTAGACCCTGAACTGTATCCCTGAGAAAGTCAACTGCTATAGCAATATGTGTGAGTTCTCTATCTCATATGATAATGCTTTTCCCATGAGCCAATTTACCTGAGTGACTCTGCACCTGACACTTTATTGCATATAGTTATTGCTTATTTTCTATGATATATTCTTTTTGACACTACATTAGATATTACACTGCCAATTTTTGGCCTAGGAAACAGATTCTGGCACAATATGTGCAATTTTAAATGTTTTTATTTGTCTTTTCTAGGTTTTTGTATTTATTACTTAATAAAGATTTACATTGTTTAAATTTAGGAAGTGCAACCAATCTTTTGTATATGTTTTTTCTTTTTTTTAACTGCATTTGTCTTAAGCCTGTTTACACGGTACGATCTATGGTGCAATTTCACGATCAATCGTACCCAAGCCCTTCGTTTGTGCGACGCACAAACGAAGGGCTCGAGTACGATTGATCGTGAAATTGCACGATAGATCGTACCGTGTAATTGTGTCGCTCTGGGCAAGCCAGGGGACACAGGTCACACACCACCACACCCTACATCCCAGTTAGGAACACCAAAGCTAACCAAAAATCCTTGTTGCATTCCTCCAGAGGTTGATGATACACACCAGGGGGTGGGCCAGGCGGTTGGCTCCGCCCACCGAGGAGTTCACAGCTCTGGAGGCGGGAAGAAACCAGTGAGTCCAGTGAGGGACATGAAAGAGTAAACAGCAAGATTAGCCCAGGCAGGGCTAGAGTAGACAGCTAAGTGAAAGTGAAGGAAGAAAAGTGGTAAAGGAGGAAAGCAAGAGTGGTGACAGGAAAGAAAGTGTGTGCAAAGCCTGAAGAGTCCAGCTGTGTGCAGGGCAGGTCAGCAAGGTCAGCAACGGCGGTGACTGTCTGGAGTGGGACCGTTTGGAAGTTCCTGGAAGGACCGCGGACGGGTAGTGGCCCGGCGGTCTGGAGCAGTGTACCAAAGGACAGTCAGCACCAGGGCAGGGGCCTCTCGGACCCCGGCAAGGATAGGAGTCGCCATAATTTGCCAAATCCGTCAGTGAAGGGGACGTAGATCCCTCAACAACCAAGTCCCGATAGAAGGCAACAGTCCAACCATTTTAGGAGAAGCACTGCCACCGCTAGGGCACCAGCTTCTCAGGGCCAGCGCCTGCGGGCAAAGAGTAGAGCTCCTCCGGTCCAGCTTGAAGCCGGGGAGCGGGTTACCGGTGGGGACCCATCACGACCAACATAGAAACAAAGGTGCAAGGAAAAGGGACATCACCATCACCTACTGGGAGAGCAAGTGCAGCCGTCCGTGGGAACCGTCTTTCCAGCCGTGTGGTTTACCGTAAAACTGTGTCAACGTCTCAGGCTGAGTGAGTACCACAGTGCCGCAAGGCACAGCGCTGCCCCCGCGTCCCTGCGCCCACCAGGCCCTGCATCTCCCATCTCATCACCGGGCCCCGGGATCACCAACCCCTACCCACGGAGGGGCAACACAACACCTGGCTGCTCCGCATCACCATCCCCGGGATCCCCATATTGAGCAGCGGTGGTGAAATCACCACAACCGTGGGTGGCGTCACGAACAATAAACAATCCCCACACCCAACAATCCCCTTTCACTCACGGGCGAGGAGTGCCGCTCGAGAACCCCTGGGATCCGGCCTACAGCTCGAGCCACCATTGAGCAGCGGCCGCCGGACCCGAGCAGAAGGGGGTGAGCGTAGTGTGCTGACACCCTCCTCCCCGCCCGCGACATAATTAGTTGCTCGTGGCGCACAAAGACGTTTACCCCCGTCACACGCACTTACCTGCTGTGCGACGTCGCTGTGGGCGGCGAACATCCTCTTCCTGAAGGGGGAGGGACGTTCGGCGTCACAGCGACGTCACACAGCGGCCGGCCAATAGAAGCGGAGGGGCGGAGATGAGCGGGACGTAAACATCCCACCCACCTCCTTCCTTCCGCATAGCCGGCGGGTGCCGCGGGATGGAGGTAAGCTGCTGTTCATCGTTCCCGGGGTGTCACACGGAGTGGCGTGTGCTACCCCGGGAACGATGAGCAACCGGCGCCATTTTAATTAAACAAGATTATGAAACCGAGCGACGAGTACACGACTCACGATTTGTGAGCGATACTGCGTCACTCGGAGGTGTCACACAGCCCGATGTCGCAAGCGATGCCGGATGTGCGTCACAAAAACCGTGACCCCCGACGATCTATCTCACGATAGATCATCTCGTGTAAAGCACCCTTTACACAAACTTTGGTAATTTTCATTCATTTCAGGACAATGTTGTACAAAGTAGGGGCACTGCAATGGGGTCCAACGTGGCCCCAAACATGTAAGTACTGATTTGCATTATGTTACACAGAAAGCCATTATACATTGCTGTTTTCCATGAGCATATTTTGTTGGGTGCTATACAACAGTTATGTTTTTGCTATTTGAAAGGAGGTTTTCCTAGACCTGAAGTTATTCCTCAATTAAATTTAAGCTCAAGACCAAGACCTACAATTTATGATTGCATCTTCTCATCAAAATTACAATTTCCTGATTTATTGGTGGGCATTGACGGAACCCAGCTTACAAACGACCTATATGTCAAAAGGTTTGAGTGTAATACATTTTTGGGCTGCACGCAGGCAACCTTTGTCAACACCATTTGACAAAGGTTGCCTGTGTGCAGCTGAAATACATTGCTTTTCCATATATGTAGTTTTTGGATCCATCATTTTTAATCAAATGGAAAAAAATTTGAAGCTATCTTAGAGAGCATAAAGGTTTTTTTCTCACTTTTTAGATTTATCCACGTGGCGTCACACTGTCTTCTTCCATGTTCCTTGCACGCCAACAGTCAACGTTATAGGTGAGCTGGTTTTCTGCCTTTTTTTGTGCCATTGATCTTCATGTTTTTCACTTTTTTCAAATAGTCAATTGTATTTTTCAGTCTAGTATTCCCATAGCAGTTCTGCTTTTCATTATTCCCCTATACATTGTGACTGGTGTGCAACTCTTTATCCTATTGTTTAGTTGTATATTTTTGAGTCTTGCACCTTGTTCACATCATTGGTGTTCCAGACGTACATTCTTTAATCATGATTAGGTCCAGGACATCTCTGCACACACATGTTCTGAGATCAAAGTGACGTCATGACATGCGCCGAGTCCTTTCGGGGATGCACTCTAGATCAGGATGCTTAATGTGAAGATACCTGGGGTGTCAGCATATGGTATTGGTAAGAAAAAACTTCGAGTACCGTTCGGGGAACAGTGTGCAGTGTGTTTAAATGGTAAAGTGAGCGCATAATATTGGAGAATAAATTCTCTGCCAATAAAATTTCCCGGTAAAAGCCGCATCATCTATTCTAGCTAATTCAAATCTCTCAGAATCCGTTCATCTCTACTCCCAAGGTCACAAATATTGAGAGTCAAACGGATTGTCGATAATTAGGAGGTCAGTGACAGACACCTAACAGAAATGTGCTCCAAGGTCTAGAAACATAGCTTCCACAGAGGCCTATTATGTGAACAAAAAAGCGACATGGAAAACATTCCAAACAATACATTGTTACATTCCAAAAACAAGAAACAGCAGGAGGATATCTTTCATAAGTATACAGTTTTGAGTACAGAAGTAGGCTAGTTTGCAAATTATATCCCAATTGTCGCTCACAGATAAACAGGTAACAGGCCTTTTGTCAAACCCCCATAATGCGATATAATATATTCTGCATGTGACGCCCCTGGACTAGTCAGGTCGTCACAGGGTACTGCATGCTCTTTATCTCCCAGTGCAGGACTCAACACCCATGGTTCTGGTTTCCCAAGTTGCAGTACTGTCTCCACCAGCATCCAAAATCCCAATCACACCTTGCACCACACCCTGTCAGGCACACCACTGGGCTGCTAAGCTGGAATAGGGCCGCCCACCTAGGGGTCAGGCAGGGAGGTGGGAGGTGACAAGTCAGTTCAGTGGTAGCCCTCGAGCAGTGAGGAGTCCGAGGAATCTGGGAGTTAGGGCTCCCAGAGGACAACGTAGATTGGGTTGCAGATGGTGGTCTGGACCCGGAGGAGTCGGAGACCCGGTCGCGGGAGATTGGGACTGGATGTTGGCTTAGTCAAGGAGAATGGTCAGCAGCCGCAGTCCAATAGACAGTCTGGGGCCGAAAGCATGTCGGGGTACTGGATCCTAGTTCGGGGAGAAGCTTCAAGCAACCCGGCAATTAACCTGCGAAGGACAGGGCCTTTATGGACTGTTTCCACAAAGCTCAGAGATCGGGGGCACTAGCGCAATGAGGAAGATAGGGCTTTCTAAGCAAAGCAGCACACTGAAATCCCAATAGTGAGCTCCTGAGAGCAAGCTCCTCTGCTACCCATGGTAGGGAGCGGGGCCCAGACAGCTCCAAGCTTTCGGGCCACCTGAACACTTTCAAATTCTGTGCACAGAGGCAGGTTACAGACCACCAGGCAGTGCTACAGGGGACAGAACCCGTCCGAGCTCCCCAAGAGGGCAGTGGCACCCAGAGGCTTGGTTTACCATGTTGTCAGCGTCTGCTTTCCTTCTGAGTGAGTACCTGATTAACCCTGCTACCAGCATCCCTGCGCTCCCCCTGCAATCCATCCCATCATTCGGCATACCGGGGTCTTTCCCTACCCGTGGAAGGTAACGTTACCTGGCTTCCCCACTCCATCACCCCGGGTACTCCCAATGGCAGCGGCGGTACTCCTTATTACCGCACACCATGGGTGGCATCACAAACTATCCCAGTCCCATGTAAAAAAAAAAACCATTACGTTTCGGAGTGACCCCGAGCCCCTGGGTCCAGAGACCCTTGAGCCACGAGTAGCACCTCCAGATCCAAGCGGTTCGACCGCTGCTGGGGCGGTACCCGTCCAGAGCAAATCTTGGCATCACGAACAGGATTCGGACAGGACCCACTAACCTGGGTGACGTGCACCTTAGAATCCAAGCTGAGGTGTCAAAATCCCATTCCCGCCATTTTCCACCATCCTTGGTGTCAAAACGCCATCTTCCAGACCAAAAGCGTGCAAAGCTGAAGCTCTGCCCTTCATCCTGATAGTGTGGCCGGAACCGGAAGTTCTCAGAGTCCCCCAGCGCGAAAGTGAGTGGCTGGCGAAAACCAAGGGGGCGTGACGGGATCTAGCAGCGGAAGTGGAGCAGGGATGCCAGGACTCTGCCATAAAGTTCCTGGGCACCGCAGAGGCAAGATGGCGGCAGCATGAGACTGGTCACCAGAGCACGCTGATCCTGGGACCGTGGCCTGGATAGAACAAGAAACAGAGCAACTCTGCAGGATGATGCGGACGCAATTCCTCTATATCCTTAACCATGGGAGGGAAGAGATGAATAGCCTGGCGATGGTGGTGCGAGCCCGTGAGATAGAAGTCCCACGTGAGGAGCGGGTAATCAGCTACCCAGTTCCAGTCGACCCGGCCTATTCAGCTGCGGGATCTGGTCTACCCCCGCCCGCTGCAAACATCTAGCCACCATCACCCTCGCCCTTGGCAGATGCTGAGCTGCCATCCCCAACACCGGCAGCGGAACCTCCAGTCCCCGTTTACAAGGAGCAGGCTACAGAGCCCCTGACCCTACCATCTGACCAGGCCACGACAGCTATTACCCCAACTCTGGTCCAACCAGACCCGGCCGCATCACCTGAGTACCTGATCAACCCCTGCTACCAGCGAGCCTGCACTGCCCCTGCAATCCATCCCACCATTCGGGGTCCCGGGGCCTTTCCCTACCCGTGGAGGGTAACATCACCTGGCTGCCCCAATCCATCATCCCGGGTACTCCCAACGGTAGCGGCGGTACTCCTTATTACCGCACACCACGGGTGGTGTCGCAAACTATCTAACTCCCCTCTAAATAACCCCCCATTACATTTCAGAGTGACCCCGAGCCCCTGGGTCCGGAGACCCTCGAGTCATGAGTAGCACCCCCGTATCCGAGCAGTTCAACCGCTGCTGGGGCGGTACGCATCCGGAGCATGCATCCTGAAGAACTTGCCCATAACATCTGAAGCTGGATGAGGACGCAGCCAATACCAAGGCAGTTTTCCATTTCTACAAGCAATATAAAAAAACCCAATATCTGCTAAACCAGTTTTGTGATTTATACCATATCTTATGTCGGCTCCTGTACGTGGGAGAAAGTGAACTCAAATCCACAATACGCAGGAGCATCACCATACTGGTAGTCCACAAACACAGACGGTTACACTTTTTTTAAAATTATTCCTGGAAACAGTGAAAGGAATTAAGATATATATTATATATTAACTGGAAACTTCATCTCCAAAAGAATTGAACATTGATATTTTTTATGGATTCTTTTTTCCTGCATTTTTTTTCCGGTTATTGTATATATTTGTCTAATAGATTCTGAAATAAAAGCAATAGCTGCTGCTATCATATTTTTGCCTATACATGATTTTAATACTTTTATGCCTAGCACTTTATATTTTATATTGTTACTGTTGTGTAGAGTGGTGAGGGGAATTGTATATACTGTATGACCATTGCATATTTTATGTATAGCTGCTGTTCATCTCTCATTGACGTTCCTTACTTATATCTTCTCTTGTAATGTGGAACTATATTTATTATGCTCATATGTAGATTTATTTACAGCAGTTGTTCATATACTGAACAGGTACATAGAACGAATATCTAATAATTATCTGTGCAGACTAAGATCTTTACCCTCCCAAGTTTCATTTTACAATTTTCTGCTATGTATGTTATAACAGCTCTTAGGGGTATTTTGCACATTGCGACATCGCTAGCATCAGCTAGCGATGTCCAGCGCGATAGCACCCGCCCCCGTCGCACATGCGATATCTTGTGATTGCTGCCGTAGTGAACACTATCGCTACGGCAGCTTCACACGGACATACCCGGTCGGCGACGTCGCGCTGACCGCCGAACAATCCCTCCTTCAAGGGAGAGATGCGCTCAGCGTCACCGCGATGTCACCGCAACGACACTAAGCGGCCGGCCCATAGAAGCAGAAGGGTGGAGATGAGCGGGACGTAACATCTCGCCCACCTCCTTCCTTCCGCATTGCTGGTGGACGCAGGTAAGGAGATGTTTGTCGTTCCAGCGGCTTCACACACAGCGATGTGTGACGCCGTTGGAGCGACAAACAACATCGTACCTGCAGCAGGAGCGACATTATGGAAATGAACGACGTGACACAGATCAGCGATTTTTGACTGTTTCACGCTCGTTCATCGTCGCTCCTAGGATTTACACATTGCGATGTCGCTACCGGCGCCGGATGTGCGTCACAACAACCGTGACCCCGACGATATTTCGGTAGCAATGTCCCAACATGCAAAGTGTCTCTCTCTTAGTGTCTCATGAATGAGGACAGATAATTTACAGTACACACAAGGTCAAACTTATGCTGATGCCACTTCAAGCTTTTAGATATTGCATATACATATTGCTATGATTGCTATATGGCTGCTGGTATCTGTTCTGCTACAATATCTCCCATACTATTACATTTTGACTGCTGTTATAACATTATAATATTCTCACTATGGGTATATCTTGATAGTATGACTGACACGGGGTGTAATATGGTGACTGGGGGGGAGGGGCGCCCAGGCTGGCCCTCAGACGTAGGGGACCCTAAACTGTCTCTTCTTCCAGAGGTAAGCCTGGTGGCGGTGAGATCTGGACCACCAGCATTACCCTAACTCCTGAAAAACCCTGGTCTAACACCTCCATACCCCCACCCAGGGAAGGGCTGAGAAAGGAGAAACATATCCCACAAATTCCAACAAACAGCGGAAACCAAAGCTCAAACTTATTTACCGCCCCGTGCTCGGCAGCCGAGCTGCTCGGATCCGGACTTGATCCCGTGGGTGGCTCAAGGGTGTCCGGACCCGGGGGTCCTGCGGTCACTCCAATCAAAAGGGGGTTTGTGGTTTGGGGACGTAGTTGTACGGCCGGAGCCGCGTTAAGTTCGTGACGCCACCCACGGGATTTGGTGAAGATGGACACCACCGCTGCAGTTACGGGGCACCCGGGGGAGATGTTGCGCAGCCAGTTGTTAACCCCTCCGTGGGCAGGGATGGTGGCCCCGGGACCTGGTGGGGGATGTTTGGCGGTGCAGGGAGATGGGCGGCCGGAGGGCACTGATGTACTAACTATTAGTAGAAACACGAGTCTCTGGTAAACCAAGGTGATGGTGGTCAGTGCCCGCAGCCGGCTGCAGTCTGGTTCCCCACCCGGCTGGTGGTCTCTGTCTTTTTCCCGCACCTGTTTGTGATGGTGGACTACCTGCGCTTGCAACTTCAGGAGTCCGCTCCCGGCTTGTGGTTGCCTGAGGAGCCCTTTGCCCGCAGACACTGGCCCATGGGATCTCTGAGCTGTGGCGGTGGCTTTCTATCCCCCTCGTTGGGCTGTTGCCTTCAGTCGGGACTTTGGCTGGGACAGGACCTCAAGTCCTGGCCGCAATCAGTTAATTAGCTAGCCCTCAGTAGCTTCTGGACCTAGCTTCAGGGTCTGAGTACCCCCCTTTGTGCTCCGGTTTCCGAGTCGGTTCCCCGGGTCGGTACCGGCGGGCTACAACCCTGTCCCGGTCCACCTCGGTTCCACCGAGCCGTCTTCCCGGCTCCTGCAGACAAAGGCCTCCGTCTGCCTCCTAGCCTGAGGTACCAGGGCTCCTACCCTGGCACCTGATCAAATTACGTTTTCTCTCCTCTGCTGGAGCTGCACACAGCTCCAGCCCACACACCTCTCCAACTTGAACTCTAGACTTGTTCTGTTTACTTTCCCGTCTCAGGCTATCTGAACTCCTCGGTGGGCGTCTTCCAACTGCCTGGTTCCGCCCCCTGGTGTGTCCATGAAGCTCTGAGGGGGGTAACTAGGGTTTCTATGTGTTTGGCTGTATGTTACCTATGAGGGACAGGTGTGATGCAGGGCCCTATTTGTGACTACCTGGCCCGGCCAGGGCGTCACACTTACAGCAAGCACTCACAGAGGAAAAGACAATACATGATCAGGATAAAGTACAGGGAGGAAATAAACAAAGAACAAGGCTATTTCCACCATCCACCAAATAGAATACAACAAATCACCAAAGCTGGATCACCATACACAGGACCGGTGTCACTGGAGCAAGCTAGAGCTATCATTGGCATGTGACCTCAGGTTCCACCATCTTTTAAAGGGTGGAGGCTGCTTTATAGGTCTTCCATAACGTGTGCTAACAGCAGCTATTCACAGACCAGCAGGAATGAACTCCCGCTAGACCGGATACCAGAGAGAGCAAAACTGGGTGATGCCCTGACTGAGCAACTTAAATGCACCATGAGACGTGTCAGAATCTGTAGTGTGAACAGAGTTTGATGGCGCCAAGCCACCTGGTAAGTTAAGAGCAAAGCACCACATGACAATGACATAATCTAGCGTTGAGCTCGCCAACTCTGCATCACTATTGCACAGTGACAGATTATCCCTACACAGGCACTATGGTCATGTCCTGGTGACATCAATACCTATACATCCTTTCTATGATACTTATGTTAAGTGGAAGCATGGGGCGGTAGTCGTGGGTGAGGGATTCCCTCCAGTAGGTGCCCCGGCCCCACTTTACAGGAAAAGTGTTATGGTCCTGGCGGGTTATGTGGATAGGTGAAGTGCTGTTCATACCTTTCAGGAGGCCACTTCTCTCTCTTGTTTTGCACAGGGCAGGACCAGACCGTATAGGAAACTGAGACTGATACTACAATAGTTTTTTACTACACAGTATCTTGATGGAAATTTTACACAAGAAGTAGCAGGCTCACATCTTAGTTGCTATTTCATTAGTATCAAGCATCAACAGACACATTTCCTGCAAATTCACCTGAGCAGTTATTATTGTGGATGTTCCCAGTTCTCCTCCAACTCCAGACACTACCCACAAGTCATGCAATGGCCTTCAACCATTTCTAGATTTTTTACTGGTTTTGTTCCGGGTTATAACCATGTCGTGGGCGGGGAGGGCGCCGCCGCTGCTGTGCTCGCCAACGCTCGGGTCCGGCTGCTGCGATGGCTGCTCGGTGGCTCGAGCGGTGGGCCAGATCCGGGGACTCGAGCGGCGCTCCTCGCCCATGAGTGAAAGGGGGTGGTTTGGTTTGGGGAGTTGGTCCGTGACGCCACCCATGGTTTGTGGTGAGGTTGGGGCCCCACCGCTGCTGGTGACGGGGATCCCGGGAGCGATGGCAGGGAGCAGCTGGGATGTTGTTTCCCCCTCCGTGGGTAGGGGTTGGTTGTCCTGGGGCCCGGTGAGGTGACGGGGAGGCAGGGTCAGGAAGGTGCAGGGTCACTTGGGACGCGCAGCGTGGTGCCGGATGGCACGGTAGTACTCACTCAGCCACAAATGTACGCAAAGTCTCTGGTAAACCAAACGGCTGGATGGACGCGTCCTGCAGCCGGCTGCTGTGGCCTCTCCCGGACGGTTGGTGGTGGCTGCCTTTCCCTGCACCTGTGTGTATGTTCGGTCCCGATGGATTCCCACCGGTAACCCGCTCCCCAGCGTGTATATGTGCCGGAGGAGCCCTTTTGCCCGCAGACTCTGGCCCTTGGAACTCTAGCTGTGGCGGTAGCTGTATTTCCTTTTGCTGGTTGGATGGTTGCCTTCAATCGGGTCTTGGCTGTTAGGAAACCCCTGGGGTTCCGGTCACTGACGGATTTGACTTCTAATGGCGGCTCCAAGCCTGGTCGGGGTCCGTAGGCCCTGCCCGTGTGTGCTGGCTTCACTTCGCTCCCCGGTTCGGTACCGGCGGGCCACCGCCCGACCCCAGTCCTACGGTTAAGCGTCGATCTGCCTCTCCTGAAGACGGCCACCACCGTCTGCCAACCTTGCTCTTAGTACCCGGGCCACACACCCGGACACGGTCAGATTGCTCCTCCACTACCACTTCACTCCTCTCTCTTTCACTTCCCTAACTGATCTCTCAACTGCTTTCCTTTTCCCGCCTCCAGGACTGTGTACTCCTCAGTGGGTGGGGCCAACCGCCTGGCTCCACCTCACCTGGTGTGGACATCAGCCCCTGGAGGGAGGCAACAAGGATTTTGTGTCTGGCTGATGTGCCTGTCTCGGGGTGGGGGTGTATGTTGCAGTACCTGTGATGACTTGGCTAGTCCAGGGCGCCACAACCACCCTCAATGTATCCATACATTTTAACACACTACTCTTGTTCGGTCTCAATGTTGCAGCCACCATGAGTCACCCATAAAATGTGACCAAAATGACCTGACGGACCAGTACCGTCCGCACTCAACTCTGCTCATTCCCCAACTGAAATCTAAGATGGAGTCTGAGGCTCTCCCTAAGATGAAGCAGTCGCGATGGCGCGTCAAGGTGTTGGGAACTTGCCACCTGGGCTCCCTGCTAGCAGCGGCTCATTTACATATAAAGTAACCCTTTTTTTTCAGCACTATACCAGTACAGCAGTCAATTGTGTCTTTATTAATTCAGTTGCATCTTAGTATTTATGTATATTTGGGTTACCTTGTTCACTGAAATAACAGCTCTTATGCCGCACTCTGTGTGTCAGGGGTGCCAATACTCTTATCGTGCTGGTTCCCTGCTCATTCTGGCTGTTGTTCCATCCCTTGGCTCCTGGGCCCCCAGATGCACAGAAGGGCTCTTGGGAGCTTTCTTAGGGCGTGGCCACGCCGCTCTCATGGGCCAGCACAACCTAATCCTGAAGTGCCTCTCAGACTATCCCTGAGAGGCACAGTGTATTTAAGGAATCCTCCCCCATTGGGAGGGACCTATAGAATGAGTCTAAAGCCTGCATTACACGTTGCAATTTTGCATACGATTTCGTATGCGATTTGCAATGCCCCCATCGTATGTGTGGCACGTTCAATTTGTTGAACGTGCCGCACATACGAGTAACCCCCGTCACACGTACTTACCCGTCCATACGACCTCGCTGTGGGCGGCGAACGTCCACTTCCTGGAGTGGGATGGACGTTCGGCGTCATAGCGACGTCACGCGGCAGCCGGCCAATAGAAGCGGAGGGGCGGAGCTAAGCGGGACGTAAACATCCCGCCCACCTCCTTCCTTCCGCATTGTGGGCCGGAAGCCGCAGGATGCTGGTAAGATCTGTTCATCGTTCCCGGGGTGTCACACACTGCTATGTGTGCTACCCCGGGTACGATGAACAATCTAACGTGCAATTCCAGAGACAGGTACGATGTTTATGCGATGAACGTTTTAACGTTCAATCGCAATCGCCCGTACCTGTCACACACTGCAATGTACTTACAATGCTGGATGTGCGTCACTTACGACGTGACCCCGCCGACACATTGTAAGATACATTGCAGCGTGTAAAGCGGGCTTTAGTTAGATTGCTCTTGCTGTACTCTAGCTAGTTGTCAGGTCCCCCCAGCCATTTGTCTATTTACTGTATATTCACCAGATCCTGTGTCTGTTTCCATCCAGTGCTCCCACTGTGCCTGCCTAAATCTCTCAGTACCTGCTTGTCCCTGCCAGCATCCGTTTATCTCATGGTGCCTACCTGAACCAATCTGTATCTACTAGTGTGACGCCCTGGCCTATCAGGTTGTCACAGGACATTGTGCAATCTGCCCTTCTGCATGGTGTCCATATCCTCCTTCGTTACAGGTCCCTGGCCTTTGGTGTTGCTAAGAACGAGCCAATCAAAAATCCTAGAAACACTCTGCACCACACCCACCAGACACACCAATGGCTAGCTTGAAGGGAATAGGGCTGCCCACTTGGGGGGTTAATTGGGAGTAGAGTTGAGCGCGGTTCGCGGTTCGAGGTTCTCCAGTTCTAGGCTCGAGTGATTTTGGGGCCTGTTCTAGATCGAACTAGAACTCGAGCTTTTTGCAAAAGCTCGATAGTTCTAGAAACGTTCGAGAACGGTTCTAGAAGCAAAAAAACAGCTAATTCCTAGCTGGCTTTCCGCTGTAATAGTGTAAGTCACTCTGTGACTCACACTATTATGACATTTCAGTGTATAGTGTGTATAGGGAACAGCGCCTTCAGATCACTGCTGTTTGTATAATGGCGATCGCCATTTTTTTTTTTTTCCTTGTCTTCCTTCCCTAAGCGCGCGCGTCTTGTGGGGCGGGCCAGCATGTCAGCCAATCCCAGACACACACACAGCTAAGTGGACTTTTAGCCAGAGAAGCAACGGCATCTGTGATAGGATGGCCATGTCACATGTCCCTGCATTATAAAACCGGACATTTTCCTCCAGGACGCCATTATCTCTTCTGCGTTCTTGGTGTCAGACATCACTGGCGCAGCTCCGTCCTTTGTCCTATCGCCGATACTGCTGTATGCGCTCCATACACAGCGCTAGACAGCTTAGGGATAGCACTTTCTATCAGTCCTTTTAAGGGCTCTTACCGGCAGGGTCAGAGCCATAGGTGACAGGTCCTGAAAACAGAGACAGCGTCTGTGTAGCCAAGGTCAGGGATTTCGTCGCTGCATTTCCCCATTAGGAGGGAATAGAAAGGCAGGCTTCCATTCCTCTACCCAGAGCCCCACAATCCTGGCACTGTACCCTCCTGTCCTCTGCACACTCCAACTCATTATAACTAAGCCATTATACTAGCAAACAAAGATATTTGCAGCACGTCTGCCTGCATTGCACACTCCAACTCTTTTTAACTAAGCCATTATACTAGCAAACAGTCAGTGTACCTAGTGGCATCCTAAACGTGGCTATTGTACTTTTGTCTACTCACACTAGTGCAAAGATATTTGCAGCACGTCTGCCTGCATTGCACACTCAAACTCTTTTTAACTAAGCCATTATACTAGCAAACAGTCAGTGTACCTAGTGGCATCCTAAACGTGGCTATTGTACTTTTGTGTAGTCACACTAGTGGAAAGATATTTGCAGCACGTCTGCCTGCATTGCACACTCAAACTCTTTTTAACTAAGCCATTATACTAGCAAACAGTCAGTGTACCTAGTGGCATCCTAAACGTGGCTATTGGACTTTGCTATAGTCCCACTAGTGGAAAGATATTTGCAGCACGTCTGCCTGCATTGCACACGCAAACTCTTTTTAACTAAGCCATTATACTAGCAAACAGTCAGTGTACCTAGTGGCATCCTAAACGTGGCTATTGTACTTTTGTCTACTCACACTAGTGCAAAGATATTTGCAGAACGTCTGCCTGCATTGCACACACAAACTCTTTTTAACTAAGCCATTATACTAGCAAACAGTCAGTGTACCTAGTGGCATCCTAAACGTGGCTATTGGACTTTGCTATAGTCCCACTAGTGGAAAGATATTTGCAGCACGTCTGCCTGCATTGCACACTCAAACTCTTTTTAACTAAGCCATTATACTAGCAAACAGTCAGTGTACCTAGTGGCATCCTAAACGTGGCTATTGTACTTTTGTCTACTCACACTAGTGCAAAGATATTTGCAGCACGTCTGCCTGCATTGCACACTCAAACTCTTTTTAACTAAGCCATTATACTAGCAAACAGTCAGTGTACCTAGTGGCATCCTAAACGTGGCTATTGTACTTTTGTCTAGTCACACTAGTGGAAAGATATTTGCAGCACGTCTGTCTGCATTGCACACTCAAACTCTTTTTAACTAAGCCATTATACTAGCAAACAGTCAGTGTACCTAGTGGCATCCTAAACGTGGCTATTGTACTTTTGTCTACTCACACTATTGCAAAGATATTTGCAGCACGTCTGCCTGCATTGCACACTCAAACTCTTTTTAACTAAGCCATTATACTAGCAAACAGTCAGTGTACCTAGTGGCATCCTAAACGTGGCTATTGTACTTTTGTGTAGTCACACTAGTGGAAAGATATTTGCAGCACGTCTGCCTGCATTGCACACTCAAACTCTTTTTAACTAAGCCATTATACTAGCAAACAGTCAGTGTACCTAGTGGCATCCTAAACGTGGCTATTGTACTTTTGTCTACTCACACTATTGCAAAGATATTTGCAGCACGTCTGCCTGCATTGCACACTCAAACTCTTTTTAGCTAAGCCATTATACTAGCAAACAGTCAGTGTACCTAGTGGCATCCTAAACGTGGCTATTGTACTTTTGTCTACTCACACTAGTGCAAAGATATTTGCAGCACGTCTGCCTGCATTGCACACTCAAACTCTTTTTAACTAAGCCATTATACTAGCAAACAGTCAGTGTACCTAGTGGCATCCTAAACGTGGCTATTGTACTTTTGTCTAGTCACACTAGTGCAAAGATATTTGCAGCACGTCTGCCTGCATTGCATACTCAAACTCTTTTTAACAAAGCCATTATACTAGCAAACAGTCAGTGTACCTAGTGGCATCCTAAACGTGGCTATTGTACTTTTGTCTAGTCACACTAGTGGAAAGATATTTGCAGCACGTCTGCCTGCATTGCACACTCAAACTCTTTTTAACTAAGCCATTATACTAGCAAACAGTCAGTGTACCTAGTGGCATCCTAAACGTGGCTATTGGACTTCTGTATAGTCCCACTAGTGCAAAAATATTTGCAGCACCTCTGCCTGCATTGCACACTCAAACTCATTGTTACTAAGCCATTATACTAGCAAACACTGAGGAAACTTAGTGGCATCCTAAATGTGGCTATTAGACTTCTGTATATTCCCACTAGTGCACAGATATTTGCAGCACGTCTGCCTGCATTGCACACTCAAAATCATTGTTACTAAGCCATTATACTAGCAAACACTGAGGAAACTTAGTGGCATCCTAAACGTGGCTATTGGACTTTTGTCTAGTCACACTAGTGCAAAGATATTTGCAGCACGTCTGCCTGCATTGCACACTCAAACTCTTTTTAACTAAGCCATTATACTAGCAAACAGTCAGTGTACCTAGTGGCATCCTAAACGTGGCTATTGGACTTCTGTATAGTCCCACTAGTGCAAAGATATTTGCAGCACCTCTGCCTGCATTGCACACTCAAACTCATTGTTACTAAGCCATTATACCAGCAAACACTGAGTAAACTTAGTGGCATCCTAAACGTGGCTATTGGACTTCTGTATAGTCCCACTAGTGCAAAGATATTTGCAGCACCTCTGCCTGCATTGCACACTCAAACTCATTGTTACTAAGCCATTATACTAGCAAACACTGAGGAAACTTAGTGGCATCCTAAACGTGGCTATTGGACTTCTGTATAGTCCCACTAGTGCAAAGATATTTGCAGCACCTCTGCCTGCATTGCACACTCAAACTCATTGTTACTAAGCCATTATACTAGCAAACACTGAGTAAACTTAGTGGCATCCTAAACGTGGCTATTGGACTTCTGTATAGTCCCACTAGTGCAAAGATATTTGCAGCACCTCTGCCTGCATTGCACACTCAAACTCATTGTTACTAAGCCATTATACTAGCAAACACTGAGTAAACTTAGTGGCATCCTAAACGTGGCTATTGGACTTCTGTATAGTCCCACTAGTGCAAAGATATTTGCAGCACGTCTGCCTGCATTGCACACTCAAACTCATTGTTACTAAGCCATTATACTAGCAAACACTGAGGAAACTTAGTGGCATCCTAAATGTGGCTATTAGACTTCTGTATAGTCCCACTAGTGCACAGATATTTGCAGCACGTCTGCCTGCATTGCACACTCAAAATCATTGTTACTAAGCCATTATACTAGCAAACACTGAGTGAACTTAGTGGCATCCTAAACGTGGCTATTGGACTTTTGTCTAGTCACACTAGTGCAAAGATATTTGCAGCACGTCTGCCTGCATTGCACACTCAAACTCTTTTTAACTAAGCCATTATACTAGCAAACAGTCAGTGTACCTAGTGGCAGCCTAAACGTGGCTATTGGACTTTTGTCTAGTCACACTAGTGCAAAGACATTTGCAGCACGTCTGCCTGCATTGCACACTCCAACTCATTATAACTAAGCCATTATACTAGCAAACACTCAGTGTACCTAGTGGCATACAAGAAGTGGCTGTTGTACTCCATTAGTGCCCCACTGGTGCCAAGCTATGTGCAGCACCTCTGCATGACACCCTCCTGCTCTGTTTTTAATAAGCTATAATGATAGCAAAAAATACTGCCATTTAGTGGCATCATAGAACTGGCTGTTGTATTCCATTATTGTCCCACTGGTGCCAAGCTATTTCTAGCACCTGTGTAGGACACCCTCCTGCTCTGTTTTTAATAAGCTATAATGATAGCAAAAAATACTGCCATTTAGTGGCATCATAGAACTGGCTGTTGTATTTCATTATTGTCCCACTGGTGCCAAGTTATTTCTAGCACCTGTGTAGGACACCCTCCTGCTCTGTTTTTAATAAGCTATAATGATAGCAAAAAATACTGCCATTTAGTGGCATCATAGAACTGGCTGTTGTATTTCATTATTGTCCCACTGGTGCAAATCTATGTGCAGCACCTCTGCATGACACCCTCCTGCTCTGTTTTTAATAAGCTATAATGATAGCAAAAAATACTGCCATTTAGTGGCATCATAGAACTGGCTGTTGTATTTCATTATTTTCCGAATGGTGCCAAGCTATTTCTAGCACCTCTGCAGGACACCCTCCTGCTCTGTTTTTAATAAGCTATAATGATAGCAAAAAATACTGCCATTTAGTGGCATCATAGAACTGGCTGTTGTATTTCATTATTGTCCCACTGGTGCCAAGCTATTTCTAGCACCTGTGCAGGACACCCTCATGCACATTTTGCTACGCTAATGTTATAGCAAACTCAGGGAATTCATTGCTGCATTTGATAATTCGGAGGGATAGAAAGTGAGGCTTCCTTTAGCTTTTCCTTCTGTTCATAGACAGCATCTCCAAGTTCACACCCGAAGAGCAATTTCTCCTCCACGTCTAAGTGTGGAGAGGCAGCTAGTGCGCATGCGTGTGCCGATTTACCCCAGCTGCAGCCTAACTACAGTGTTTCGCCTAGTGAGTATGCTCAGCCTGACTGTGCCATTCCTGACGCTAAGTCTTCATTTCGGGATACAGCGCATGCTCCCACACTAAGTGTGAAAAGCCTCTTTGCACAGGTACTTGCATTCCGTGCCGGGTCTAAGTCCTGTTTTGTGCCTAGACACCATGCTAAAGCTGATAGTCTTTTTTCAGAGACTGTATTTCATGCTACTGAGCATGCTCAGGCACTTACTGCATCAGAGACTAGGTCCGGTAATGAACTCTTTGGCCCTGCTCCTGATGTGGGGGTCCCATATAGACCACAGGGCATCAGGTGTCCTCCCAAATGGCTTGCAGAGGCCCACCCCTATGACTTGTCACCGCATTATTGATGGTCAGACGATGACTGGTGAGGTGTTTGGGTCATGGCAGCCATGAGGTCATCATTGAAGTTGCAGTTCCAAATAGGACGCTAGTTATGCCACTCATGACGTGTCACTCTACTTTTGTCTCCAGGAGGTGCATTGTGGTTCACCCTGGTTTGGGGCGGACCCAGGTTATAAAAGGGGCTGGAGCCAACAAGGAGGTGCGCAGTCTTCTATTATGCTCCGAAAGAGCACACCTCCATGTGTTGAACCCATTGCGGCTTTAGGCCAGAGGTAGGCAGGGATAGGGTGTCGATGCAGGCCACCACCACAGTTGGTAACGCAGAACGGTTAAGACCAGCTCCTGTCCTACCAGTCCTGCTTGTGCAGCCCAGTGGCATTAACAGGCCTGCTGCTGCTGATGCGCCTGCTGTCCACAGGTGTGGCCCCTACGCACACGGTCAGCGTACTCAATGGCCCCTGTGTTGTTAACAGGGAGTTCCTGGGCTGGGTGGGCATGTGGACCCTGTGACGCTAACAGGGCTCCCAGTCTCCAGATCCGAATGGCGTCTAACTCGGTTCAGGCTACTATTAGTTTCATAGCCACACAGCTCTGTATCCTCCACCAAACCTTCCAGTTGCCAACCTCTCCTTTTCCAACTGGGAGCACGGTGGACACTGACTGCTGATGGGGATATATACCTTTCTCTTTCTTTTCTTATTAATTTTCGTTATATAGCGGTAACATAGTATATACCACCTTATCCAAATCTGCCAGTCCCACTGTAACAGATGGTGTTTCTTCAGCAAATGTTACTGTTGCTTAACCACCAAATCCACGGACCAAAACTTTTTTCCCCTTTCCAACACACCTGTTCCCCTTTCCACCAGCATCTGTCCTTTTTCAACTCATTTTGGTATATGACCAAAAGTGCAACTCTGCAGGGACACCGTACTCAACGCCATCTCAGCCCAGCAGCCATCCCTCGGTCCCTCCGATGTGGACAAGTAAAAGACCATTTCCTCCTATCCATGACAAAGCGCTGAGATTCACTCTGTGCAGCACTGGTGTTTAGTGGAAAAGCAGATCTAAGATTGCGTACCACATTCTGCAGATACTCCTGTATACGTGCGTCCATTTCTATGGCAGGAATTATTTCGCCAAATTTTGTCTTGTACCGGGGATCTAACAGTGTTGCAACCCAGTATTCAGGATTACTTTGAATTCGTACAATCCGAGGGTCATGTTGTAGGTAGTGCAGCAAGAAGGCGCTCATGTGTCTTGTGCATCCAGGAGGACCAAGTCCTTGGTGTGTTGGTGGCAGAGAGGTGAGAATCGTGCCTCCTTCCTCTGCCCTCTCCCCACAACCTCGCACAACCGAAATGTGAGCAAGCTCTCACTCATCTGCTGAGTCTTCCATGCCCATTGCCAGTTCGTCCTCCATTTCTTCATGGGCTCCTGTACCTTCCTCAACACTTTTTGCTGATACTATGCGCCCTTGTTAATCCCTCTCCCTCACCATGACTGCCGCATAGGTGCCGCTGACCATCTGGACCTCGTAAATCTTGTTATCCCTTCCGCATATGACTCCTCCTGTACTTCCTCCCCTTCCTCTTGTCCCAACACCTGACTCCGAATAATAATTACAGTGTGCTCCATCATGTAGATGACCAGAATTGTCATGCTGAGAATGGCATTGCCAGTGCTAAACATCTTCGTCGACATTTGTAAACTGTGTAGAAGGGTGCATAGGTCCTTGATCTGACACCACTCCAGCAGCGTGATCTGCACCACCTCTGGATCAAGTTATCCCAGGCTATATGTCATAACGTATTGCAGCAGGGTTCAGCGGTGCTGCCACAAACGCTGCAACATGTGCAGATTCAAATTCCTGCGTGTGGGCACATCGCATTTCAGGCGTTTAACCACCAGACCTAAAGACTTCTGTAGCGACGAAAGTTGTTGAGCTGCTGTGTGCGCACGATGGAAGTGAGCACATAGCGAGCGTGGCCGCTGCACAAGGCCATGTAGGCCGGGATGGTGTTTTAAAAATTGCTGGAGAATTAGGTTCAACATGTGAGCCATACAAGGCACGTGTGTCACATTGCCCTGACGATGGCCCGCAGCCAGGTTTGCATCATTGCCGCACACGGCTGTTAAGTCACCAACGGAGTACGCTCCGTCAATTTGTACTCCGGTCGCCAGGTGACAACGTGTTCCTTTCATGCATAGTGCTGATGATGGGAGAGGAGTCGATGCCAGCGGCGCAGGTGGACGCAGGTTATGCTCACCCACTGGGCTGCATTACCTTGACAGATGCAGAATCTCTGGCTGAATGTAGCTGGTGGGTATCTCACAGATGAAATACCATCATTCAGCTACAACCAATGGGAAGACACCACACCCTTTTTTATGCCCATCCTGTCTGCAGACCACTGCCAGACAAAGCTATGAACCTCTGGTTAATTTTACCCCCAGTTCAGTTTTATGATTTTGTGTGCTTGTTACCTGACTACTTTTCCTGCTTGCTGTTTATGTACCTTGTTGGCCGATCCGCATTTCACCTCTGCTTGTTTTCTGATTAAGTCCTGGCCGTCCCATTCTGTTCCTGTTCCTCAATTAATGTTTTGACCCTGCCTGACTACTATTCTCTGGAACTGCAGCCTTCCACAGGTATTGATCACCTTGGGCCCTGTGTAATTCCTAATCCCTGTATAGGGGTTAAAGGGTTTCAGGGTTCTAGGGGTCCTGCTTGGTGAGTGGCTTCCCTCTAGCCTATCATTTACAGCCCATCTGAGTGTGTGGATCAAGGAAGGCGTTACACCGTGCTCTCTGCAGAAGGCCATGTGGGCCAGGATAGTGCTTTAAAAATTGCTGGACAACCAGGTTCAACACGTGAACCACACAAGACACGTGTGTCACATTGTCACAGCGAAGGGCCGCACCCATGTTTGCATCATTGTCGCACCCGGCCTTCCCTGGCTGCTGGTTGAGTGGAGACAACCATTGATGAAACTCGGTCTCCAGAGCTAACCGTCCACAACTTCTCAGCGGTGTGACTCACATTTCCCATACATTTCAAAGTAAACCTTTGACCACCTGATGGCATTGAGCTCTGCTGCCAGCATAGTAAGGAGGTGTGTGGTATTCCTTGTGCGCAGTTACAAGGAAGGGTGGCCTGACCACACAGGGTTTGCGCCAAGGTGGAGGACCCACACGAAGTTGAAGAGGCAGAAGCAGTGTATTAACTTCTACATACAGAAGAAGGATTGAAACAACTCGTGGGGACGGCAAGACTTGTACAGCAGACCCTTCTCCATCTCTCCCCACAGTAACCCATTGCCCAGTCAGCGACATGTAACGCCCCTGTCCATGCTTACTGGGCCAATTATCTGTGGTGAAATGCACCCTGTCACACAGAGTTTCTCAAGGAATCAGTGATGTTTAGTGCGACATGCTGGTGTAGCGCGTGCACGCCTTTGTTGGAGAAGGAGTGGCGCCTGGGCATCGGCTCTTGGGGCACTGCGATGGGCATAAGGTCTCGAAAATCCTCGGTTAAAAAGGTTGGAAAGGCAGCATTTTGGTAGCCAACAGTTTCCAGATGCTGAAAGTCAACCTCTAAGCCATGTCATGCCCTTCTAAAAGCATGTAAAACACAGTAAGGGGACTCCAACCACAGTCTCCCTTGTTTCCAAAAATTGGGCCACACACACCCCACTTGACTGGCATCAGTTGACCCAATTTTCAAGATGAAAAAGATGCTTTGCATGAAGCACTCTCAAAAATACGCGTGCCTTTCCCGTCCCCTGGATGACCCAGGGGAAGAAAAGTCCTCTGAAAGCCATGACTTGTTCATCTTGGTTCTTTTAGAAACACAGCGAGGGGACTCCAACCACAGTCTCCCTCGTTTCCACTAACTGGGCCACACACACCCCACTTGACTGGCATCGGTTGAGCCCCCTTTTGAAAAAGAAAAAGATGCTTTGCATGAAGCACTCTCAAAAATACGCGTGCCTTTCCCATCCCCTGGATGACCCAGGGGAAGAAAAGTCCTCTGAAAGCCATGACTGGTTCATCTTGGTTCTTTTAGAAACACAGCGAGGGGACTCCAACCACAGTCTCCCTCGTTTCCACTAACTGGGCCACACACACCCCACTTGACTGGCATCAGTTGACACAATTTTCAAGATGAAAAAGATGCTTTGCATGAAGCACTCTCAAAAATATGCGTGCCTTTCCCGTCCCCTGGCTGACCCAGGGGAAGAAAAGTCCTCTGAGAGCCATGACTTGTTCATCTTGGTTCTTTTAGAAACACAGCGAGGGGACTCCAACCACAGTCTCCCTCGTTTCCACTAACTGGGCTACACACACCCCACTTGACTGGTATCAGTTGACACAATTTTCAAGATGAAAAAGATGCTTTGCATGAAGCACTCTCAAAAATACGCGTGCCTTTCCCGTCCCCTGGCTGACCCAGGGGAAGAAAAGTCCTCTGAGAGCCATGACTTGTTCATCTTGGTTCTTTTAGAAACACAGCGAGGGGACTCCAACCACAGTCTCCCTCGTTTCCACTAACTGGGCCACACACACCCCACTTGACTGGCATCGGTTGAGCCCCCTTTTGAAAAAGAGAAAGATGCTTTGCATGAAGCACTCTCAAAAATACGCGTGCCTTTCGCCTCCCCTAGCTGAGCCAGGGGAAGAAAAGTCCTCTGAGAGCCATGTCCACATTGTCAGTGGACAGACACGTGTGCTTATCTGCCAGCAGACCCCCAGCAGCACCGACGACAGGTTCCGAGAGAACGCTGGCTGCAGGACACGACAAGATCCCCAAGGCGTACGTGGCGAGCTCAGGCAATTTATCAAGATTGGAAGCCTAAAATGAGCAGGGCTCAAGTTACACAATAATGGAATCGATGTTTCCTTGCATATACTCATATATCTGTGTGTCCTCCTCTTTTTCCTTGTCCAGCTGTTTTGTTTTCGCATGAGTATATGTCCTTGTCACTTTCCCATGTGTTTGTGTTGTGTTGTGAGTTGTTTGTCACCTTTTGGACACCTTTGAGGGTGTTTTCTAGGTGTTTTTATGTGTTTGTGATTGCCTGCCATTGTTTCCTATGCAGTTCGAGTTCGGTTCGTCGAACGTTCGACGAGCCGAACTCGAACGGGACCTCCGTTCGGCGAACCGACCTCGAGCCGAACCGAGACCGGTTCGCTCATCTCTAGTTGGGAGGGTCAGGAGTGTCAGGAGAGTCAGTCAGGTGGTGACTCTCGAGAGGAGAGGTCACAAGCTGTTGGAGATTAGGAGCTGGGCTCCTCAGTTATTAGTTGGCAGACGTTGGTCTGGGCCTGGTAGGAGCTGTAACCCTGGTCGCAGGGGATCGTGTCAAAAGGCATGGAACTGCTGAGCAGGGCAGCCGGCGGCCTTGAGCCATCTCCGGGCAGGGGCCAGGGCATGGCGGGGTACGTGGACCCTAGGCCAGGAAGTAGCTTCAAGCATCCTGGTAATTTACCCGACGAGGGCGAAGACTTCATGATTCTTCCTCCACCCGCTCCAAAATCGGAGTACTAGCACAACGAGGGAGATAGGACTTTCCCAATACACAGTCCAGAAAATCCCAAGTGTGAACCCTGAGAGCAAGCTCTCTCCGTTAGCCATACGGGTGAGTGGGACCTGACTAGTTTCACACTACAGGGGCCAACCAGTAAAGAAAGTGCCAAGAAAAAAGTCACAGGCTAACAAGCAACACCATCGGGCACGGGATCCCAGCGTGCTCCCTCCCTGCTACGGCGGTGCTAAGAATTCCGATTTACAAGTTGTCGGTGTCAGCGTTATTGGACTGAGTGAGTAGGCAATGACCCTTTCCTCCCCAACGGCGCTCCCCTCTCACCACCACCAAGCCCCGGGACACTCTCCCCCTACCCATGGAGGGGTTAAAAACCTAGCTGCCATTACCATTGCCACTGGGCGCTCTCCATAGCAGCTGTGGTACTACACCTTACCACGCACCATGTGTGGCGTCACGAACTCTAATAACAAAATCCCTTGTAATAAGTATACCCCCCCTTTCATTTCGAGTGTCCGCGCGGCCCCTCCCGGGTCCGGAGATCCCTCGAGCCACCGCGGATCTGGATCCAAGCAGCAGCCTGACTGCTGGCGCTGGCGCGGTACACCTCGAAACTTCTGGTGTCACGAACAGGATAGGAGCAGGACCCACTTACCTGGGTGACGTGCGCCTTGAAGCCAAAAACCGCGAATTAAAATTTCCCTTCCTGCCAATTCCGCCATTTTCCACCATCTTTTCGTGCCAAAACGCTGTCTTCACTGAGAAAGTGCACAAAGTCTAAGCCCTGCCCTTCGTCTTGCGTGTGAGGCCGTAACCGGAAGTTCCCAGAGAGCCACAGCGCGCGAAAGAGTGCTGAGTGAAAACTGAGGGGGTGTGCCGGAATGTAAAAACAGCGTAAGTGGAGCAGGGACCCCAGGACTCTGCCATAACGTTCCTGGACAATGCAGAGTCAAGATGGCGGAGAGGCACAGCTGTTCAGCAGAGGCTCCCGGAGCAGCTCTGCGGATGGAGGCGTAGAGGATGGCTGCGGCAGTGCAAACCAGTGAAACCAAAGTTCCACGAGAGGAGCGGGTAAGCGGATACCCAGTCCCAGATGATTTCCCTAATCCAGCCGATGTGGCTGTGGGATCCGAGCCACCCCTGCTCAAAGTCAACACCAAGCCGCCGTCGCCTCCACCCTCCGCTGCGACTGACCCCGAGGCGCTGCCTGCACCACCGGCAGCGGATCTTGCAACTTCTGAAAAAGATGATCAGTCTGTGCATTTCGACCAAATTGACCCGGTTACCGTGGACTCAGAACCGGAAGCGATGGAGGAAGGCGATTTGGGTTCCAGTACCCCAGAAGCAGCATGGGTACCACGTTATGGAGAGAACGGCCGCAGGATGATCCTGTCGTCACGGGCACAGTTAGCGTTGGAGATCATAGAAATGGAAGCAGAGTCCACTTCGGATGAGGAGATCTCAGTTGATGCAATGGAAGTAGTGCCTATCTGCCGTCGCTATGGTTTACCAGGGCACTTTGCGAGAGTGTGACCAGGAGGTAAAGAGCATTAAAAAGGGGGACCGGAACCTGCAAGTTTCAAAAGTTTTAAGTAGACTGCACCCTCCTTGTTGAACCTTTCTCCCACTCTTGATTCAAGGAAAAAGGCCATCAGGGTCTTGTGTGGTGCAATGCTGGTAGACGGCACCAGGAGGCCCCGGTGGGGGTCAGGGCAAGGGGCAACAGCTACCAGCTTGCTCAGGGTTTTTACAGAGAAGAGTGTTGAAAAATGTTATAATGCCAGTAGTTTTACGATGCCATAGAACTGTTAAGTATCGGTGTTTTCGGTTATTATTTTCCACAGTTTGTTGTTTTTCATGTAGAGATGTTAGCAAATGAATGCTTGAATAACCAATTACAAATGAATGAAGAAGTTATCTGATTAACAACCAGATTCCTTTACAGAGTGTACACCTGGTACATGGACTCCGTTATGGACCATGGTCATAGGACTGGCGTGACCAACACGAACTTGTGTATTGTATATAGTTGCACCTCCTGTGCCAACCAGAGTCGTCTAAGACCACACCCGGGACCTTAACCTGGTCACGGACCCACCATAGGTTTCCAGGGGTTCAAGTTGTTTGGGTGGCAGGTTAATGGGATTCGGGACATTGGGACTGGACTGTCGCAGGAAGGGGCTGCAACGGAGCAGGTTGAGCCTCCGTTACCACAAAAACCGCTAGCGTCCCACCGGTGGGTGCTGAACTCTCTATAGTTAAGTAACATTTAAGAAAAGTGCCTCTCCTGCGTGGGATGAAAGTTTTAAATAAAAATATATTAACCCTTTCTTACTTTTTCTACAGTTTTGAAAAAAAAAATAATAATAAACCTCTGGTGTCCTGTAGCTTGGGGACAAGATACGTTTAACCAAGGGGGAATGTGACGCCCTGGCCTATCAGGTCGTCACAGGACATTGCCCTTCTGCATGGTGTCCATCTCCTCCTTGGTTACGGGTCCATGGCCTTTGGTGTTGCTAAAAACGAGCCAATCAAAAATCCTAGAAACACTCTAACACTCTGCACCACACCCACCAGACACACCAATGGGTAGCCTGAAGGGAATAGGGCCGCCCACTTGGGAGATTCAGGAGTGTCAGGAGAGTCAGTCAGGTGGTGACTCTCGAGAGGAGAGGTCAGAAGTTGTTGGAGGAGGTTAGGAGCTGGGCTCCTCAGTTACTAGGTGGCAGACGTTGGTCTGGACCTGGTAGGAGCTGGAACCCCGGTCGCATTTGAGTCATATAAAGAAAAAATCTATTTATTTGGACATTATTGGCTATGGCGAAACTTTGCTCGAGATCCATACAGAACAAAGATTGACAATATGGTAAGCTGGACTTCCCAATTTGAAGTGGTTGTCCACTACCTTGAAATTGATGGCCTATTCTTAGGATAGCTCATCAATGTCTGATCGGCTGGGTCCGACACTGTACCCTCCTGCCGGTCAGCTGTCCTCGGTCTTGGTGGCGGCAGCCAGAAATGCTCATTTCATGGGCTGCTCCATCTTCTGATAGCGGCCGCGGCCATGTACTTCACATCTGTCTCCTATTGATTAGAATGGGAGGCGGATGTGCAGTACCCAGCCACTATCAGAAGTTGGAGCAGCACTGGAACTGAGCATTTCTGGCTGACTGCTGCCGGGACCGAGAACAGCTGATTGGCGGGAGTGCAGGGTGATGGACCCCAGCCAATCAGACATTGATGACCTATCTTAAGGGGTAATTTGCACACTACGATATCGCAGGTGCAATGTCGGTGGGGTCAAATCGAAAGTGACGCACATCCGGCGTCGCTGTCGATATCGTAGTGTGTAAATCCTTTATGAAAAGATTAACGAGCGCAAAAGCGTCGTTATCGTATCATCGGTGTAGTGTCCGACATTTCTTTAATGTAGCTGCAGCGATGGTACGATGTTGTTCCTCATTACCCTGCGGCAGCACACATCGCTTGAGAAGCTGCAGGAGCGAGGAACATCTCCTACCTGCGTCGCTGCGGCTCACGCCGGCTACGCGGAAGGATGGAGGTGGGCGGGATGTTTACGTCCCGCTCATCTCCGCCCCTCCGCTTCTATTGGCCGTCTGCCGTGTGACGTCGCTGTGACGCCGCACGATCCGCCCCCTTAGTAAGGAGGCGGTTTGCCGGCCAGAGCGACGTCTCAGGGCAGGTGAGTGCATGTGAATCTGCCGTAGCGATAATGTTCGCTACGACAGCAATCACAAGATATCGCTGCTGCTACGGGGGCGGGGACTATCGCGCTTGGCATCGCAAGCATTGGCTTGCGATGTCGTAGTGTGCAAAGTACCCCTAAGGATAGGCCATCAATGTCAAAGTAGTGGACAACCCCTTTAATCTCAATTATTCTTTCAGACATGCACTAACCCCCAATTTGCAGTACCAATACACTATATGTGCAGAACTCAAGTGGATAGATAGGAAATTCCACTGGCTAAAAAAGCTCATTAGAAAACTTATGCTGCAAAGTACATACCTGCGAGCAGTCATTGGTTATACAGAGCCTTCATAGGAAGCAGTGGGTGATTCTGAGAAATGCTAATGCCCTTTAAACATAGCAGTACATTTTTTGCTAAGACCACCGCAAACACAGCCTATTCAGGAACACTCATGTATGTACGGCTGTGACCCGCTTTGCACTTGTAACCTCAATAAACAATTTCTTGGGTGATGGTTGGTTAGAATTTCGCATGCGTTGGGATGCTGAGATGCTTTCTGATCAAGTGTTCAGTTTACATGATCTGAGCAATACACTCTGCAAAGATTTATGTTCATAGGATGTGTCAGAGGTGTAAGAAGCTATAACCACATACCTCAATGAGAATTACAGTCTGGTTAAAAGTCTAAGTATCAAAAGAGGACAAGACTAGCTGTCACCCCAATAAGCATTATATTTACAGAATCCAGGTACCGTTATGACACGCCAAAGGACGTTAGGGGGTTTAAATAAAATAAAATAAAAATAAAATAGTTTTTGTCGCCTACGCCACTTGCGGTGTGCGGCCAGGTTATTTGGGGCCGCCGCTGCAGGTTTCTGCTGGGGCTGATGGAGTGATGCAGCCTGGATGGATAGGGCCCTCCGTAAGGCTGCTTTCACACATCCGGCTTGAGCTCTGCGGCTCAATCCGGCTGTGCAAGCTATGCAACGGATGCGGTGAAATCACCGCATCCTTTGCATAAGTTTAGCCTTTGTGGCCAGTCCAGTTTTTGCCGCTTGCGGCATGCTACTGAGCATGCGCAGTGGCAAAAACCGCATGCGGCGGCCGGATGCGGTTATTGCCGCATCGCGCCGCATCCGGCCGCCATAGGCATGCATTGAAAAATGCGCTGCATCGGCCGAATGCGGCGCGATGCGTTTTTTTTTTGCCGCACGAAAAAATGTGCCAGGCAACGTTCCATCCGGCCGCCGCATCGGCTAAATCTGCCGCATGCGACAAAAATCGGATGGAATGCAAGGCCTTGCGGCACAATGCGCCACTAATCAAAGTCTATGCAGAAAAAACGCAACCGGCAGAAAAAAAAAACGGTTGCGATTTTCCTGCAAAGTGCCGGATTGTGCCGCATTGCAGAAACCGGAGGTGTGAAAGCAGCCTAAGCAGGGACAGGTCCCAGCAGTGGATGATGGGGGTTGTAGTGGGAAAACAGTCTATGTGAGTGCACGCCGTCAAGGAAACAGTCCACACCAGTGTTGTAGTTTAACCCTAGAACGCATACCTGGGACCTCGCAGGCCTGCTAGGTTACTTGTTTTCTATTGTAGATTTCTATGGTTGCGCGTTCTAGGGTTAACTTGCCTTGTTTACTTTGCTGTGGTGGTACCTGGACCCTCGGGTGCCGGTCCCAGGTGTATCCGCTCCCCTTGTTTTCCGTGCCAGCTGTGACCTGGGTTGGCTGTCCTCCGTGCACACTTGTTGTTGATGGGCTCCCGTGGCCTTGAGCTACTTGGGAACCCCTCTGTTTCTGTCCTGGTCCTATTGCAGGCAGCCTGGACTATTTAATGGGTTCAGTCCCCGGTCCCCTCTTTGCTACTTGTGCTTCAGACTTTTTGGGTTGGCGATGGATCCTGGAGATCTTCTCACCCGGCAGAGTTAACAGCTGACCATATAGTGTCCCACTGTCCTAGAGTCTGCACCTCGCCTAGTGCTGAGTCCCGTGAGCCTTGGTTCCGAACTTCCACAGGCCCTCCGTGGTACCTAGAGTCTGCTGCTTCCACAGGTAACCCACGGTGCCTGGAGTCCTGTTCCGTACTCCACAGTTCTCACTCCTTTTACAGCTCTCCGTTCTCACTGCAGGTCTTTTCAGTACTTTCCACTTTCTCCTACTTCCGACTACTACTCCTATCCTCCTCTCCTTCACTTCCTTCTTTCACCTCATTCTCTGACTCACTCTGACTGACTGCACACCACTTCCTCCCGCCTTTTCCAACTGACCACTGGCCCCTCCCCCTCTCTGAGTCTCTCCCTACAGGCTGGGTGGTTACTATCCAATCAGTGCCCTCCCCTTTTACCTGTTACTAGGCAGTCTCCCAATTTGGTGTTGGGGTTGTGTGTGTGGCCTGAAGGTGCTGGTTTGTTTACTCTGGCACGGATATTCCGGGGTTTGGGTTTCCACGGGTTACATTTGTGGCACCTGGTACCTCAGGGGTGCTACATTTATAAAGCTAAAGCTGGAGTCCAGACATGGATATTTATGGAACTGTATATCCGGAGGCTATGCAATATATACAGTTTCAATAAAAATCATTAATCCTGCAATGTAATTAGGTTTATTAGCAAAAACATTCCTCTGTTTGCAGAAAATCAAAGAAACAAGAACAATTTAAATAGCTGAACACAACTAATATAATTATTGAGTTTTTCCAAATACAGTACAAAATGCAACTTTGTCACAGTCGTCTCACTGTTGTAGAGACTAGTGACAGGTTCTGGGCCAGAGTCTTTTTGCCTTTGAGACTCTGCAGATTAAACATATTCCCTTTCCTTTCCAGAAAGCATTCTCATTACCTTCCCAGGTGTTTCCGGTTTGGACCACTCCCAGTCCCTGTATATACCCTCTCCTCCCAGTAGAGGGTGGTAGTTATGCACATTCATTTGGATTCTTGGTCAGGAGGTGGAAAGAGCCCTCTTTGCAAATTGCTGTGTAGGCTGCAGTCTTGGTGCTGACTGCAGCTGTCTGTTGTTGTGTTTTCCCCTGTCTGTCTTTCCTTCCCTTGGTGTTTTATCAATGCAGCAGTGGGGCTAGCATCCCTTACCTGCCAGCTCACTAGTCAGGGCTTTTACAGGGTCTGCCAGGGTTTCAGGTATTCTGTTTGATGACAGGTGTGGAACCTGCACAGGGACTGGTTAGGAGTGTAGGGTACAGCTGTAGGTGAGAGCAGGAAGTGTCTCATCTTTCCCCTCACTAGCGCGAGCACTCACCATTGTTTAAGTGTCCCCGGTGTACTCCTTGTGTTGTGTTATGTGTCGCATTGTGCATCATACTTCCCTGTCACTTGCGTGACACACGTTTACTGAACACCACAGCCTCATAATTATTTAATCCTTTTATGACAAACATTTTTGGTACTTAATAGTACCTCTGGCTGTTATGACCTGTTACAAATGTGATGCATAAGCAAAACCGAAAAAATGGGCCTGCACACTTGTTGATATAATTGCAATGTGGAGGTGTGCATTCACACTGTGGCCATTACCAAATATAACCTAGAATAAAGACAATGATCAAATATCCTGCAGCAAGTCAAAAAATAGAAGTACATAAAAAAGCATGGGGTACATAGTTGACATTATTTTGATCAAAAGAGCATAAAAGCCATCCTACCGCGACAAGGTGTAACTAATCAGCATGGTCCCTAACTGCAGTATCTCATCTCACTATGTGTCGAAGGGTTACAATATAGATGGGGGTAGAGGAGGGCCAAGACTTGACTTGAGGAAAGCTAAATAGACATGCAAAAGCTTAGCCCAAAAATTGCCTCCAGTTCACGAATATTCTTGAGTTTGTCTAAAGCCTGCTTTAAACGCTACAAGATATCTTACGATGTGTCGGCGGGGTCACGTCGTAAGTGACGCACATCCGGCATCATAAGGTATGTTGTAGCGGGTGACAGCGACGTGCAATTGCGATTGAACGAAAAACCGTTCATCGCACGCACGTCGTTCATTCCTGACAAATTGAACGTCAGATTGTTCATCGTTCCCGGGGTAGCGCACATCTCAGTGTGTGACACCCCGGGAACGATGAACAGATCTCACCTGCCTCCTGCGGCTCCCGGCCCACAATGCGGAAGGAAGAAGGTGGGCGGGATGTTAACATCCCGCTCAGCTCCGCCCCTCCGCTTCTATTGGCCGGCTGCCGCGTGATGTCGATGTGACGCCAAACATCCCTCCAACTCCAGGAAGTGGACGTTCGCCGCCCACATCGAGGTCGTATGGAAGGTAAGTATGTGTGACGGGGGTTAATCGTTTGTGCGGCACGTTCAACAAATTCAACGTGCTGCACATACGATGGGGACATTGCAAATCGCATAAGATATCGTATGCGAAATTGCAACGTATAAAGCAGGCTTAATGCAACTGCATTCTGCAATTTCCATCAAACATTGTATATGGGTTTCAAGCAAGGCAACTCTTCCACAACTTCTTCTGAAAATTGTTTAACTATTCTCATAGCTACCATAGAAGTAAATGGAGTAAACCGCCAACATGCATGGCCTTGCAATCACCTCCCCTCTCATACCCTTTGGACCACCTCAAGGCTTGGGTTGAGAGACAGAACTCCCCCTGTTTACCACATAGGTGTGGGTCACACAAAAGTGTGACATTATTCTATCAGACATTTATAGCATTTTACTGTAGACAGATATGCCATAAATGTCCAAGCTGGGAAACCCCCTTTTACTTTCAAGGGATTATTTTACAAGTCCATAAAATGTATTCCAGGGATTAAACTGTTCACTTGTTAAATTATTAAATCGATCACATACACACGCACACACAAACACACACATACGTACATACACACACAAACACACATACACAAACACACACATACATACACATACATACAAACATAAACACACACACAAAAACACACACACAAACACACATACACAGAGATACATACATACACACACAAACACACAAAAACACACACAAAACACACACACACACACACACACACACACGGAACAACTTAAGGTTTCTCAACGCAAGACTATTTAATGCTACATATTAGAGTTGCTGCCCCACTTTAGCCAAACTGTATTTTAATCCAAATTTATTAGCTGATAAAAAATGCTTTATTGATTATACAGTTACAATTACCAAACTAAATATTCTCAATTACTATCATAGACCTGAGAAATGCTCTTTAAAGTGGATTTGTCATCAGATTTCTCAAACTGCATACATTGATAAAGGGAACCTGTTATGTGTAAAAACACTGTTAACCTGTAGATATGGGGTTAATCTGCATGTTATGAGTGTTTGAAACCTGGCTGACACCTGCACATTAAACCCCACTCCAGGTAGGTAATTGTCTTAATCATAAAAATGCTATTAACATGCAGATATATGGTTAATCTGCAGTTTAATAACTTTGAAACCTGTTGAAGTGCCTGCACAAAGAACCCTGCTGCAGGGAGGAAATTAATTTTAATCCTCTAGGCAGCTTTCAGGTTTCCGTCATGGGGGCGACGCCGACGCGGGTTCAGTCACCACTCTGTGTATATGGAGCGGTGGCTGTAACCACCCCCACACTGATTGACAGCCTCCTATAATACTGAGTGGCTGGCCATCAGGGCTTGGGATGCAGTTACAGCCACCGCTCTCTATACACAGAGTGATGACTGAACGTGCGTCGGCGTCACCTCCATGACGGAAACCTGAAATCTGCCTGGAGGATTAATTTCCTCCCCGCAGCAGGGTTCTTTGCGCAGGCGCTGGGCAGGTTTCAAAAGTTATTAAACTGCAGATTATCCCCATATATGCATATTAATACAGTTTTTGTATGTGAAAGGATACCTTTAAATTGATCTGTTAGATCTGATGAGACTGGTGCAGTTACTGTGAAAATATAGTCAATTTTTGTACAGTTTTATGTAATTTTAAGTTCCATGAGAAATAAATAAGAATTATCCTAATTCACCTCAAAATCTTTTTCAAATCCAAATTATATTTGCACAAGGCTGGAGTTACATATCATTTTATACATCTCAGCCATGTCACACAGACTTGGGTGGTGGGAACATTGATCTCTAGGATGGGATACATGTTGTCCACTGGATGCCATGTCCTTTTGACTCTTGTAAGCTTATTTATAAATGTGCGTACAATCATATGCCTGGTATCTTTTGTATCATTCAGTTGGTTGATTACCTAAGTTGTAAGCAGTACATATGGTGGGCTTACCGGTAAAGATGGAAATATGAGGCACTGCCAACAATGACGAGAAGCTATGGTGACTAATACTAAAACATTTGTGATAAGCAAAAGCTGGTGTCATCGGAGGGTGAGCAGGTGTTTGCCTCTCTCATACTATATAGAAATAGGTCAGTATAGCAGCTTTCATTCTGAAAAAGTTCTAAATCAATGTCCCTATAGCACTTGCGGCATCCTTACATGATGTAGCGGTTGTGGCAAGAACAGACAATAGTTTCTGCCGGGCACTAGCGGTAACCTGATCTAAGACACATGAGACCTGCCGATTGATCATCTATAAGAATATGCAGGAATTTACTCTTCTCTATATTGGTTCAAATGGAATCTTCACTTTATAAATAACTAGCTGTAGTACCCAGGCGTTGCCTGGGATATTAATTGTCTCTCTGTCTGTCTCCCAGTCTCCATCTGTCTGTGTCTGTCTGTCTGTCTCTGTCTGTCTGTTTCTCTCCATCTGTTTTTGTCTGTCTCTGTGTGTCTGTCTCTGTCTCTGTGTCTGTCTCTGTCTGTCTGTATCTGTCTCTTTTTGTCTGTGTATCTGTTTGTCTATCTCTCTGTCTGTCTCTTCTTTGTGTCTGTCTGTATTTCTCTTTCCCTGTCTCTCTCTGTGTGTCTGTCTCTATCCATGTGTGTCTGTCTCTATCCATGTGTGCCTCTCTCTATCAATGTCTGTCTGTTTGTCTGTGTCTATCTCTCTGTTTGTCTGTGTCTATCTCTCTGTCTGTCTGTGTCTATCTCTCTGTATCAGTCTCTCCGTCTGTCTCTCTCTATCTCTGTGTCTGTCTGTGTCTTTCTGTCTCTCTCTATCTCTGTCTCTTTCCCCGTCTTTGTCTTTCCCCGTCTCTTTACTTGTCTGTTTCATTCCTCCTCTCTTTCCCTGTCTGTCTCTTTCCCTGTCTTTTTCCCCTGTCTGTCTGTGTCTGTCTCTCTGTCTCTTTTTCTGTCTGCCTGTCTCTTTACCAATCTGTCTGTGTCTGTCTGCCACTGTCTGTCTCTTTGACTGTTTGTCTCTCTTTCTGTCTCTTTCCCTGTCTCTCTCTCTGTCTCTTTCTGTCTCTCTATCCGTCTCCCCACCGACATCTTATTACTTCACACATAAGCTTCTTATACTAACAATTTATTTTGTTCCTATAGCAACCACTCACAGCTGCTATTAATAACCTGTAGCTCCCACCTCCATTCACTTTAATGGAGGCAGGTTTTTTGGAAAGTAACTGTAAAGCGTGGAGTTAAATTTTTCAAAACATAGTCTATGACGTTCCCTGAGTCACATGGGATGTCTGTGCAAAATTTTGTGATTGTAAATGCGACGGTGCGGATTCCTTTAGCGGACATTCATATATAACATACATACATGCACACAGACATACATACACTCAGCTTTATATATTAGATTGAAAATTGAAAATTATTATTTGTGAAGTTATTTTTCTATTTTCCTGTTTTTCTCTGAATCGTGCCTTAAGATTAAACCCCCAGAACGACCGGTTAAATGTTTTTACTATAATTCTATTAATTATTTTTTATTAATTTATATGAAATACCACCTTAATATCAAGTTTCATGTAAAGCTAATGGGACATGACCTACAACTGTATTTGATTGGGTGAGTAGCTCTAATTTTTAGCTTTTTCTTTTTGTAACCTTCTTACAAATCTGATTTCCATTTCTGTTTGAAGTTGGGTACCACATAGAGATTATCTGCCGAAATCTGGTCCGTAGATACAAATATCAGGACCTATTTTCAGCATCTAAGGCCCCATTCACACGTCAGTGATTCCAGTACATATGACATCCTTTTCATATGTACCGGAATCAGGGACATACGCAGACCCATTAAAATCAATGGGTCTGCGCACACATCAGTGATTTCTCAGAGACCATGTGCCCATGTGGTGCACACGCGTGTCCATGTGTTCCGCATGAAGACAAGTCCTTTTTCTCCGGCAGTACTGATGTCACACGGACCACACAGTGATGTGATCACTGTGACACGTACCGGAGAAAACTGTAGTATCCCAGGGGGTTGGGGGAAAATACTCGTCGTCGGGCCGGTGAGGGTCAGGGGATGCCATGGGTGGCCCTGCCCGGTTTCGTGACCCCAAGGTGTACACGGAGGGAAAGGGGAGATAAGGATGAAGGTTGATTTCATGACGCCATCTGCAGTATGCAGCCAGAGAATTAGCCGCCGCTGCTGTCTCTGTCCTCCAGGGCGAATGGTGAGGAGAGTAGTAATGGTGGGAACCGAGGCGCGGGGTGGCAGCGCCAGGAATGACAGGCGGACACAGTCTCTGCGGGTTCCAGGTTTTACTCACAGTTCATTAAGCAACCCGGTTGCTGCTCCCGAAGCACTAGTCTCCGCTATGATGGGCTCCAGCCGATCCCGAGCAATTCGAGGTCACCACCAGTGTTCCCACTGGGAGTCCTTTCTGGTCAGGGTCCTTCCAATCCTGGTGTAAGTGGAATGTGAAACGGGTCGCGGGTGTTTCCTGCACTCACCACAGACCCTGGAATTTGTGTAGCTGTTGAGAACCCTGGCTGAGCTGGATGCTCCAAGACACGGGTCCTAAGGTGCTCCCAGAAGTGTGAGGTAGCAGAGAGTAGACCCTGCGCGTCTCACCCCAAGCTTTGCCCGGAGCTAACTAACTATGTGTGAAGATGCTCCTGCCCTTTTCCCCAAGTGGTGTCCGACCTCCAGGTGGCTGGCTCCAGTGACCGGGAAAGTCCTATGCTTCGTGATGGCCACCCCCTATCTACCCTGGGCCATCCCCCAGTAAGAAGGCACCTAACTGTTTGTGGTGTGTGAATGTGAGAATCACCAGCGATTAACCTCTCCTTACCCGGGATGAGTACTACATCTTGAAAGAGATGCAGTACCCTGTGACTACTGAAGCATCAGGGGCACCACAAAACACGTGTCTTTAAAATAAAATTATTTCTTATACTTACCTGTCTCCAGCACTGCTGTTAATAGCTTCAGGGCCCGTTCATTATGCTCATGAATATTCACTGTACCGCAGACCTGGAAGAAAGGGCCCCAGCACCACGGACAGCAGCGCCGGGGACTGGTGAGTTAAAAGTTCCTGTTCTTCGTGTGCTATCATGGATGGCACGTGGGGAACACATGTGTATCACATGTGTATGTGGGACCTTTTCGGGTTGAGGATGGAGTGAAGCTCAACTCCCAGACCTACTGCCAGTTTTTGGAAGACAACTTCTTCAAGCAGTGGTACAGGAAGAAGTCGGTATCGTTCAAGAAAAACATGATTTTCATGCAGGACAATGCTCCATCACATGCATCCAACTACTCCACAATATGGCAGGCCAGTAAAGGTCTAAAAGATGAAAAAATAATGACATGGCCCCCTTGTTCACCTGATCTGAACCCCATAGAGAACCTGTGGTCCCTCATAAAATGTAAGATCTATAGGGAGGGAAAACAGTACACCTCTCGGAACAGTGTCTGGGAGGCTGTGGTGGCTGCTGCACGCAAAGTTGATCGTAAGCAGATCAAGTAACTGATATAATCTATAGATGGTAGGCTGTTGAATGTTATCATAAAGAAAGGTGGCTACATTGGTCACTCATTTTTTGGGTTTTGTTTTTCCATGTCAGAAATATTTATTTCTAAATTTTGTGCAGTTATATTGGTTTACCTGGTGAAAATAAACAAGTGAGATGGGAATATATTTGGTTTTTATTAAGTTGCCTAATAATTCTGCACAGTAATAGTTACCTGCACACACAGATATCCTCATAAGATAGCGAAATCTAAAAATAAGACACTCCAACTTCCAAAAATATTACGCTTTGATATTTATAAGTCTTTTGGTTTGACTGAGAACATAGTTGTTGATCAATAATAAAAAAATCCTCTAAAATACAACTTGCCTAATAATTCTGCACACGGTGTAGTATAGAAGATATACATAGAAGAACACAGGGAGTTGGCCATAGTAGGAAAATACTGGGAGGCCAGTGCATGGGCCAGGAGAGGTCAGTAACAGCTACGTTCTTCGCTTACAAAAGAAACAAACTAAGGCCTCTTTCACACGTCCGTTATAAACCAAAGGTGCGTTTTCCCCTCCGTGACCGGTGTTTATGGGCTACATGTGTTCTCCGTGTGTTATCCGTGATAACACATGGAGAACAGGAACTTTCTGCTCACCTGTCCCTGGCTTTGCTGTCCGTCATGCTGATCTTAGGTCTCCAGCCCTGCCGACTCCCCACTGCTGCTGCTTCCTGCCGCAGTGAAGTGAATATTCAATGAGCATAACGAGCGGTGGTCGGAAGCAAGTGACAGCTGCCGCAGAGACAGGAGGGCAAGAGAAGGTGAGTAATGTTTTTTTTTTTTCTCACAGACACGTCTTCTCTCCGGTGCGTGTCACACGGAACACATCCGTGTGGTCTGTGTGTGTTACGTGTGACATGTTTGCGTTCCGTGTGACACCCGTGATGCCGGAGAGAAAACGGACATGTCGGCGTGTGGAGCACACAGACACACGTAAGTGCGGAACGGACACACGTTCTGTGCCAAAATACTTTTGTGTGTCTAAATCCATAGGAATTTATAGGTCTACGTGTGTGCGTGTCTCCGGTACGTGAGAAAACTCCCAAACACATACCGGAGGCATGTACGTGTGAAAGAGGCTTAAAAAAGATGTGCGTTTTTTATCTGTTGATTTTCTGCATGTAATGCAATTTTATGAGGTAAGTTTGCACTTAAAACTTACCGTACCTGCAAGGGAGATTAAAATGTTGCAGGTTTCAAACACGCTCCACTAGTCAGTTTACACTGCATTATAAAAAGCACAATGGAAATGAGATTTCAATAAATCACATCCTCTTTGCTGTAACTGTGAGACGCTGCTTAGTTGATACAGTGAAAATAAGCAACGTAAAAAACTGAACAAAAACTCATTGTGTTAATAATTAAGTTTTCTATTTTAGGAAGTCTAATTGGTGATTTTGTAATTCTGACTAATAACATAAAACATGAATTTGTTAAGATAGTTATAACTTATCATCGTTACAATAGATGGCCATTGTTGTTTGCTTTCTTGACAACCAACCACTCATAGCTTGAAAATGAAGAACTCTATTGTAGTTTTTATTATCTTTAAGTTAAAGGGGTATTCCTATCTCCAAGATCCTATCCCAATATGTAATAGGTGTAATAATAATAATAATAATAATATTAGCAAATACCTCCAATTAGAAATGTAGTATAGCTCTACTGATGTAGCCATGTCTCTTACCTCATATGAAGGGCATTGCAGCTTAAGGTATCTATGGTTATGTCCACTTAGTTTGTTGTACATGTTCATAACCGGCCGTAATTCCGGCACTTTACCCGTCTCATCCCGATTTCCCTGGTGTAAAATAAGGGGTTAATGACAGCTGTTATTTGTCAGCTGCCATCAAGCCCTGGATTAGTGATGGGGAGGGGTCCATAAGACCCCCCCATTGCTAATCCTGTAAGTGAAAAGAAATAAAACACAAACAACAAAAAATAATTTTTTTGACATAAAATACACACACCCTCTTTCACCCCTTTATTAACCCCACAGTTCCCACAGTACGCCACCTTTGACCGCAAATAAACTTACCTCAGTAGATCTCATTAAACTCAGTGACCTCAGCTCAGGTGAACTCATTGAGTTCAATAAGACCTGCATCTACTGGAAGAAAACCCACATTTTTCTGTACAAAGAGATGCAGATTTGGTACTGAAAATTATACACCAACTTCCTGCACCAAATCTGTATCTTCTGGCAAAAAAAGCATCTAAACGTGGTGCGGTTTTGAAGTGATTTTGATGTGCTTTTTTTTTTTTTTGCCAGGAGATGCAGATTTGGTGCAAGAAGTTGGTGTATAAATTCCAGCACCAAATCTGTATCTCCTTTCAGAAAATCACACAAAAACAGTTTTGACACTGTTTTCTTGTGGTTTTCTGCCAGGAGATAAACATTTGGTACAGAAATCTGGAGCAGACATTCTGCATCTCATGGCAGAAAACTACACCTATGCTATGCTTTTTTGCCAGGAGATGCAAATTAGGTGTTTTAATTTATACACCAAATTCATGTACCAAATCTGCATCTTCTGGCAAAAAACCCGCATCTAAACATGATGCAGTTTTGATGCAATTTTGATGCATTCTTTTGCCAGTAGATGCAGATGTAGTGCAGGAATGTCTACAACCAATTACTTAATGTGCACACATTTCCTAATCCGGAGTTCACCTTAGGTCAGTGCACCTGAGGTCCCAGCTGTGGCTCCGTGGAAACTAACAGCTGCGCCCCAGGTGAACTTAGTGAAATCACCGTTCACAGCTGTTGCTCTGTCAGTGGGTCTCTGATCCTGCAGTGATCGGTTAGGTTTTCTAATGTGCCCACGCACTGCAACCTCAGATGTAGCAGGTGTTTTTAGGGTTACTAAATTGGTGAAAGAGGTTTTTCTTAAAAAAAAATAAAAAGATTGAATTACAGGATTAGTAATGTGGGGGTCTCATAGATCCCTACCCATTACTAATTCAGGGCATGATGACAGCTGAAAAATCACAGCTGTCATTAACCCTTTATATTACCCCGATTGCCACTGCACCAGGGCAATTAGGATAAGCCGGGTAAAGCATCGGAATTGGTGGCTGCTATTTTTAGGCTGGGGATAGTCCAATAACCATGGACCTCCCCAGGCAGAGAATACTAGCTCTGGGTATCAAGGGTATCAAGATTAGCCGACACAGCATGCCGTTTTTTAAAATTATTTAAATAATTAAAAAAAGCCGCATGGGGGTCCCTTTTATTTTAATACACAGCCAAGATATTGCTCCCAACTGGTGGCCTCAGTGTGTAGCGGGTTGCTTGATCTGCGCTGGGTATCTACGTCGTTTTTTAAATTTATTTTTACACTTTACTCAGGCAGGCACACAGCTTCTATGAGGGCAACCAATCAGTCTACCTGCAGTCATTTACAGATGCTGGGCGAGGAAACAGTGAATATGCATGAGATAAAATGAGCGGAACCATACACCATTACAAAATCACCAATGAAACTTCCTTAAATTAAAAAAACAAACAAATTACAACAACCTACAGCACCAACCCAACTTAATAAATGTATTAATACATTTTCACTTTTTTATGTATCAATTAAGATTGTAGCATGTATTTTAATGTCTGATCAAGGTCATATAGTCATATTTACATTCAAAATTCTGGCTACTTTTTGAAATAGAAAATAGAAGAACTGACAACTGCAATATTTTTTTTACAACTTAGACCAACATAAGACATTAGCAGTGGTATCTGTGGTTCGTAAAATTATGATACCATGAACAAGCGTGTCCAAATCCTACTTTGTAATGGTAAATTTAACCCCGGGTAAACTTTATCAAGTCATAGTTAGATAGTGCTGCAACTCCATCAATGGAAACAAGAGGCACTACCAGCAATGACGAAAAAATTGTGGTGACAAATAGTGGCTACAGACTTTGAGATAAGCAGATTATTTACGTGAGCAAGTATTTCCCTTTCTCATAATACTCATAAAATAAAATAGGTCATTATAACAATTATCTTTCAGATTTCTGGAAACAGTTCTGAATGATTCTCTGCAAACAGCAATAGAATTTTCTAATTTTTATGGGTGCTAAAGCTAAAGATGAGCGAATCGATTCAATGCAAATCAAATTCACGTAGAATTTTCTAAAATTCACAGTTTTCAGCAACCTCTAACAATTTGTATTTTGATTCACGGGAATCACCCCAAAAATATCTGCCACTATTTTACACATTGCAGAAAATTGCAGCGATCTCGCTGTGTGTGACACTGAGCAGCGACCTGGCCCCTGCTGTGAGATCGCTGATCGTTACACACAGCCCTGGTTTGTTTTTTTATTGTTGCTCTCCCGCTGTAACGCACAGATCGCTGTGTGGCACAGCGAGAGAGCGACGAAATGAAGCGAGCAGAGAGCAGGAGCCGGCATCTGGCAGCTGCGGTAAGCTGTAACCAGGGTAAACATCGGGTAACCAAGGTGGTTACCCGATATTTACCTTCGTTACCAGCCTCCGCCGCTCTCACGCTGCCTGTGCTGCCGGCTCCTGCTCTCTGCACATGTAGCTGCAGTACACATCGGGTTAATTAACCCGATGTGTACTGTAGCTAGGAGAGCAGGGAGCCAGCGCTAAGCGGTGTGCGCGGCTCCCTGCTCTCTGCACATGTAGCTGCGGTACACATCGGGTTAATTAACCCGATGTGTACTGTAGCTAGGAGAGCAGGGAGCCAGCGCTAAGCGGTGTGCGCGGCTCCCTGCTCTCTGCACATGTAGCTGCAGTACACATCGGGTAATTAAACCGATGTGTACTGTAGCTAGGAGAGCAGGGAGCCAGCGCTAAGCAGTGTGTGCGGCTCCCTGCTCTCTGCACATGTAGCTGCAGTACACATCGGGTAATTAAACCGATGTGTACTGTAGCTAGGAGAGGAGGGAGCCAGCGCTAAGCAGTGTGCGCGGCTCCCTGCTCTCTGCACATGTAGCGACGTTATGATCGCTGCTGCGTCGCTGTGTTTGACAGCTAAGCAGCGATCATAACAGCGACATACAAGGTCGCTGTTGCGTCACAGAAAATGGTGATGTAACAGCGACGTCGTTGTCGCTGTCGCTATGTGTGAACCCAGCTTTAGCCACAGAAGGCTTACATGACTTCAGGCGCGATACTGTGTATAATACCTTGCAGCAATCACATCACATGATAAAGTGCGGTAAAACAATAGGGACTATCATAGCCTGTATAAAAGCCGAGGCAAGGATTAGGATAGTGAAAAAATATCACAGAACACAGCTCAGCAACAGAGAAAAAAAGAGAAAGCCCTCCCAAATTTGGCAAACACTCCAGGCAGTAATATATTTTACAACTACAGCAATGAAGAATATGACAGCAGTAGTCTTGGAATAATGAAAAGATGGGGGATGAGAGAGAATTGTGACAGGCCCTAGCAGCAGTGCCAGATTCAATGTGATTGATCAATGTTTTGGAGTAGCTGGCATCTGTCCTGCTGTATTTGAATCACTCATACATTTTCTGTTCTTCACTCTTGATGCACTAGAAAGCAGCAGCAAGCCATGGAAAAAGAAATCTCAAATCACTTACAGTCAGAGACGGTATGCTTCTTGTTCACAAGTGGCTGTACTGAGTTCTTTTATTTCATATTCAATCTTTTTTTATGAAGGGGAAGATAAGTGTCTTTTTTATAAACAGACAATAAAATTCCCCAACTTCTAAATATTTAGCTGTGACAGTCAACTTCACAAAGTGTGCGTGTAACAATTTTTTTTTTGTACATTTGTTTTACTAATCAAATTTTTCATTTGTACATACCATAACAAGACAGTACCCTCTATTGGTGCAGGTGCTGGCTTTTTGGACATGTACCAACTCTTAATTTGTAATTTTTGGCAGGGGTTTGAGTTTCATTAAAAAAATGTTAACAAAAAAAATAAAAAAGCAGTTATTTAACTGTGTATGTCTGTTTTACATACCTATTTTACTAATCCAATTTGACAATCATACATGCCACACCTATACTGTGGGCTGACGTCAGATTTGGCATTCTGTACTTATAGTTACTTACCTAATACTATTTCTTGTAAAGGTTTAATAGAATTGAAAAGAATGTCAAAAGTTATTTATAGTGTTGTACAAAAGAAAAAGTAAAATAAAGAGTGGCAATGGCAATGGATGGGCTACAGTAAAAGATAAAATCAGGATGATGTTACCTCTGAAAGTGACACCATCAATTTGAAAAGGTGTTCTGCACAAAAAGGTCTGCCTAATCACAAATTATTAAGAAGGATCATTTTTGGCATTTTATTTTTAAAAACATGAAAACTTTTTCAGTGCACAGTGTGATTAAATATACTGGGTTACCACTTGTATCTATGGTGAGGTCAGTGTCACTGCTAAGGCTGTATTTATGCTAAAGAGCTTGAAAGGGGTTTAGCACAGTCCTAGAAGGATGCACATCCAGCTGAAATGCATAGTGGGTTCCTGTATCATAATACATGCCACCGAGCAAACAGAGGCTGGTGCGCCAGGTATTGACGTTGCATGGCAGTGACATCATACGTCGCCATAGCAGCTGCACCCTGAGATGCTTAGGCATGCAATCATCTAATATAGGAATTTGGACATGCATTACTCTGCTAAGGAAGTAAATTTAAAAACTGAGACACTTAGCACATAAGAAAGGCTAGTTCTATGTGAGCCGAGTAGCCAGCGTCAATGCGTATCTCTTATGCTGAGTCTCTACCTAAATGGCTTTACCCTGGCTGAACAACCTACAATGTTATGGGCAGTCAGGGACTTTCTCATAGGGAATTAAAAATTGCCTTAAGCTGGTGGAAAGTGTTCTGTCAGAAGGCATGACCGTATAATCTAAATTGAAAACAACTGACGGCACTTCTTAAGAAACAAATGTAAACAGGTGCAAACCAAACATGAAACATACACTAAGAAATATACAGCTCCACTCTGATACGCTAAGGCATGCAAACATTGAATATAGGAATATGGAGGATATATATACCATGATCGGGCTTAAGATCGCGGACATACAGTGTGTCCACCCATATTGACACTTTGCATACAGAAATGCTATGATATGAAACCCATGACCCCCCGAAGACATTGAATGCTGGTCACGCATATGGCGCTAATTTAACTTTCTGCTGCAATGCACATCTGGACTCTGCACAGCATACTGTATCTTGCTGCACATTGTGCAATATGGTAGGTGACACGTTTGCACAAGCATCTGTGATTCGTCGTCATAGGTCCTGCAATGTTGGTGGAGGGGTCGCATACACCTGCTGTTTGATGAGACCTCACAGAAAGAAGTCCAATGGGGTCAGGTCAGGTGAGCGTTGAGGCCACTCCACGCAGCCACCATACCCAATGACTTGTAGGAAGGTCTCCATGAGGTATCGCTTTATTTCCACAGCCTTTTGAGTTTTATACGTTCTAATCATAGCATTTCTGTATGCAAGGTGTCAATTCAAATTGAATTGATGATGTCCTACAACTTTGTAATTCACTTTTTTTCTCTATCTTGTTCCGTTTTTGAGATAAAAATGCTAACTCCGTTGTTTTCCACCAGGTGGCGCTATAGGTGGTTTCATTGCATAGCGCATGGCTACTTTACTATACCTAGACACCACTTCTATGCTTATAGCTGCTGCCATTCTCAAGTTAATGGCGGTGGAGAGGATATGGGTGGACACACTGTATACAGTATACCAGTACTGGGGACATATTTACCAAGAAGGGACCCAGGATGGGGGACATTACTTCATAATGCACTGGGAGCGGGGAACACTTATGTCTTTATAGAACTCTAGAAGAGTCCATACATCTGACGAACATGAGGGAAAGGGGGTTGGGACTGAGCAGATCTAAATTTTTCACCAGGGCTTAACAGACTCTACTGTAGTTACGCCACTGGTCACAGATGTAACTGAACTGCAATATGTGTGGGTAACAATAAAAATGATGCAACCCCTTCATTTATTTACTCTACAGGTAATCCATCAATTTTATATTTCCTCACAGCACCTTGAATTATGATGGCCAACCCTTAGATGATCAATTGGGATCTGACTCTCAGCTGCTTTGCTGGTCAGATGAATAATGGGGTAATATTTTTAAAGGAAGTGCCATGTTTATTCATCCACAGTATTGTATAACTGTTTGTACTTGTGACTGGTGACACTCTCAGTACCTGGCAAAAACCACATCTGTGTATAGTGTGGTCTGATACCTTTTCCATTTTCTATGTGTTCAGACAAAACCTCACACTTAGGGGCACTTTGCACACTGCGACATCGCAGGTGCGATGTCGGTGGGGTCAAATTGAAAATGACGCACTTCCGGCATCGCATGCGACATCGCAGTGTGTAAAGGCTGGATGATACGATTAACGAGCGCAAAAGCGTCGTAATCGTATCATCGGTGCAGCGTCGGCGTAATCCATGATTACGCTGACGCAATGGTCCGATGTTGTTCCTCGCTCCTGCGGCAGCACACATCGCTGTGTGTGAAGCCGCAGGAGCGAGGAACATCTCCTACCGGCCTCACTGCGGCTTCCGTAGGATATGCGGAAGGAAGGAGGTGGGCAGGATGTTTACATCCTGCTCATCTCCGCCCCTCCGCTCTGATTGGCCGCCTGCCGTGTGACGTCGCAGTGACGCCGCACGACCCGCCCCCTTAACAAGGAGGCGGGTCGCCGGCCACAGGGACGTCGCACGGCAGGTGAGTGTGTGTGTGAAGCTGGCGTAGCGATAACTTTCGCTACGCCAGCTATCACCACATATCGCTGCTGCGACGGGGGCGGGCACTATCGCACTCGGCATCGCAGCATCGGCCTGCGATGTCGTAGTGTGCAAAGCCCGCCTTACATTATTTCTTTATAGTAATATTACAAAAATGATCAGTTGCCAGGTTCTCTATAATGGCAATAACGCACCTTAAAAATCTAGACATAAATCCCTTTCCACAATTACTTGTAACTTTATACCTATTTCAGCATTCCTGAAAATGTACTGACAGTTACCTCCTACTAGAAATAGGTCCGATGCTATTGCGTCGGGAGTGCGGTGAAATGAACATCTGTCTATGCTTAGTGATGCTGACAGGAGCAGTGGACATGTGTCACATGGTTTGCACTTTCCAATATCTGTTTTATGTGATCTGTCTGCATTTGTGTATTGTATGTGTTGCGTCATTTGACCTCTTTCACCCCTGTGCACTGTCTCTTCCTTGTTGTGTGCTGTATATTGGTATCTGGTGTTGTGTTTCTTGAGCTGTGTTCCCTATGTGGTATCTCCCCTGTGTGCTGTGTGTTTACACCATATGGTCTCTTGTAAGCTGCTGTGACTATAATTGGAGGTGGTACATTGTTTTCTTCAGTTTCATAGGTGTGATTGTCCGTTCCCAAAGTGGCCAAAAAACACAAAGGAAGTGAAAGAATACAATTTATTAACATGTAAAAAATAATGGCAAAGCTTCTTCTTTTACATAACAGTAACAGAAAGACAATAAATAGAAATGTTATCATATTCTATTTTTATGTATTAGGTATATTGATGTAAATATATTATTTATGTTTGTACGGGTAAACTATGTATATCTGTATCTATAATGTCTCCTCGAGCTATATATGTCTATATATCTATCACATATGTTTATCATATTAAGAAATTATATATCTATGTATTTAGCTGTGTGACAGCGGGCGGGGAGGCCTCTGGAGTGACTTTAGTTAACCTTAGTCATGGCAGCAGGCTGACTAGGGGAATTCTATAATATGGACATGCTGGGAGGTGTAGTTCTCTCCTGTAGTTATATAACATGGACATAGTGGGAATTGTAGTTCCCTCCTGTAATTCTATAACATGGAAATGCTGGGAGGTTTAGTTGGTTCCTGTAATTATAGAACATAGACTTGCTGGGAGTTGTAGTTCCTTCTGTAATTCTATAACATGGCCATGCTGAGAGGTATAGTTCCCTCCTGTAATTATAGAACATGGACATGCTGGGAGGTATAGTTCCCTCCTGTAATTATATAACATGGACATGCTGGGAGTTGTAGTTCCCTGCTGTAATTCTATAACATGGACATAGTGGGAGTTGTAGTTCCCTCCTGTAATTATAGAACATGGACATGATGAGAGTTGTTCCCTCCTGTAATTCTATAACATGGATATGCTGGGAGGTGTAGTTCTCTCCCGTAGTTATATAACATGGACATGGTGGGAAGTGTAGTTCTCTTCCGTAGTTATATAACATGGACATGCTGGGAGTTGTAGTTCCGTTCTGTAATTCTATAACATGGACATGCTGGGAGGTGTAGTTCCCTACTGTAGTTATATAACATAAACATGGTGGGAGGTGCAGTTCCTTCCTGTAGTTATATAAGATGGACATGCTGGGAGGTGTAGTTCCTTCCTGTAGTTATATAACATGGATATGCTGGGAGGTGTAGTTCTCTCCCATAGTTATATAACATGGACATGGTGGGAAGTGTAGTTCTCTTCCGTAGTTATAAAACATGGACATGCTGGGAGTTGTAGTTCCGTTCTGTAATTCTATAACATGGACATGCTGGGAGGTGTAGTTCCCTACTGTAGTTATATAACATAAACATGGTGGGAGGTGAAGTTCCTTCCTGTAGTTATATAACATGGACATGCTGGGAGGTCTAGTTCCTTCCTGTAGTTGTATAACATGGACATGCTGGGAGGTGTAGTTCCTTCCTGTAGTTATATAATATGGACATGCTGGGAGGTCTAGTTCTTGTCGTCTGTGTACATGTGTGTATATGGCTGTACGCTGTGTGGTCTGTGTACATGTATGTATATATGGCTGTACACTGTGTGTATGTGGCGTCTGTGTATATGTGTGTGTGTAAATGGCTGTACGCTGTGTGTATGTGGCGTCTGTGTATATGTGTGTATATGGCTGTACGCTGTGTGTACGTAGCGTCTGTGTATATGTGTGTGTATATGGCTGTACGCTGTGTGTACGTGTCATCTGTGTATGTGTGTGAATATGGCTGTATGCTGTGTGTATGTGGCGTCTGTGTATATGTGTGTGTATATGTACCGCCTCTGTGTCAGCATTCGGAACCGCTGCTCGGATCCGGATCCACGGTGGTTTGAGGGGTCTCCGGACCCGGGGGTCGTGCGGCCACTCAAAACAAAAAGGAGGGTATTTACAGGGGAGTGGTATGTGTAAAGTTTGTGATGCCACCCACGGTGTGTGATATGTGTGGTAAGGTGGAGTACCACTGCTGCCGTTAGGAGCACCCGGTGGTGATGGGATGGCAGCCAGGTGTTTAACCCCTCCGTGGGTAGGGGGAATGCCCTGGGGCTCGGTGATGCTGGCAGAGAGATACTCTTGGGGAGGTAAGGGGCTCTGCTTACTCACTCAGTCCAATAACGCTGATACCGACAACTCATAAACCAAAGTTCTTAGCACCGCTGTAGCAGGGAGGGAGCATGCCTGGATCCCATGCCCGTTGGTGTTGCTTGTTAGCCTGTGACCTTTTCTTTGGCACCTTTCTACTGATTGGCCCCTGTAGTGTATAACTAGTCTGGTGCCGCTCACCCATATGGCTAACGGAGTGAGCTTGTGTGCCGCCCCCGTGCCAGCAGCCGGCACTGCTCGGATCCGGATCCGCAATGTGGCTCGAAGGGTTCTGCCGGACCCGGGGGTCGCGCGGACACTCCGACTAAAAGGGGACGTATTTGTACGGGGATGGTAGTAAACTGTCTGTGACGCCACCCATAGTGTGTGGTGAGATGTGGCACCACCGCTGCTGTTGTGGGACACCCGGGCCATGGGATGGCAGCTTGTTGTTAACCCCTCCGTGGGTAGGGATGGTGGCCCCGGGACTCGGTGACTTGGTGCAGGGGACGGTGATGGCAGGGATCGGTGCGCCTGGTCAGACCGGGGAGTCTCAGCTAACTCCGATTAAAGAAGTCAGACAAGTCCACTGGTTAACCAAGGTGATGGTGGCCGGACGCCGCGGCCAGGTGTATTCTGGTCCCCCAACCGGGCTGGTGGTCCATATCTCTTCCCTTTGCTCTGTGCTGTAATGTTGTAGACTTCCCAGTCTGGAAATCGGGAGTCTGCTCCGGTAATACTGTTGGGAGCCATGCCCGCTGACGCTGACCCGTGGGATCTACAGGTTCTGACGGATGCCCTATTCCTCTCTGTGGGTGGTTGTCTCTTTTTGGGATTTAGGTTGGGACAGGACCTATAATCCTGCCCTCAATCGGTTGATTAGCTAGGCTGTTGGTTCCGCTCCTGGCTTCAGGATCCGAGTACCCCCCTCTGTGCACGGTTTCCGGTCGGGTCTCCGGTGTCGGTACCGGTGGGCTCCAACCCTGTCCTGGTCCACCTCGGATCTGCTGAGCCGTCTTCCCGTCTCCTGCTAGCTACGACGAGCCCACCGTCTGCCACCTAGCCAATGTGTCCTGGCTCCGACCCTGACACCTGTCAGTTCAGCCTCAGGCCTAAAGCAGAGGCCTGGACTCCACTCTACTCAACTCCACTGCTTACTACTCACTGACTCACTACTCTTTCCTGCCCCGGGCTCTCCAGACCCCTAGGTGGGTGTTTCCTTCCGTCTGGTCCCACCCACTAGTGTGCCTGTCTTTACCTGGGGAGGTGACTAGGGTTTTCTGGTTGGCTGTGTGTAACCTAGGTGAGGGAAGGTGTTATGCGGGGGCCTATGTGTGACTACCTGCAGTGTCAGGGCATCACATTTGCTCTCAGGATTCATGCTTGGGATTTTATGGACTGTGTATGGGAAAAGTCCTATCCCCCTCGTTGCGCTAGTACCCCGATTTTGGATTTTGGAGCTCTTAAAAACTCCGTCCTCGTCGGGTGAATTACCAGGATGCTTCAAGCTACTTCCCGGCCTAGGGTTCACGTACCCCGTCGTGCCCTGGTTCCTGCCCAGAGATGGCACAAGGCAGCCGGCTGCCCTCCTCGGCAGTTCCATGCCCCTTGTCACGATCCCCTGTGACCGGGGTTCCAGCTCCTAACAGGCCCAGACCAACGTCTGCCACCTAGTAGTAACAAGAAGCCCAGCTCCTAACCTCCTGTAACCGACTTGCAACCTCTCCTCACGAGAGTCACCACACAACTGAACTGCTCCTAACATTTCTGACTCTCCCAAACCAACCCCCCAAGTGGGCGGCCCTATTCCCTTCAGGCTACCCATTGGTGTGTCTGGTGGGTGTGGTGCAGAGTGTTCCTAGCATTTTGATTAGCTCGTTCTTAGCAATACCAAAGGTCAGGGACCCGTAACCAAGGAGGATGCGGATACTGTGCAGAAGGGCAGATTGCACAATACCCTGCGATGACCTGATAGGCCAGGGCGTCACATATATGGCTGTACTCTGTGTGCATGTGGCGTCTGTGTATATGAGTGTGTATATGGCTGTACGCTGTGTGTACGTGTCATCTGTGTATATGTGTGTGTATATGGCTGTACGCTGTATATATGTGTGTGTGCATTCTCTCACTCTTTCCCCCCTTCCCCCGGAGAAAACACATGTCTTTATTTACCTCTCTCCGGCGATACTGTCTCTGTCTATGCTGTCACCCGCTCCTGCACGCCACTCATTATACTCATTGACTATTCAAGAGCTGGATGCAGGAGCAGCGCTGGGCACTTCAATGCCGGGGACCTCATCGCTGGGGACAGGTGAGTATACAGCACTATGTGTGTGTGTGTGTCTGAGTATACATGTATGTGCGCTATGTGTGTGTATGTGATCGGTGCAGAATCGGACTGGTTACCGGAGGAACCTCCAGTAATACCAGTCCTGGCTGTGGATACCTGCATTGCACTCCAGAGCTCTCACCTGAGCTCCGGAGTGCAGCCTGGACTGAACTCGGGGTTTGCAGGACTGAATCGTAAGGCTATGTGCGCACTTACCGGATTTTGCCGCGGATTTTCCGCGGATTTGCTGCATGTTTCGCTGCAGAAAATGTTCATAACATCTCTGCAGTGAATCACCAGCAAATCCTATGGAGAAAAAAAATCCTGTGCGCACTGGGCGGAATTTGACAGCTGCATGTTTTGCTGCGGGAATCCCGCAGCAAAAACAAGTGCACGTCACTCCTTTTCTGCACATCGCTGCGGGATTTCACTCCATTGACTCAATGTTAATCATGAAATCCCGCAGGGAATAACGCAGGCAGCAAATTCTGTGCGGTTCACTGCGTTTTGCTGCGTTATTCCCTGCGGTATTTCGCGGTTTACCTCCGGTAATATGCATCACTTGCTTGCGGTTTTGCAGGGAAGTGATGTCATTACAGGAAGAGGAAGCCGTGCAGAGAGTAAACACAAACACATCACAGACACACACACACATCACAGACATAGAACACATAGACACAGACACATAGAACACACATAGAAAGAAAACGGAAATATAGGAAAAAAAGAACGTGGGCTCCGCTGCATATTTACCTTCCAGCCGAGGTAAGCACACAGCGGCGGCCCGGTATTCTCAGGCTGGGGAGGGAGAGGGGCAGGGGTAATGTCCCCCGCCTCACTCCCCCTCCCACAGCCGAGAATATCAGCCGCAGCTGCCCCGGGACTGTCGCATACATTATGCGGCAGCACCGGGAGTGTCCTCGGCTCTTCTTGCCACCGTGTAGCAGTGGTGACAAGGTAATACAAGGGGTTAATGGTGATGGGGGACCACCGCCATTAACCCCAGGCTTGATCATGGCAGCGTCTATGTGACAGCTGACATGATCAACCCGTAAGTAAAGTGAAAAAAAACACAGACACCGAAAAATCCTTTATTTTAAATAAAACCAACAAGCCTCGTTCACCATTTTATTAACCCCCCCAAACAAAGCTCCGGCGTAATCCACATCTCCGACATCCACAGCTCCGGCTCCTGCGTCCTGCACTGCTGACATCCAGCCGCGACTGTCACAGACACAGGCTGAATGCAGCAGACAGCAGAGGTAATTACCGGTCATTTCCCACGGCCGGTAATGTGAACTCACTGCCGACCGTGGGAAATGCAGCGATCTGTCCTCTATCTATCCCTCTATCTATCTGTCTGTCTATCTATCTATCTATTCTTCTGTCTATCTACTATCAGAATTAAATGTATTTATTTATTTATTTATTTTTTTTTTTCTTCAATGTGCTTTATTGCATTGAATGCAATAAAGCACATCCCAACCCGCACGCGGCAAAACCGCGGCAATACCGCGAATAATACCGTGGTAAAACCGCAGCAAACCGCGGCAAACCGCATGCGGTTTTCGGGTGCGGTTTCCCGCGGTTTTTTACCGCGGGTGCGGTAATCTTTGAGGGCATGCGGAATTTTCTCAAGAAAATTCCATTTCCCAGTGCGCACAGAGCCTAAGCGCCGATTGATTCCCTGGCGATTGCGGTTCAGTTCATGTCACAGCTGCGGACATGCCGGGCTGAAGTCCGGAGCTCAGGTGACAGCTTCAGAATTCAGCCTGGCCTGTCCGCAGCTGTCATGTGGCATGTGTGTCTGCTATGTGTGTGTATGTGTTCACTGGTGCGGGTGTGGGTGTGTGTAGTGAAGGCCTGGAAGCCGGAGCATTGGGGACTCACCGGAAACTGCGGTAACGTGCATGTCACTGCGCATGCGCCAGTGGCGTGGTGCATGTCGGAATAAGCAAACAGACAAAAGTGGAGATTATGTATGTAGATTGATGGCATAGTTACAGAAGCTGTGCCCACATTTACAGCCAACATGCCACTATGATGGCTGGGGTCTAATCGAGTTCATTCATCCCAATTAGATGCTACAGTTTCTAGTGAGCTTGCAAACGGCGGTTAGACAGAGGAACAGGGCTTTTTCTGTCAATCATGAAAAGCTACTGCTTTTCAATGGCAGTCAGTCACGCTAGGTACAGGGAAGTACCAAGCAAACATCAAAAGTGAAGGGGAACCCCATGTCTAGGGAAAGAAGAGATGATGACCCCTGACCAGTCCTACCGCTGGTCCCTGGCTTCCCTCACCAACCTAGATAGGTTCCGCACATATGCACCAAGCCGGATACCTGACCCTGGCTGACCCTGAAGTAGGCTCTAGGTAAGGAGTGGAAGGGATGAACACTTAGTCACCCCACAAAGTACTAAGGAAAACAAAGGGATAACAAACAACTTATCTTCAGATTACTCAGAGGGAGGAACTGCAACAACCAAAAAATTTCTCCAGTTATATACAAGCCGACTGCTTACACTGAAGATTTGTTAAGGGTATAAGAGCTATCACCAGCACAGAGTAATAGGAAGTGAAGGTATATAAAGACACCAAGTGCTAATTAAAAGCAGCTGAAAGGCTGAGTAACTCTGCAGGGTACTAAAGGGAAAGGGATGAAAATCAAGCAGAACTAATAGAAGGTCAGGAAGCAGTTTTCACAGCCAAATGCTGTGACCTTCCATAGCTGGATACCACAAGACTGTCTGTCACCCATGACACACCTGTGACACAGGGACCTAACAAAAACCTGTACACCTACCATGCTGTGTATGTCTACAGTTAGATAGCTGGGGTATCTCAATAAAGAGAAAACCTAACTGAGATAATTTGTTTTCTTGTTGCTATTTAACATGACACACTGAATTTGATCCAGAATAAAATCTTATTTATGAGTTGAAATACAAGAAATGTTTTAGAGGGTTTTATACTGAAAGCACCACTACAGCATTTTTTTCACCACTGTAGTGGCACTTTAAACATAAGTCCACTAACCCGTGTCTTATATACACCTTCTGGCATTTTCATTCTTTACTGATGCCGCTTCGGTTCCATGACACCATCTTGTGCCTGTAGCTTCTGATTGGCCGGAAATCAAAAGTTACGTCACATACACTCAATGGATATCTATGAGAGCCAGAACACTGCCATAACAAGATTCCCATAGACTTGTAATAAAGAGTGACCTCCTGTGCGCTCCATAAAACACTGGAGCTGTCGGCAAATCACTTTTCAAAGTATATTGACCGGAGAGCCGCTAGAAAAGCATGAAGGCAAAGAAAAGTGAGTATCAGACAGGGCGCAGGGACTTAGAACTAAAGTATCACTACAGCAGTGCAATAAAAAAAACACTGTAGTGGTACTTGAATGATTTGCAGCTTTGGATTCACATGTTCCAATTGGTGATCACTTAATAGCATATATAGACCACGTTGCTCATGCATGCAGAACAATCAGTAACAGACTGTGTAGCATGACGGTGGGAATGCATCGCAGAGGTGGTGTAAACCTAGATATCTACTCTGGTACTTGTCTTAATAGGGCATACCAGGGACAGGTTTACGGATAGCTGGAAAGACGGGTAGGAACAGGTTTACGGATAGCTGGAAAAATGGCTAGGGACAGGTTTATGGATAGCTGGAAAGACGGGCGGGCCTGGCTATGCACATACCCCGCGCCCATGGGTCTCATGTTTGTAAATTGTTGTATGTTTGTTTGACACATGGTCTGTGTGTGGAAGTTGGAACACCTCCTGTGGAATCTTGGTGAGAAATCCTGCGCGGGAAAAGCCTGCAGAGATACATATGTGGACTTTTTTTTGTTCTGTTTGGAACTTTGTATTGGAAAGGGCTGTTTTTTTGTGTAATGCTGGAGCCGGTAATAAAGGACTAATAAATCTGCTGAACTTAATTGAAATCATTCAAGTTTGATACCTCAACGAGCCTGCTAAGTGAGTAACCCGATAACAACTGGTACCTACAAATGGGCTTTAACCCCTTCACGACCATGGACGTAAAGATCCGTCCTTGTGCCCTGGGCCTTAACGACCAAGGACGGATCTTTCCGTCATGGCGGAATCGCGGCACCGGAGCCTCCGGTGACTGCAATATGTTAACAAAAACCGCAGATTCGGGGAGGAGGGGACCTGTTCCTGACCTTAGGAGGGGTGGTGCCTCCTCCCTGGACCTACGGAGGCTGTGATTGGCTGACGAACGCCGCTCAACCAATCACAGCCACTGTAATGTTCCAGCCATTTAAAATGACTGAAACATTGAAATCCAGCCCTGGCCAGTGCAGCTGTAGCACTGGCCATTGGCTGGAGCTGGGTGACCTCACTGGATCACCCTCCCCCAGCTCCAATGCTCTGATTGGAGAGATCGGCCTTGTGACCGATTTCTCCAATCACAGTGAAGCTGTTGCCGGTGACCGCCCCCATCAGCTTCACTTGTCCCTGCAGCACGCCAGCACACTGAGAACAGTGAGTGTACACAGTGCAATGGCAGGGCGACAAGCTCCGGTCCCATGCTGTTATGAGCCGGAGCATGGGACCCGGAAGTTGCCGCGCTGCCATTGCACTGTACGAAAAGCGTCCCGATCCGCTGCCGCCGCTGCCCTCCGCGATCTGCCACCTGTCTCCCCGATCTCCTGCCCGCACCCTCACCCCCACACCTCCCGATCCGCTGCCGCTGCCGCCCTCCATCTGCCACAGTGCCACCGCTCCCCCCAATCTGCTGCCCGGCCCCTCACCTCCGTGCAGCAGATCGGAGGGAGCGGTGGCACTATGACAGATGGAGGAGGACAGGGATCGTGCACCCTGTCCTCCATCTGTCATAGTACCACCGCTCCCTCCGATCTGCTGCCCGGCCCCTCCCCCTCGTGATCGGTGCCCGCCCCCTCCCCTCCGTGATGTGCTGCTCGCTCGCCCCCTCCCCTCCGTGATGTGCTGCTCGCTCGCCCCCTCCCCTCCGTGATGTGCTGCTCGCTCGCCCCCTCCCCTCCGTGATGTGCTGCTCGCTCGCCCCCTCCCCTCCGTGATGTGCTGCTCGCTCGCCCCCTCCCCTCCGTGATCTACTGCTCGCCCCCTCCCCTCCGTGATGTGCTGCTCGCCCCCTCCCCTCCGTGATGTGCTGCTCGCTCGCCCCCTCCCCTCCGTGATGTGCTGCTCGCCCCCTCCCCTCCGTGATGTGCTGCTCGCCCCCTCCCCTACGTGATGTGCTGCTCGCCCCCTCCCCTACGTGATGTGCTGCACGCTCCCCCCACCTCTCACCCCCGTGGTCAGCTACCCGCCCCCTCCCCTGTCACCGCCGTGATGTGCGCTCCCTCCCCTGTCACCGCCATGATGTGCGCTCCCTCCCCTGTCACCGCCGTGATGTGCGCTCCCTCCCCTGTCACCGCCGTGATGTGCGCTCCCTCCCCTGTCACCGCTGTGATGTGCGCTCCCTCCCCTGTCACCGCCGTGATGTGCGCTCCCTCCCCTGTCACCGCCGTGATGTGCGCTCCCTCCCCTGTCACCGCCGTGATGTGCGCTCCCTCCCCTGTCACCGCCGTGATGTGCGCTCCCTCCCCTGTCACCGCCGTGATGTGCGCTCCCTCCCCTGTCACCGCCGTGATGTGCGCTCCCTCCCCTGTCACCGCCGTGATGTGCGCTCCCTCCCCTGTCACCGCCGTGATGTGCGCTCCCTCCCCTGTCACCGCCGTGATCTGTGCTCCCTCCCCTGTCACCCCCGTGATCTGTGCTCCCTCCCCTGTCACCCCCTTGATCTGCTGTCCACTCTCCCTCCACCTCTCACCCCCGTGATCTGCGCTCTGCTCACCTGTCTCCCCCGTGATCTGCGCTCCCTCACCTGTCACCCCGTGATCTGCGCTCCCTCACCTGTCACCCCGTGATCTGTGCTCCCTCACCTGTCACCCCCGTGATCTGCTGTCCGCTCTCCCTCACCTCTCACCCCCGTGATCTGTGCTCTGCTCACCTGTCTCCTCCGTGATTCGTTCTCTGCTCACCTGTCTCCTCCGTGATCTGCGCTGCGCTCCCTCCCCCACCTCTCACCCTCCCCGATCTGCTGCCTCCTTTATCTCCTGTGATCCAGCTGCCTAGATCCATCCTGTAGGGTAACTATCCCCAATCTCACCTCCCACTCCCCTTCCCACCCATCCCCCCCACCCGCTCCCTCCCCCCATCCTCTGCCGCTCCTGCATCCACTGCGCCCTCTCCCATCCGCCCCCACCCTATCCCAGCCGCCGTCTCACAATCACAGATGCTCCCTTTATATGCCGCTTCCCCCCCATCTGCTGCCGCCCCATCTGCCGCCCCCCCCATCTTCCGCTGTTTTTTTTTTCTATGCCATGGGGGTCTAGTTTCCAAAATGGGGTCACATGTGGGGGAGCTCCACTGTTTCGGCACCTCAGGGGGTCTCCAAACGCAACATGGAATACGCTAATTATCCCAGACAATTTTGCGTTTGAAACGTCAAATGACGCTCCTTGCCTTCCGAGCCCTGCTGTGCGCCCAAACATTTGAGTTCCACCACATATGAGGTATCTGCGTACTCAGGAGAAATTGCACAATACATTTTATGGTGCAATTTTTCCTGATACCCTTGTGAAAAAAAAAGCTACCTGGTTGAAGTAACAATTTTGTGGTAAAAAAGTTTTTTTTTATTTTCACGGCTCAACTCTATTAACTTTTGTGAAGCCCCCAGAGGCTCAAAGTGCTCAATAAACATCTAGATAAATTCCATGAGGGGTCTAGTTTCCAAAACGGGGTCACATGTGGGGGAGCTCCACTGTTTCGGCACCTCAGGGGCTCTCCAAACGCAACATGGTGCGGCTAACGATTCCAGGTAATTTTCTGTTCAAAAAAGTCAAATAGCGCTCCTTCCCTTCCGAGTCCTGCCGTGTGCCCAAACAGTGGTTTTTCGCCACATATGAGGTATCTGCGTGCTCAGTAGAAATTGCCCAACAAATTTTGGGGGTTCATTTAATCCTGCTACCCTTGTGAATATGCAATATTTGAGGCTAAATTAACATTTTTGTTGCAAAAAGTAAAATGTTCATTTTTTCCTTCCACATTGCTTTAGTTACTGTGAAGCACCTGAAGGGTTAATAACCTTCTTGAATGTGGTTTTGAGTAGCCTGAGGGGTGCCGTTTTTGGAATGGTGTCACTTTTGGGTGTTCTGTGTCATGTAGACCTTTCAAAATTGCTTCAAATGTGATGTGGTCCCTAAAAAAAGTGGCTTTGTAAATTTTGTTGTAAAAATGAGAAATTGCTCATAAACTTTGAACCCCTATAACTTCCTTAAATTTTTTTTTTTTCCCAAAATTGTTCTGATGTAAAATAGACATGTGGGAAATGTTATTTATTAATTATTTTGTGTCATATGTCTCGTTGGCTTTAGAGCATAAAAATTCAAAGTTTGAAAATTACAAAATTTTCAAAATTTTCGCGAAATTTCCGTTTTTTTCACAAAGAAATGCAAAAAATATCGGCCTAAATTTACCACTAACATGAAGCCCAATATGTCACGAAAAAACAATCTCAGAATCACCGGGATCCGCTGAAGCGTTCCAGAGTTATAACCTCATAAAGTGACACTGGTCAGAATTGCAAAAAATGGCCTGGTCTTTAGGGTCAAAATAGGCTTGGGGCTGAAGGGGTTAATTGTTCTCGGCAGCACTGGGCCTGTTTACATGGGACAATGTGCTACCAAGAACAGTGACTTTTTAAGGGGCTAAAAGATCATTTCATTTTTGCTTGTTCATAGAGTGAACAGCATCCTGTTTACACTGCACGATTGTCTGGCATTGAGCATTCCTAGAAAAACTCGTTCCCAAAAATCATGCACGGTGCACCCTTAGATTTTCATATTACATAAAGGGATGAATCTAAAGAAACATCTAATCATGTGGGAGTTATATTAAAAGTCTATTATAAGTCATATCGAACTTACACAAGGAGGATGTTGCAGTTCCTTTAGTTGCAAATGTACGAAAAGGGAGGGGGTAGTGAAGAGGAGGAAGGAAAAGAAGGTGTAAAAAGGCGGGCGTTGCTATATGAGTACTATAAAGGTTTTAAAGTGAGAAAACCCACTTCTTCCTTCAGCTAAACCTGTAGCACATGAAGATTAAACAGCAGTACGTCTTTTACAAGCTGCGGCATATCTACATCGTCCAACATGCATCAGCAGAACCTAAGATACGCACAGCAACCAGTGTTTTGGATGAACCAGCATGAAAGACCTGTTATTTTGACCCATCAAACAATGCAACCAACGCCACCTCTACCAACTTTTCCAGATTTTAGGAAAAAGCGACGTAAAAATGGAACTTGTATTTATCTGGCGCTTATATTCCTCCTGGTCCTTTTGGCGCTGGCAGGAGTTGGACTGGGAACTTATAAAATCATAGAACTACAGAAGAAGCTGGATGAAATCAAACAGGTAAACCCCCGTACTGTGTATATTCTAGTCATTGCGGCATATAGGCAACATGTAAGATAGGTGTTTCTGCATTTTTCATTAAATACAAGGCAATTTGAAGTGTTTTTATTATTCGAAGTCACCATATATAAATCTACAAGAATATTACTTACAGCTTTGGCACAAAACTACAAGGAACATCTATGTGCTGCTATGCAAATCTTTCAGCCGACAGATCTCTAACAGATTTCTACTATTATCTGGGTTATCATTATAATATATTAGCATTAACTCAGTGGTGGTCTAAGACCCTCAACAACCGGATACTTGAGTGGACACAGTGATTTGACGAAAACTGTGGAATCTTTATTGTTTCCATCAGGTGTCACAGTAGTTCTATCAGGTGTCACAGTAGTTCTATCAGGTGTCACATTAGTTTCATCAGGTGTCACACTAGTTTCATCAGGTGTCACACTAGTTCCATCAGGTGTCACACTAGTTCCATCAGGTGTCACACTAGTTTCATCAGGTGTCACACTAGTTTCATCAGGTGTCACACTAGTTGCATCTGGTGTCACATTAGTTCCATCAGGTGTCACAGTATTTCGCATTTGCACATTCTATAGTGATGGGTGAATAGTAAATATTCTGGTTTGGATTATTCATAACAAATCTAAAGTACTATTCCGGTGTTCATCACGAATAATAAACCTAATGCAAGTCAAAGGGGAAAAGGAGCATTTTTCTTCTCGGGACAAATACTGGAATAGTACTTGGTATTCGGTAAGCATTATCCATATTTTTAATAGTTACAATACACCCATCCATATTCTTCTACTCTTCAAAACAGCTGTGCTTGGGATTACATTTTTGTCCCATTCCCTAGAATGAAAATTTAGCTCCTCCTAGTGGTGGATAGAGGCAGTCATAAGTTCATAACTTACCAGTATATAGGCAAAGGTTCTATTTTAGAAGAGCTCTGGAAAAGAATTAAGAAATGTATTACTAAATTTTGGTATTTCCTATTAACATAAATAAAACTATAATGATGCCCGAGGGTGCAAAATCAATTTCCTTGAGCAAATTTAGTATTAACATTATTATTAAATTGCTTTTTAGTTAACTTGTAGCATCATCAATGCACAACCTGAGGTTTAATGATTAATGCTAAACCATGGTCTAATGCAGAAATTAGAGACTAGATTTCGCCTTGTGTGTTCTCAAGTCCTGTGAATCATGTGAATGTATCGTATAGAAGTATTATTCAGAGAAAATTATTAATTCTATTGGTTATCAGTCCGTAAAGCCCAGTGCAGGCCGTTAGAGTGCACGAGAATTATTCTATGCAAACTCTAAGATAGGGGTTGTTTTTTGGATAGGACAGATAGAAAACCCTACAGATGTCTATGGAGCCTACCTATTGTATTGTGACGGAATTGGAAAATGTATAGTTGCCAACTTTGGTTACAGCACATCTCATGCGACTGTGTTGCTAATATATATATATATATATATATATATATATATATATATATACATGTATATATATAGTATATATATATATATATATATATATATATACTGTATATATATATATAAAGTCATACTTAAGCAAACATGGAGTGTAAGCATTATTTTGAAGAGGTTTTTATGTATGTTATAATACAGGTGATACATATTGTTGCTGATCGTGGGAGTCCGGGTCCAGAGTCCAACATCAATAGTAGAGATGAGCGAACCGGTCGCGGTTCGGCTCGAGGTCGGTTCGCCGAACGGGGGTCCCGTTCGAGTTCGGTTCGTCGAACGTTCGACGAACCGAACTCGAACCAATAGGCTATAATGGGAGGCAATCACAAACACATAAAAATGCATTATAAATGTACACAAACAGTTAATAAACATTGCCATAACACTTACCGGTCCCCGCGATCCCTTCTGCACTCTGTCTCCTGCCGCTATTCCATCCGATGATCGCTGAATCCTCCCGGTGACTGGCACTGCAGCAGTGATGCAGGACCTATCGTGACGTCAAAATAGCCATGTGACCAGTCACGTGGCTATTATCTCATTGGCTACAGACTGGTCACATGACTATGACGAGTCATGTAGGACCTGCGAGTGCATCTCTCCGGTACACGGTGCACATATGTGTATCGCCGTGTACCGGCGACATGCTCTACCACACGGTCGACTCCCCGTTCCGTTAGGGACCGGCTGACCGGTCATTAACGGAGGTTGCCATAGCAACGCAGTTAGCGGTGACGTCACCGCTAACCGCGGCTCCGAGAGCACCGTTGCTATGGTAACGCGTCTGTCAGCATCTGAGAGCAGGGAGCCAGCGCTAAGCGGTGTGCGCTGCTCCCTGCTCTGTGCACATGTAGCTGCAGCACACATCGGGTAATTAACCCGATGTGTGCTGTAACTAGGAGAGCAGGGAGCCAGCGCTCAGTGTGCGCTGCTCCCTGCTCTCTGCACGTGTAGCTGCGTGCGCTGGTAACCAAGGTAAATATCGGGTTGGTTACCCGATATTTACCTTAGTTACCAAGCGCAGCATCTTCCACGCGGCGCTGGGGGCTGGTCACTGGTTGCTGGTGAGCTCACCAGCAACTCGTGTAGCCACGCTCCAGCGATCCCTGCCAGGTCAGGTTGCTGGTGGGATCGCTGGAGCGTCGCAGTGTGACATCTCACCAGCAACCTCCTAGCAACTTAGACAGTAAGGTATGTGGGTTTGGAACAATTGGTGTTACACTCTCAGTGACAGCATTGACAGCTCTCAAATCATGCACCATTCTGTACGTGTCAGGGGAACCTTTGGGCCCTTTTTTCTTGATTGGATACAAGGGAGTGTTACAGGGGGAGGACCTTTGTACTAGAGCCCCTGCTTCCACATATTCTCTTATATCTCTGGTCAGGGCCATTGATTTGGCTGGACTTAAGGGATACTGTTTTAAACAAGGAGGAGTGGAGCCTTCTTTTAATTTTATCATGACTGGGGGAATAGGAAGCCGACCAACATCAGTTTTTCCCTTTGCCCATACAATGTCTGGAACTTGTTGCATTGCTATGTCTTCACTAGTTCTGGTATCGGACACTCTCGCAGATTTGGACATGTACACCATTGCTGCAATCTTGCACAAGTGTTTGTCAGAGAGGGGACTTGTGACTGTAATACCTTCTGGGGTGTATTGTATGGTAGCCTGGATAGCACTTAACACATCAGCCCCCAGCAAATTCATAGGAGTGTTTTCACTAACAATAAGCTTTGTGAGAATTTCCTGGCTATCTTGTAATCTCAGCTTCATCTGTTTTGTCAAGGGAGTTTCAGACACCAATCCCTCCACCCCAACACACTCCACAGTCTCGTCAGTGATCATATCTGGCTTTATCAGGTCTTTATGTACCACAGTGCCGGCTGCCCCAGTGTCAATTAAAAATTCTGCCTCTTTCCCCCCTGGCATGGTTATGGTCGTAAGTAAGGTGGGACCAGGTCCTGAGGGAACGAAAACAGGGTACACATTTGTCACTGGGTTGCCAGTTTCCTAGGTCAGAGGCAAGGGAGGAGGGAAATCAGTCTGCTCACTCTCCTTTTTGGAGTTTTTGCACTGTCTGGCATAATGTCCATTCTGTCCACAATTCCAGCACTGTACGGTCGCTCGGTCACCTGGTGCCCCCCCCCTCTGTTTCCACTGTCTTCCTTGTGCTCTAGCATACATAACTGGTCGCTTGCATTTTGTCAGTTCAACCCCCTTAGCTACTTGCAGAAGGTCTGTTGGGTCCATGTTTCTCCACTCAGGTCTGGCTGTCTGTACTGCTTCTCGTAAAAACTTATTCATACCGTCAATGAATGCATTCACCAATATTTTGATATCAAGGTCGTTTCTTGCACTGTACCCCATGTCTGTCCACTTCAGCTGTAACCTCCCAAAGTACGTCTCTATACTCTCCCCTTTTTGCTGTGTCACGTCAGTCATCAGTACAGACTGCTCTGTTTGTTTCTTTGTAGCCCATCCTTTCAATGCCTCACAGTACGTCATTCCAGACCTCTCAGACTCAACGTCCATGACCCATGATTGCTCCTTCATCATATCAGTATGCGTCTTAATTATGTGTCCCAGCACGTCACCTGCTTTTGCAGTCACCAAACTCTCGAGGTCTGCCCAAGTGCATTTATAAGTCACCTGTATTGTCTGTATTTGCCTGTAAAATGGGAAAGGTTGGTTTTCAGGGTCAGGTAACTGTTTCAACATAGCTAGCTGGTCAGAGGGGCTCCAGGGGTAATATTCCTGTGTCTGTCTGATTCTTGTGACCTTCCTCGGTCGGGATGTATCTGATTTTTTTGTACTGGTCCCAGCGCGTTCTTTCCTTTCCTCACCGTCAGCTTCCTCCGCAAAACTCAATTCCTTCACTACCTCTGTCTCAGTGTCAGCGTCCTCTGTCATCACATGTGATCTGGTTCGAACAGGATTTAGTGCAATCCGCTTAGGGCGAGTAACATTACATGTAGCACAAGTACCTCTCCAGTCTGGGTTTTTCTGACTACAATGTTTACAAGTCCATTCATCTGGTCTGGGTTTCTGCTTATGAGAAGGGGGGGCGGTAGCAGTCACAATTCCTGCTTTTGGTGCATTAAAACATTCATAATACACCTTATCTCCCGCTGTGGTCTCTTTATATCCACAATGCTGCACCTCTTCAGCCACACGACACCATTTATTTACTTGTTGCTCTACCCTCTTGTCTTTTATCCAACCTCTCTTTTCTTCCCTGAATCTGTGCCATTTCTCAACATCCAAACATCCGTACTCTGGCATGTCTGCCTTTTTGAGTATCGGTCTGACATTTTTCACTGCTTCTTTGCCTTCTCTTTCTTGCACTATCTGTTTGGCTGTTTTGGATCCTGCTGGAGCCCCACGCTGCACACTGAACAAGTTGCCCATGGCTTCAACTTATTCCCACACAGCCCACCTTTCTGCAAATGCCCTCTCAGTGTCCCTGAACCTTGTTAACAGGCCACACGTCTCCTGGCAAGTCAGAATGGGCTCTCAAGTGGTAGCAAGAAGGCTCAATCAGCATTCACTCTCACCTGCTACACTTGTAGGGCGTATTGGGAAGGGTTAAAAAACACCTCTCACCCAATAGACCAGATGACTAAAGCAGGAAGGACCAGGTGTGATAGTCCTCTCACCTGCTAGACCACCTCCATGTAAGTGGGAAGGCCACACGGCTCTCTAACCCACTTGACCTGATGTGTGCAGTTTGGCTACTCCATGCTGGTCCTTTACAAAGTATTTCAGCAACAAACGTAAGAGTTAAACCAAAACAATTAACAGAGCTGACTTCTCACAGAGGGCAGAAAATCGCGCAGCTGTTCACTTGACCCCTCCCAAAAGAATGTCAGCCAGCGCACAGTTTGTTTAGCAAGAGTCTTATCTCGTTCAGATTCAGCTTCCAAAACACAATCCTAATACCCACTGGTATAATACACAATCCCTGCAGAAAATTGAGACCACTTATATACCTTCACAGCACTAATATTCTACTTTACTATAAAACCTTCATCCCCATTTTGAGGGGAAGAAACACACAATATCTCACTATAAGGACAGATCCCAGGACCACTTGTCTTACTCATTCATTGATTCCAGAAGCATAGGTAACAATACACCTTCCAAGGATCAGTTAACCTCACATGCAAATAAAATTATCTAAACCGCTCTTGATACTGATGGGAAAAAATACATATGTCAGGTATCCACTCAAATACTCTATATGGCTATGCCCTGTGACATTTCACAACCGGAACATCTTTTCACAGTCCACAGTATGACATATAACCATTAGACTTATACATACATATTATTTCACCAAGTCTCTTATCTCAATTACTTGTCACTTTGTTATTCAGAGGCTTCTCATCAATATACAACAACCTATTGCCTCCCTACTTTATCTAGGCATTAATATGAAACCACTTATGAACACATATCCCTAGACCAGAGTATTGCCACAAAAACACAAAACACAGCAACACAGCAAATGCAATTATACAGAGACTGTCCCAAATTCCGTGCTATGCACTCTATGCAATCAGTTAATGGACGGACAACAGATTATCTTATTACTCTATATTTCAACTCTCATTCAGACATGCATGAAAAAAACAATACTCACTGGTGATGCCAGAGTTCTTGAACCGTGTGTACAGCCTTACCCAGAATATTCGGGAAATCAGAGAGAGTGAAATGAAGTGTAAGAATAAAGCTTCTCACCTTGCTGCAGCTGAAATTTCACTGTCTCAAGAGTCCCCAAAACTTCTTCCGAATAGGCCGGTTGGCCACGGCCCCACGTTGGGCGCCAAACTGTTGTAGCTGTTCTGTTTTGTCACAAGTCAGCTTATGGGATCACCAGTGAGGTTCTCTTGAGTTAGGCCTCTTCAGACCTAATCAAGATCGAGCGCTCGGAGAGAAAAGACCAGCATCCATGTGGGCATGATCAATTTCTTCTGTTTATTTCATCAAAGTACAGTTTATTTATACCATTTACAGATCAATGTGATATTGCAAAAGAAAAAGAAAAAACTTCGAGCTGAACTTTACTAATTGTTCATATGACCTTTAAGTTTTAGCAAAACAAAAATGTAGAGTCATGCATATGAGATAAGAAGAACATTTAGAAACCATAATAATCCTTGAGTCTGTCTCTTATTCCGTAGGCTCCATAATGACTATGAACTACCATCAGATATACTTACTAATAACAATAAATCTTTAATAAAGGAAAAGAGAAACTATTAACCCTTCTATATCACCAGCGATACCTATCATTGCTGGGATCGCTGGTAAGTTGCTATCTTAGGCAAGGTTACGTGTGCAGGGAGGCCGACACTTCCCCGCTCGGCCCCGCCCCCTCCCGCACTCCGCACATGTATGTACACACACACCTGTCCCCAGCCATGCAGACAAGCACTGCCACTGACACCCTCGTCTGGCCCCGCCCCCTGCTCGGCTCCGCCCCCTCCCGCACTTTGCATGTGCACACACATACATACATACATGCACATACATACATACATGCACATACACACACTCACTCACACATACACTCACCTGTCCCCAGCCATGCAGACCGCAGCACTTCTACTGACATCCTCAGCGCCTGGCCCCGCCCCCCGCTCGGCTCCGCCCCCTCCCGCACTTTGCATGTGCACACACACACATACATACATACATACATGCACATACACACACTCACTCACACATACACTCACCTGTCCCCAGCCATGCAGACCGCAGCACTTCTACTGACATCCTCAGCGCCTGGCCCCGCCCCCCGCTCGGCTCCGCCCCCTCCCGCACTTTGCATGTGCACACACACACATACATACATACATACATGCACATACACACACTCACTCACACATACACTCACCTGTCCCCAGCCATGCAGACCGCAGCACTTCTACTGACATCCTCAGCGCCTGGCCCCGCCCCCCGCTCGGCTCCGCCCCCTCCCGCACTTTGCATGTGCACACACATACATACATACATGCACATACATACATACATACATGCACATACACACACTCACTCACTCACAGATACACTCACCTGTCCCCAGCCATGCAGACCGCAGCACTTCCACTGACATCCTCAGCGCCTGGCCCCGCCCCCCGCTCGGCTCCGCCCCCTCCCGCATTCAGCATGTGTATACACACACACACTCACACACTCACACACACACACACTCACCTGTCCTGCAGTCACTGCGGCACTGACGTCCTCAGTGCCACGGCCCCGCTCGGCTCCTCCCCTCCCCCCCGAACTCCGCCCCCCGCACACAACGGAATCCGACAAAGAATTCTGTTCTTTGTCATCCGTTGTACAGCGTTGAACAGCGCATCAGTCACATGCGTCAAGCGACGCATGTGACTGATACAAATCAACGGAAATGTGAACTTAGCCTTTAGTGTGACGGGGCCTTTACCGCTGTTACCGCTGACAGCCAGCACTGATCTGCACGCTGCACGCTGCTTCCCGTTTGTAGTGATGATTGTAGTGAGGATGAGGTTCCCCAGCCCCAAGTGATGAGCTGGGTAAACTCATCCTCACTACAATCGTCACTACTACTACACTAGAAAGAAAGAAGACAGAAGAGCAGGATCGTGGAGGGCTGACAGGGGGTAATAAAGATGGAGTCTCTAATGTGTCTGTGTATTTATTTCTATTAAAGTATTTTTTCTCTGTGTGGTGTTTTTTTTAACCCTTTATTGGAGATTCTTAATGGCCGGGTCAAACGTGCCTGACATTAAGAATCTCTGGCTTAATACTGGCTAGTAAAACAAAGCCAGTATTAACTCATGATTACCCAACAAGCCACCCGGCTCCAGGGCTGTTGGAAGAGTTGGATACAGCTCCAGATGATGGCGCTTCTATGAGAGCGCCATTTTCTGGGACAGCTGCGGACTGAAATTCGCAGCAGAGGCGCCCAGAAACCTCGGGCTAACCTGTGCTGCGGATTCCAATCCCCAGCTGCCTAGTTGTACCTGGCTGGACACAAAAATGGGGCGAAGCCCACGTCATTTGTTTTTTAATTATTTCATGAAATAAGTGAAATAATTAAAAAAAACGGGCTTCCCTATATTTTTGGTTCCCAGCCGGGTACAAATAGGCAACTGGGGGTTGGAGGCAGCCCGTGGCTGCCTGCTGTACCTGGCTAGCATACAAAAATATGGCGAAGCCCACGTCATTTTTTTGGTGGGAAAAAAAATTCTGCATACAGTCCTGGATGGAGTATGCTGAGCCTTGTAGTTCTGCAGATGCTGTCTGCTCTTCTCCATACAGACAGACAGCAGCTGCAGAACTACAAGGCTCAGCATACTCCATCCAGGACTGTATGCAGAAGTTTTTTGCCCCCTGAAAAAATTATGTGGGCTTCGCCATATTTTTGTATGCTAGCCAGGTACAGCAGGCAGGTACGGCTGCCCCCAACCCCCAGTTGCCTATTTGTACCCGGCTGGGAACCAAAAATAAAGGGAAGCCCTTTTTTTATTATTTCATGAATTTCATGAAATAATTAGAAAACAAATGACGTAGGCTTCGCCCCATTTTTGTGTCCAGCCAGGTACAACTAGGCAGCTGGGGATTGGAATCCGCAGCACAGGTTGGCCTGAGATTTCTGGGCACCACTGCTGCGAATTGCAGTCTGCAGCCGCCTCAGAAAATGGCATTTTCATAGAAGCGCCATCTTCTGGCGCTGTATCCAACTCTTCCAGCACCTGCCTGCTATACCTGGCTAGCATACAAAAATATGGCGAAGCTCACGTCCTTTTTTTTGTAGTTTTTTGGCAAAAAAAATAAAAAATGCTTCCCTGGATTTTCCATTGCCAGTGAAGGTAACATCAAGCAGTGGGGGTTAGCAGCCAGTAGCTGCTTGGATTACCCTTACCTAGCAATACAAAAAATGCAGCGGGAGCCCATATATATTTTTTTTAATTATTTATTTAAATAACTAAAAATAAAATGGGCTTCCCTGTATTTTGATTGCTGGACATCACAGTGCTGTAAAAATAAATCTTTAAAAAAATGACGTAGCGCTCCGCGGTATTTTTGATTCTCAGCGCAGATAAAGCAGACAGCTATGGGTTGCCACCCCAGTCTGCCTGCCGATACCTTGGTTGGCAATCAAAATACAGGGAAGCCCATTAATTTTTTCTATTTAAAAAATAGTTAAAAAAAAAATGACATTGGGTCCCCCCATTTTTGATAGCCAGCTAGGGTAAAGCAGACGGCTGTAGCCTGAAAACCACAGCTGGCAGCTTTACCGTGGTTGGGGATCCAATGTGGAGGTCCCCTCAGGCTCTTTTTTATAATTATTTTATAAATATTAATAATTACACAATAAAAGTAGGGTCTCCCCCAAATTGGATCACCAGCCAAGGTAAAGCGGACAGCTGTGGTCTGGTATTCTCAGGGTGGGAAGGTCCATAGTTATTGGGCCTTCACAGCCTAAAAATAGCAGGCCGCAGGCACCCCAGACGTGGCGCATCCACTAGATGCGCCAATCCTGGCGCTTCACCCCAGCTCATCCCGTGCCCTGGTGCAGTGGCAAACGGGGTAATAAATCGGGTTGATACTAGCTGTAAAGTCACCTGAGATCAAGCCCAGCAGTTTGTGATGTCATGGCGTCTATTAGATACCCAACATCATAAACTGTCAGTACTAACAAAAAAAAAAAATCGACAAAAGAAATTTATTTGAAAAAACAGTCCCCAAAACATTTCCTCTTTCACCAATTTATTGTAAGAAAAAAAATAAAGGGGTCCCACGACGACTCTGGACCGTCTAGAATATGGGGGGGAGACACTCAGGGAACGTATCCCCCATTTTCTAGGAGTGCGGACCCTTCATGTGAGGAGTGTGGGTGCAATGAATCTGCACTCACTCTCCCCGGGTCCACAGCAGCAGAGTCCATGTCGTAATAGTTGCTACCAAAGCTGCAATGCCCTGCTCATGAGGTAAGGGCATGCCTAATCAGGAGAACTACTGTAGAGGAAGCTCTGCTCACTGGTATATAGATGCTCAGAGGTAATAATAGATAAAATTAGTGAGTAACCTCGGCACTCTAAATCTCCCAGACTAAGTCAGTAAGTCCCAATGGATAGTAATGCAAAATCACTCTTTATTGGTCCGTATTAAGAAAAAAAAATTTTCATAAGCATATATGTTTTTGTCCAAAACAAGTTACAAATGACGTTTCGGCCTGAGCCTTCGTCAGATTGGACTTATCTGCATGTAATCATGAAAAATGACAATAATCAGTATCACATAAGAGTGAGAGAACAATAACATAAACTCGAACAATGTAGAGGTACAATTGGGATGCAGCAAAAAAATTGCAACACAGCAAGAAATGAAACACATGATACAAATGTCATAATACAGTACAAGGACAATATAGTAATGACAAATATGGGGTCAGAGTAGGCTTAGACAGCTCTGGTACGAAAGAGATGTCAATCATAAAGTAACATGTGCAGTAGGTGTAGAGCTACAGTATGCATGGCAGAGCTAATGGGTAGACTGACCATAGAAAAAGAAAGGAGAAAAAGTGGAGAAAAAGTGGAGAAAAAATGGAGAAAAAGTGGAGAAAAAGTGGAGGAAAAATTGGAGAAAAAGTGGAGAAAAAGTGGAGAAAAAGTGGAGAAAAAAGTGGAGAAAAAGTGGAGAAAAAGTGGAGGAAAAAGTGGAGGAAAAAGTGGAGAATAAGTGGAGAATAAGTGGAGAATAAGTGGAGAATAAGTGGAGAATAAGTGGAGAATAAGTGGAGAATAAGTGGAGAATAAGTGGAGAATAAGTGGAGAATAAGTGGAGAAAAAAATGGAGAAAAAGTGGAGAAAAAGTGGAGAAAAAGTGGAGAAAAAGGTGGAGAAAAAAGTGGAGAAAAAGTGGAGGAAAAAGTGGAGAAAAAGTGGAGAAAAAGTGGAGAAAAAGTGGAGAAAAAGTGGAGAAAAAGTGGAGAAAAAAGTGGAGAAAAAGTGGAGAAAAAGTGGAGAAAAAGTGGAGAAAAAGTGGAGAATAAGTGGAGAATAAGTGGAGAATAAGTGGAGAAAAAAATGGAGAAAAAGTGGAGAAAAAGTGGAGTAAAAGTGGAGAAAAAGTGGAGAATAAGTGGAGAATAAGTGGAGAATAAGTGGAGAAAAAATGGAGAATAAGTGGAGAAAAAATGGAGAAAAAGTGGAGAAAAAGTGGAGCACCCTTTGGTGCCTTTCATGTGGCACTAAGGGGTGCTTAGCTTTGTATTTAGCCAGAAAATGAAAAAAAAAAAAAAATGACATAGGGTTCCCCCTAGTTTTGTAGTCAGCTAGGGTAAAGCAGACGGCTGCAGCCTGCAGACCACAGCTGGCAACCTCACCTTGGCTGGTAATCCAAAACTGAGGGCACCCCACGCTGTTATTTTAAATTAAATAAATAATTAAAAAAAAAAAACACGTAGGGGTCCCCCAAAATTGGATCACCAGCCAAGGTAAAGCAGACAGCTGGGGCCTGATATTCTCAGACTAGGGAGGTCCATGGTTATTGGACTCTCCCCAGCCTAAAAATAGCAGGCCGCAGCCGCCCCAGAAGTGGCGCATCCATTAGATGCGCCAATCCTGGTGCTTCGCCCCAGCTCATCCCGCGCCCTGGTGCGGTGGCAAACGGGGTAATATATGGGGTTAATACCAGATGTGTAATGTCACCTGGCATCAAGCCCTGGGGTTGGTGAGGTCAGGCGTCTATCAGATACCCGACATCACCAACCCAGTCAGTAATAAAAAAAAATAGACGACAAACACATTTTTATTTGAAAAAACACTCCCCAAAACATTCCCTGTTTAACCAATTTATTAGAATGAAAAACAAATCCAGGTCTGGTGTAATCCAAGGGGTTGCCATGACGATCCACACTGTCCCAGTCAATGAAGAGCAGGTTGTTCCCCATTGGCTGGGAGAGCAGTGCAGTGACCTGAGCTAACATCAATGGGTCAGCCCAGGTCACTGCAGGGCATGACAAGTGCTGCTGTCAGCGAGGTACATTACCTGCGCTGATCTCCAGCACACTGACAGCCCCTGTCACTGAGGTCAATGACCGCCGCCTTCACACCAAGTCTCGCGAGAGGCCCGTGACGTCACCGCTAGTCAGTCTCGGGTCGGAAGCGAGAGGTGATGTGACAAGCGGCGGCCATGGAGGACAGTGACAGCGCTGAGGTCGGGATGGCGGGACTTCATCACCGCAGGCAGGGCCGGCTCCAGGTTTTTGTGGGCCCCGGGCGGAAGAGTCCCAGTGGGCCCCATAAACACGCAGACACACACACATACACAGATACATACACGTACATATACATATTTAAAGACAAACTCACAAAAATACATATAAACAGACAAATCTATACAGTCATATACACTGACATACATAGATTCACATCATACATGCATACATACAGAGACACACACTGCTATGCTGCATACATACATACATACAGACAGACACACACATACTGCTCTGCTGCATACATACATATAGACAGACACACACACTGCTCTGCTACATACATACATACAGACAGACACACACATACTGCTCTGCTGCATACATACATACAGACACACACACACACACTGCTCTGCTGCATACATACATACAGACAGACACGCACACTGCTCTGCTGCATACATACATACAGACAGACACACACACTGCTCTGCTGCATACATACATACAGACAGACACGCACACTGCTCTGCTGCATACATACATACAGACAGACACACACACTGCTCTGCTGCATACATACAGACAGACACACACACACTGCTCTGCTGCATACATACATACAGACAGACACACACACTGCTCTGCTACATACATACATATAGACAGACACACACATACTGCTCTGCTGCATACATACAGACAGACACACACACACACTGCTCTGCTGCATACATACATACAGACAGACACGCATACTGCTCTGCTGCATACATACATGCATACATACATACACGCATACTGCTCTGCTGCATACATACAGACACGCATACTGCTCTGCTGCATACATACATGCATACATACATACACGCATACTGCTCTGCTGCATACAGACAGACACGCATATTGCTCTGCTGCATATATATATATACATACATACAGACACGCATACTGCTCTGCTGCATACATACATACATACATACAGACACGCATACTGCTCTGCTGCATACATACAGACAGACACGCATATTGCTCTGCTGCATATATATATATATACATACAGACACGCATACTGCTCTGCTGCATACATACATGCATACATACAGACACGCATACTGCTCTGCTGCATACATACATGCATACATACAGACACGTATACTGCTCTGCTGCATACATACATGCATACATACAGACAGACACGCATATTGCTCTGCTGCATATATATATACATACATACAGACACGCATACTGCTCTGCTGCATATATACATGCATACATACAGACACGCATACTGCTCTGCTGCATATATACATACATATAAACACGCATACTGCTCTGCTGCATATATACATACATATAGACACGCATACTGCTCTGCTGCATATATACATACATATAGTCACGCATACTGCTCTGCTGCATATATACATACATATAGACACGCATACTGCTCTGCTGCATATATACATGCATACATATAGACACGCATACTGCTCTGCTGCATATATACATACATATAGACACGCATACTGCTCTGCTGCATATATACATACATATAGACACGCATACTGCTCTGCTGCATATATACATACATATAGTCACGCATACTGCTCTGCTGCATATATACATACATATAGACACGCATACTGCTCTGCTGCATATATACATACATATAGACACGCATACTGCTCTGCTGCATATATACATACATATAGTCACGCATACTGCTCTGCTGCATATATACATACATATAGACACGCATACTGCTCTGCTGCATATATACATACATATAGACACGCATACTGCTCTGCTGCATATATACATACATATAGACACGCATACTGCTCTGCTGCATATATACATACATATAGACACGCATACTGCTCTGCTGCATATATACATACATATAGACACGCATACTGCTCTGCTGCATATATACATACATATAGACACGCATACTGCTCTGCTGCATATATACATACATATAGTCACGCATACTGCTCTGCTGCATATATACATACATATAGTCACGCATACTGCTCTGCTGCATATATACATACATATAGACACGCATACTGCTCTGCTGCATATATACATACATATAGTCACGCATACTGCTCTGCTGCATATATACATACATATAGTCACGCATACTGCTCTGCTGCATATATACATACATATAGACACGCATACTGCTCTGCTGCATATATACATACATATAGACACGCATACTGCTCTGCTGCATATATACATACATATAGACACGCATACTGCTCTGCTGCATATATACATACATATAGACACGCATATTGCTCTGCTGCATATATACATACATATAGACACGCATATTGCTCTGCTGCATATATACATACATATAGTCACGCATACTGCTCTGCTGCATATATACATACATATAGACACGCATACTGCTCTGCTGCATATATACATACATACAAACACACACCTTGCTCTGCAGGGCCCACACACGCGGCTCCGGGGGTCACACACACGGCTCTGCGGGGCCCACACACGCGGCTCCGGGGGCCACACACACGGCTCTGCGTGTCCCACACACGCGGCTCCGGGGGCCACACACACGGCTCTGTGGGGCCCACACACGCGGCTCCGGGGGCCACACACACGGCTCTGCGTGTCCCACACACGCGGCTCCGGGGGCCACACACACGGCTCTGTGGGGCCCACACACGCGGCTCCGGGGGCCACACACACGGCTCTGCGGGGCCCACACACGCGGCTCCGGGGGTCACACACACGGCTCTGCGGGGCCCACACACGCGGCTCCGGGGGCCACACACACGGCTCTGTGGGGCCCACACACGCGGCTCAGGGGGCCACACACACGGCTCTGCGGGGCCCACACACGCGGCTCCGGGGGCCACACACACGGCTCTGTGGGGCCCACACACGCGGCTCAGGGGGCCACACACACGGCTCTGCGGGGCCCACACACGCACGGGGGGACAGGGAGGGGCGGGGAGGGAGTGATGTCCCACATACTGATCAGGTCACGGTGCAGATGGGGCCCACACAGCGCCGGAGGGAAGCGATGTGCTGGGGGTCGCTGGCTGGCACTGTGACTCCTTCATCTGTGCGACCGAGCAGGACGCCGGGCGGTAGCTCCGCCCACAGATGATGCTCAATGAAGGAGAACACACCCTTAAAGGGCCGGCAGCCACAGTTTCCAGTGCCAAGGACTGCTGCCTCCGGACCGACCGCAGGTAAGCCGAGCGGGACCGTGTGTGTGTGTGTGTGTGTGTGTGTGTGTGTGTGTGTGTGTGTGTGTGTGTGTGTGTGTGTGTGTGTGTGTGTGTGTGTGTGTGTGTGTGTGTGTGTGTGTGTGTGTATGTATGTGTACATGCCGCGGGCAGGAGGGGGCGGAGCGAGCTGAGCGGGGAAGTGTCGGCTTCCTGCACGTAACTAGGATAAACATCGGGTTACTAACCAAAGCGCTTTGCTTGGATACCCGATGTTTATCTTGGTTACCAGCTTGTGGCAGGCTGCCAGCGATGGCTCCTGCACACTGTAGCTGTAAAAAGCCCTGCTTTTTGCTGCTAGAACCGTTCTCGAACGTTTCTAGAACTATCGAGCTTTTGAAAAAAGCTCGAGTTCTAGTTCGATCTAGAACATGGCCCAAAATCACTCGAACCTCGAACTGGAGAACCTCGAACCACGAACCGCGCTCAACTCTAATCAATAGGTGAAAACACCCCATAGAAGGGCCCAACTCCTGTATGAGATGTATAGGCTCAATAAGTCTATGGGTCCATATACAGCTCTGTGAGGGCTGCGTAACTTTAGAATCGTGTCAAGGGTCTTAGGACCTGGACCCCCACCGATCAGAAACACTGATTATATATATACAGTATGTACATTATACATATATATATAAACTTTTACAATGACAGCTGCACTCTAAATAGCTTCAGAAACAAAAGTACAATAAGACTGAAAAACCATTGATCATTTCGGTGTCCTCCAACATAAAAAGTACCACAAAACTTTGATCTACGCTGACACATCTGTGCTCATTATTATGTTGTTAGATAAAAAAAAGTAAAGAGTAGGATACCAGGTGATATTCCAATGTATTGATGAATATAATGTCTATACATTGTGTCCTATCAATAAAGTATAGCTACTCTTCATTATAGCATTCATATATTTTCCATGCAAATGGAAGGGCTGGAATCTAATTATTCCCATTACTAGTTTGATCCTTTTATGTGTGGTTGAGCATTTTGTGCCACCCATTAAACCTTTGGCCAAGACCATGTATTCTTACCTATAGATTCATTTTCTATTCTTGCCTTCAATATTTCATACATTATATACACATTAGCTCATCTAGTGTTATGGGTCCAAGGTCTTTTGAGAGTCTTCATCATAACTATGAAAATTATAGCCAAATATTGTTTATCAAACACCATACCTACACATTATTGGAAGACTATGGTGTCAAAGACAATTTGTGAGGTTTTATATATTCATTTAGGAAAAAGAAACCTTTGTTTTTCGTATTGAGCCCCTATAATGGATAAACATATAGCGGGGATAATTTAGGAAAACCTGCACTCGCAGTGGGTTGGATCCGATGGCCCTTGAGGTCCTTCCAACTCTACCATTCTATGATTCTATGATAATATGCAAAATTAAAGGGTTATTGACAAAAAAGACAAGTTATCCCCAGTTACGGGATTGGGGATACCTTACTGATCATTGGGGATCTGACCACTGGGAGGGACCCAAAGTAATCAGAATGTTATCCACTATCTAACACAGATGAAGGATATTTTTTTCTTTTTTTTTTTAAAACCTTTTAATTTAGTGATTGGAAAAGGTTAAAACAAAGTTTCAGAAACTTATTTGAGTGCTGAACAATTACGTTCTATGCTATAATTAAATATCATTAAGTTCTAATGGCTCCTCCACACGAAGAGTACTAGGTGAAAAACATCTTAAGTAAATGAAAAGACCCTGAACACCCTAGAACACCTCAAGGCCTCAAGTACTTAGCAGATGACATGATCCATATAGACAAAGCCCATGTTCTATCAATAAGGAGAGAGGCCGGCTCTGTGGACAACCTTGACACAAGCAGCTCGTTATAATACTTACTTTCCCCTGAGGTGGCATTGCTAGGGAATTGATCAATGACTTTAGTATTGCCCAATGCAGGGGTGGACAGATCATTGGTGCAATCTGTGTAGCCTCACAGGGATCCAAGAGGTTAGGAGACCCATTACCACTTCCAAAACAAGTGAAATTGTGTTTTGTCATGACCTTTTGGGCTGCAAAGGGCCCAAATACTGTCCTGCACAGGATCCATCTTCTATCTATGTCTGCCAGTGCTCCAATGAGAAATTCAAATTGATAGAATAGGAATAAATATAATCAATTGGGAGTCATTTGATTTTATCTCTGCTTTTTTGCAGCCAAGTGATGCAGATTTATCTCCTTCTTCTGCAAAGCTAACAGGTAAATGATGCTCCTTTAATGTTTTTAGACCTGTCCCCAGCCATGCAGTCCCCGGCACTGACGTCCTCAGCACCATGGCCCTGCTCGGCTCCACCCCCCCGTACTCCGCCCCCCGCACACATTACCCCGCAGGATGGGGGCACATGTCAGGATGGTGGCTGCACCACGATGAGGGCGCATACCAGCATTGGGCCACATCACAGCATCAGCATATTTTACTTAACTTTACACTGTTCATGGCCTTCTTTCATTACAAGCCATGGACATCATTAAACATTAGACTCATCTATTAAAACTGTTCCTTCTGTTGTTTGTCATTTTAAAACCAATAAACAATTATAAGAACACTAAATGAAACCTAACCCATCCAGTCCATTCATTACCTTATTATTCAATCTGCTAACCTACATACACATTCTAGACTACCTGATATGTTAGAATCGGGCCACCTTCTAGTCTATATATAAAATCTTGTAAACATGCAGAAGCTGCAGAGGTTAATTTTTGCCAATTGTGTTTTTTTTTTTTGCAGGGCTGGAAAAATACCCAGAGAAAAAAGAAGGCAGATTGGCTGCACATGTCACAGGTAAGTCTCAATCTCACATTCTGAATTTTAAAGGGAATCTGTCATAAAAAAAACAGTATTTACTCAAAACCATAGGGAAATCTGCAGGTACATAGCGTTTTAAAAAATATGTGCAGAAGTCTAATTGCAAATGCAGCTGCAGGGAGAAAATGAAGTTATATTCTCCCTGCAGCTGCTGCCTTGCAGTAATTGGGGCAGTACAGGTGTCGCGGGCGGGGAGGAGGGTGTCAGCACTGCGCTCACCCCTCTGCTCGGGTCCGGCTGCTGCTGCTCAGTGGTGGCTCGAGCGGTGGGCCGGATCCTGGGGGTTCTCGAGCGGCGCTCCTCACCCGTGAGTGAAAGGGGATTGGGTTTTGGGATATAGTCTATTGTCCGTGACGCCACCCACGGTTGTGGTGATCTGTTAGCACCACCGCTGCTCGGTGTGGGGATCCCGGGAGTGATGGTGTGAAGCAGCAAGTTGTTGTGTTGCCCCTCCGTGGGTAGGGGTTGGTGATCCCGGGGCCCAGTGTTGAGGTGGGTAGATGCAGGGCTTGGTGGGCGCAGGGACGCGGGGGCAGCGCTGTGCCTTGCGGCACTGTGGTACTCACTCAGCCTGAGACGTTGACACAGTTCTCGGTAAAACACACGGCTGGAAAGACGGTTCCCACGGACGGCTGCACTTGCTTTCCCCAGTAGGTGACGGTGATGTCCCTTTTCCTGCACCTAATGTTGTTGATGGTCTCGATGGGTTCCCACCGGTAACCCGCTCCCTGGCTTCAAGCTGGACCGGAGGAGCTCTACTCTTTGCCCGCAGGCGCTGGCCCTTAGAAACTGGTGCCCTGGCGGTGGCGGTGTCTCTACTGTAATGGTTGGGCTGTTGCCTTCAATCGGGACTTGGTTGTTGGGAGACAGACGTCCCCTTCACTGACGGATTTGGCAAATTATGGCGACTCCTAGCCTTGCCGGGGTCCGAGAGGCCCCTGCCCTGGTGCTGACTGTCCTTTGTACACTGCTCCAGACCGCCGGGCCACCACCCGTCCGCGGTCCTTCCAGGAACTTCCAAACGGTCACCCCTCCGGACAATCACTGCCGTTGCTGACCTTGCTGACTCTGTCCTGCACACAGCTGGACCAACTTCAGGCTTTTCTACTCTCACTTTTACTCTTTTCTTCTTTGCTCCACTACTACTTCACTTTCACTTCACTTAGCTCCTCTACCACTTCACTGTTTACTCCTCCACTTCCCTCACTGTTCTGCCTGGTTCTTCCCGCCACCAGGGCTGTGTACTCCTCGGTGGGCGGAGCCAACCGCCTGGTTCACCCCCTGGTGTGAACATCAGCCCCTGGAGGAAGGCAACAAGGATTTTGGTTAGCTGTGATGTTCCTAACTGGGGTGTAGGGTGTGGTGGTGTGATGACCTGTGACCCCTGGCTTGCCCAGGGCGTCACACAGGGGGCAGTGCACAGTCACAGTGAGGATGCTAGGCAATGTCACCCTATGGATATTCTTTGTATTTATTTGCAAAATTCTTCGTAAGAAATTCTTCATAAGACATAGCAAGCTACTTATTACTGTGACAGCTAAATGTCTAGTCAGAAAATTTCCATTTCATTAGGCAGCACAATGGCCCTGTGAGCACCCTGGTGGCTCAGTAGTTTATACTGCACGCTAGGGTCCTGGGTTTATATCCCACCCAGGACAACATCTGAAAGGCGTTTGTATGTTCTCTTCAATTTTTGTGTTTCCTCCAGGTTCTCCGGTTTCTTCCCACACTCCAAAGACAAACTGATGGGGAATTTATGTTGTTAGCCCCAATGGGCACAGTGATGATTGATAAAGTCTGTAAAGCGCTATGGAATATGATGGCGCTATATAAGAAAGCAAAAATAAGGATTAAATAAATATAGGAACTACCGTGATAACTAATTGGGAAATGGTCTACAATGAACTTAATAAAACTAAATATTGGGATACGTAAATGTGAGAAAAATGGAATCAGAGACAGAAATTTTATATAAAAATATTTATTTTATTTCAAAATTTCAAAATTTATTTTATTTTTCATTTTAAAAAGTGTCAGACGACAGCACAATGGTCCAGGTAACCAGGCAAGGATACCGGTGGGGAGTAGTAAGTAGGTGGCTGGATCTGCCTAGAGCCTGTTAATATGGAAAAAAGGAGGGGAAATGAATTTGACTCCTCATGCACTACCTATAGTAGGAAGAGATATATGGTAGACTAAATTACCTGAATACCGTAGATAGGAAAGAGTATAGGCTCTAAAAAGATGGTGGAGAAGTGGAGGTGACTTTCCACAGGAACTGGTAACAGAGGGTACCTGTAGGTGTAAGGTATATAAAGGTTAGTTGACAACACAAGAAAGTATGTGTTATGATGTTTAACTATAAAGATAGCATACCTGTGGGTACCTTATATATACCAAAATGAGGCTCCGGGTGGCGGTTGAAAATTATTTGTGGATACCCTAAAATGGAAGAGCCAAAACATAGTTGTTGCTTTAGACCACATATATAGATATAATAGAACGAGTAATAGATAATATCTAGAGATACCACACATTTAGCTGTTTCACACTGGATGCTTAGCCCCCCATTTTTTCGAGCTCTAGTGTCCATTAACTAAAAATAAAGATGATATGATTGAGGTGGTGGGAACTCTATTCATATCTATTGTAATCAGAAAAGAAATAATAATAATCTTTATTTTTATAGCGCCAACATATTCCGCAGCGCTTTACAAATCAAAGGTTCATATACAAGCAATAGTTATAAAAAATACAATAATTAAAGCAATGAAGACAACCCTGCTCATGAGAGCTCATAGGGGTGGAGGGAGTGCTTATTTACAATGACAATCCAGTCATCTCAAAGAAAGAAATGGGGGTAGATAAAGTCTGCCTGAACCAGTCAGTCAATCTTTGAGATGCTTTTGAGTGTGGTAGAGCTTGACGGAGAGTTATGTTGTGAGAAATCGTGGAGAGGGGCTATTTGGACTTAATTTGTTTAGAGAGTGTGATAGACCACCCTAAAAAGATGTGTTTTTAGGGAGTGTCTGAAGATGAGTAAGTTGTGGATCGTCCTGGTTTCTTTGGGTAGAGCATTCCAGAGGATTGCTGCAGCTCAGGAGAAGTCTTGGATCCGGGAGCGGGAGGTTTGGATTAGTGTGGATGTTAGTCGAAAGTCGTTCGCAGAGCGTAGAGAATGGGTAGGGTGATAGACAGAGATGAGGGTGGAGATGTAGGGGGGGTGCTGCACTGTGGAGACCTTTGTGGGTGAGAACAAGCAATTTGAATTGGATTCTGTGATATATGGGCAGCCATTGCAATGACTGGCACAGAGCAGAAGCATCTGAGCACTGGTTAGCCAGGTAGGTGACCCTGGCTGCTGCATTAAGGACGGACTGTAGAGGAGAGAGTTTAGTTAGGGGAAGACCAATTAATAGAGAATTGCAGTAGTCAAGGAGTGGATGAGAGCCACGGTGAGGTTTTTTGCAGTTTCCATGGTGAGAAAGGGGCGAATTCTAGAGATGTTCTTGAGGTACAAGCGACAGGAGTGGGCAAGAGATTGTATGTTGGAGATGAAGGAGATAATACATATGATAATACATATGAAAAAAAACAAATTTGGTGTGAAGATGCCCTAAGAATTAATGTTTGCACCTAAGAGGTAAATCCACAAAGTATATAATACATTTTCAAAATTCTTTAAGAAATTTTGGTATGGTGTTACACTCTTAGAATCCTATTGTTACATTAGTTCTTTAGCCTTATTTAGGATCCAAAATGTGACTTTTAACAATATATTTTCAATAACAACTCAATATTTTGATTTTACAGGAAAGATCAGTCAAAATTTGCCTCTCATTTGGGAAGATCAACTCGGATATGCATTTACCGCAGGCATCCAGTACAAAAACAGAGGCCTAATAGTGAATAAAACAGGCCTGCACTTCCTCTATTCTTCCATCTACTTCCGAGGAAGTGATTGTCATCAGAAAGAACTGACTCACATTGTCTACAAGAAGTCTTCAAGGTATCTAGGAGAAATCAAACTCATGGAAAATAAAGAGGATCACAACTGTATCCGAAATAATATGTGGGGAAGACAGAGTTATTTAGGAGCCGTTTTCAACCTCACCATTTATGATGTATTGTATGTAAATGTTTCCAGTGTCAGCTTAGTAAGCTTTGATGAAACGAAAACATTTTTCGGCCTTTATAAATTATGATATGAACTTTCCAAGTCCCAAATATATTAGAAAATTTTGATTTTGATATTTTGATGGTCGCTTTCATCTAATACATTCCTTATTTAATGGGGAACTGTCATGATCAAATATCTTCTTTTCTTCAATCTTCCCCACGTCAGATGGAAGATGTGCAATAGTAATATTTTTCAGATTGTTATATCCTAGAGATTTCATTTTGTTTCCATGTTTTAATGGATATGAGTTATATTTCTCTTTTCTAAAGCCAAGGAAAGTTTACAACTTTGGACTGTTTCATTCATTTTTATTCCATTTCATCGTATTGGGCAATAAATTGAAAAACTGTTTGATGTGTATAATAACCATTTTTAGACACTGTAATATTAGGCATAAGTGAACTACAGTAATTCTATGGATGCAAATAAGAAGATAATGTACACCGGTAGACTGTAGTAGGATACAATTATGTGATAAAGTATGGATTAAAAAGAACCAAAAAGAAAAAAGAATTTGTTAAATTAGTAAAGATAATATGTCACCACTATTGCTATCAGTTATTTGATATTTTCTTTTAGACATTAGTCCAATATAAAAGAAATGTACTAATTCCTAAGTTAAAGAATTATAATACTTTTAATAGTCTAAATATTGCAGTAAAATAAAATCAATTCTGTAGGTCAGCCATATACGATAGATGCTACAAAAATCTTGAAAAAAAAGATTTAATCAAGACAAACCATTTCCAGTTTCAAGAAGCACTCCCATCAAAGTTGTTATCCTCTTAATTTCTTGAAATCATCATATTATATAGCACTGTGTTCTTACAATTACTCATCTTGCCCTCCTACCCAGTTAATTTTTCTATTTTCCAATAGGTCTATAACATCACATGAATAAAAACAAATTAGCTGAATCCTTCTAAGCCCATTGTAAAAGTAGGAAGTCTCTTTTTCTTGTACAAGGCATCATTTCAACTGCAAAGTGTTTTCTGTGAGGCAGATTTGAAGTTCTAATGACGATGCCAGGAAAAGAGACTTCCAGTTTTCACATAAAGCTCAAAGGGATTCAACTAGTCTGTTTTTAATCACGTGATGTCATAGACCTAATGTAAAATAGAAACATTAACTTGGTATGATGGCAAGATGAGCAATTGTAACATTTTTACTAGCATAAAAGTGTAAGCTCAAAATATATTTTTAATGAAGTATTTTGGCATGGTATACAAATATGGATAAATGTGATTACTAAGTAATTACTGTAATTTTCACTGTTTTAAAGGGAACCTGTCCTATTGAACATAATGTCTCATTTGGGGAAGCATATTATAAATGTTATGTATATGTTATAAAGCAGGAGGAAATGAGCAGATATTATAGCTGACTAATTAATATATATATATATATATATATATATATATATATATATATATATATATAAAATGTGTGTGTGTGAATATATATATATATATATATATATATATACTAGATGATATGATACCAATTATATTGTTGATAACATTTATGACTGTATGTATATACAGTATATATATATATATATATATATATATATACAGTATATATATATATATATATATATATATATACAGTATATGTGTATATATGTATATATATATATATATATATATATATGTATATATACACACGCACACAAACACACACACACACACACACACACACATATACAGTGGGGTTAATAAGTGTTTGACACTCTGCCGATTTTGAAAGTGTTTCTCACCTACAAAGTATGGAGAGGTCTGTAACTGTTTATTGTAGGTAGACTTCAAATGTGTATATATATGTTTTATTACATACATGCACAAATATATACACATACATTCAGACATTTTATCAACAATATCGTCAATGTCATGTAGACTAATATATGTGTGTGTATATATATATATATATATATATATATATATATATATACATATATATATATATATATATATATATATATATATATATATATATACACATGCACATATACACAGGGTGGTCCAAAAATGAGTAATAAGGTCATCAAACATGGTGTAAAGTTAAACTGACTCAGTTGCCCTTAGCAACCAATCAGATTCCACCTACCATTTTCCAAAGAGTCTGTGGAAGAATGAAAAGTGGAATCTGATTGGTTGCTAAGTCAGTTTCACTGATATTACACATATACTGTCCACCTACTTTTGGACCACCCTGTATATATATATACAGCAAATCTTTATATCGCTATCTGTAAATGTATAGTTCTTCCTGGAAGGCTGTCATCACTTATTAAGATCACATACTTTAGCTGCTAAATACAAATGATCTAGGGTTTTAGCCATGAACTGATTGAATCTCTTACGCACAAATTATACCTACCAGTCTACTAGGATCCTTCATCTCTAGAACATATTTGCTGCCCGAGTGTTGAGCTGCATATTCAGCTTGTCAGGTTCCCTTTGAAGCACAGCACTGTGTATGTTTTATCATTGAAATGAATGTAACCAATGATTGGAATTGTAATGTTGTACTACTGAATGTAAATAGATTATTTATTCTAGCATTGTCATATGTAATTTTTTCTATTAGTGTCATACACAATTTCCTTAAAACCTCTTTCTTGTGATGGTGTATTATTTATATGGTATCTATCTAGGTAACACTGTTCTATATCTTAAAGGGTTTTTTAAATTGCTTTAGTTAGTTAGAAAATAAGCAAGTTTGCAAAGAACTTGCATTTTCTATTTGCTGTCATTCTCCTTCAATGAATGATTTTTTTTGTTTATACAGCTTGTTTTTATGAAGACCATCCTAGTGTATGGCTGAGAGTGCGCAGTTGTTATAGTTCACGAGAGGGGTTAATGCTTAACATTCTTATGTTCGCTCTCCAGTCCACTGATTTCTATACAGTAGTTAGCTGCTCACCTCCCTCCCTCCTCTCCTTCTGAAGAGATGCAGTTATAAATCACCAGCCTCCACATTTCACAGCAGGTCTTATAATCTTGCCTCTCTTTTCTTGCTGTCTGGACCTGTGTGCTTGTTCAAATGCATGTCTGTTCGATGGGTGTTGCTGCTATAACTCTGGAGCCTCCTCCATCTTGTGCGATTGCCATCCTTCTGCCTAGCCCCATGTGCATGAAGTGTCCTGCATCATTCACACAGTGCCTTCCATTGTGCTCCTGCACAGGCGCACTTTGATCTGAATGAGGGCAGATCAATGTATTGTAGGGCGCATGTGCGGGCGGTCTTTGCCCTTTCCTTGTGCCTGCACATTACAGTACTTTGCTTTGCCCTCAGGTGGCAGATCAAAGTGCTCATGTGAAGGAGCGCAATGAAGGCCTCTGTGTGAATGACGCAGGACACATCATGCACACGGGGCTGGGCAGGAGTACGGCGATCGCAAGAAGAGAGGAGGCGCCAGGCTGAGAGCAGCGACACCCATCAGACCGGACTGCACCACACCCTAGCTGAGTATAATAAAGGTCTTTTTTACGTTGTACAAAATGGCCTGGGCACTTATATACAGTTTTCTAGAATGCTGCTTAGAAGGGCTTACTGGTGGTGGCCACAGCTCATAAGGAAAAAACCTGGTGAAAGGTTGCCTTTAAGAATATGGAATCAATGTGTTACTCTAATATATCACATTTATGAGGAAAGATGGACTGCTAGTTTTCAAGTTTATTATTACTGATTGTTGAGTGACCCTAAAAAAGTTTTTAAAAATCAATGGCATAGAAATAAGGGTCACATTGCAACTTGGACCCTAAACCAACATGCCTTGTTATTTAATTAATGCTGGCTTCATATTGCTGAAGGGAGAACTACTTAACCCTGCTTGCACGTTCCCAGTACTAAAGCAAAAAATGAAGGAACTGGCAGCAACCAATCCCAATGGTACTGGCATGAGTGAATAGCCTGGAGGCAGAAGTTATCAAGTATCAATAAACTGTGATGCCAAGATGTCAAGAATCTGCAAAAGTAGCCAGCCATCAGCAAAGTGTGCTCGGCAGAGGGACACAAGATTGGGACTTGTGGGTGATGAACCAGCTCATTGTGGGATGGTGCAGTTCAGAAGTGAAGGAGTTTTGGAGATAGTAGGTGAAGCCCTTCAAACAGACACGAAACACCAAATTTGGGACCCAGCAAAGCACAGTGACGTGGGAATTGTAGTGTGGAGAAGGTCACTAGCCCAATTTATTGCTCCACAGAGGAAAAGTAATTTGTTGCATGCAGCAACATTTGTTTCAGAAAATATTGTACAATTTTTGATGGAACTTGCCTAAAGCGGGCTTTACATGCTACAATAAATCTAACGATGTCTCAGCAGGGTCACGTCGTAAGTGACACAAATCCGGCATTGTTAGTGACGTAGTTACGTGAGACACCTACGTGTGATTCGGATTGTACGAAAATCCGTTGATTGCATACACGTCGTTCAAAAGCTAAAAATTGAACGTCCGGTTGTTCAATGTTCCCGAAGCAGCACACATTGCAGTGTGTGACACCCCGGGAACGATGAACACATCTTACCTGCGTCCTGCCTGTAATGCGGAAGGAAGAAGGTGGGCGGGATGTTTACGTCCCGCTCATCTCCACCCCTCCGCTTCTATTGGCCGGCCGTTGTGTGATGTCACTGTGACGCCGAACGTCCCTCCCACTTAAGGAAGTGGATTTTCTCCGCCCACAGCGAGGTTGTATGGAAGGTAAGTACGTGTGACGGCTTTTAATCGTTTGTGCGACACGGGCAACAAATTGAACGTGCCGCACATACGATGGGGGTGGGTGCGATCACATACGAGATCGCATGTCTAATTGTAAGGTGTAAAGCAGCCTTTAGGCTCTGATCACGTCTGTATCGGAGGCTGCCGTAGGAGCCCCTGTGGCAGATTCCACATTGAGATTACAGCTTTCAGAACTATTCTACCTGACAAAACAACAAACAACAGAATGAAAACAGACTGACCACATTATTGGTCATCAGGTGTCATTGGTGTTCTTGTCCAATGGGTCTGGCATGCCACCAATTTGTACTGGTCCTTTTATGAAACAGTAGAAATGGATCCCTAATGTAAATGTAAACTCAACAATGCAACTAAAGGTTGGCTGCAGGTTATGGCCATGTAGAGACGAGGTTTTACAATGGGGCCCAACCAAAGCTTATATAATTAAGGGATCCATTGCAAAATAAAAAGATGTGAGCCAAACAATGGTTTGGACAGCAGCTATCTCTCCCAATTTCTCCATACATAGGAGTGCTCACTTTGCTGGTTTCTCTAAGGGAGAGCCACTGTCAGACTCCTCTTGCGGTAGCTCATCTTGGGGAAAACAAAAGGCTCTACAGTCTGAAATCGGACATGCCGGATCCTTATTTCTCCTAAATCGTGTTTGTGGGATAGTTGGGAGACCCACATACACATTAGACTGTTGGCCGAGTTTGCGATATCAGCGGGTTTGGCCGATGTTAGTCTAAGATGTATGGAAGGCTTTATGGCTGGTAAGACAACCCTACAACCTTGTTGAAACCACTAGTGGTCAGACATAATGCTATAAAATCAGTGTGATTATATCTACGAAATGTTTATGTGTAGATTTTCTTTTGCGGAGTGTATAGGGAAAACAAGAATCTGGCTACTATATAAATACTGGATAGAGAAGGGTAGATAACAAGGACTTATTGTCTTTTAACATTATTTTTTTTAATAAGGCTTTACTAATGACAAACTGTATCATTTAGGTCTTTTGGTACCTTGTGGTTTTGTAAAGGTTATTCTAATTTAATAATGTTCTATACTGTGTGCAGTATGTTAGGTTGATGTCCATACACGCTACGCATTGAGGATGTGGTCATCAAGGTTGTCACATTTAAATAGCAGTCTTACAATACCAATAGCATTTCCTTCCTTAGAACAAACAGTTTCCATTGCTACTTAAAAGATTTTTTTATGTAATGTTAATGTACCTTTCTGTGCATCTTTATACAGTGCATTTCAATATTTTGGCATCCCTGGTCAATATTACTGTTATTGTAAACAGCTAAGCAAGTTAAAAATTAAATGATCACCCCGCCCACCCTTCAATTGACATTCCGTATGTGTATGACATAGCATATTTGTACACACACCTGTGAAATGTTTCATTTACTTTTGCAAATGTATATTTTCTTTTGTTGTATAACATGATAAAAAACTCTTTTTTGAAAATAAAAAGTTGAACAAAAAAAAAATAAAAAATTAAATGATCTCTAAAAAGCATAAATTTTTACATTTTGACAATTACAAAGTGGAAAAGGGGTCAATGCAAAAGTTTGGACACCCTTGGAGATTTGTGCGGTCAGATAACTTTGTCCAAAGTTTCAGACCTTAAATAGCCTGTTGGGGTATGGCTTGTTCACTATCATAGCTAGGAAAGCCTAGGTGATGCATATTTCACAAATTTATAAAACCTAACCTTGTGCCTAAAAACAGCAGCTATGGGTTCTTTTAAATAGCTGCCTAGCACTCTGAACATGAAGATGGTGGAGGCCCACGAAGTACGAGAAGGCTAGTGCATTGTGGTCTGAGATTGGACTGCTTTGCATGGACATCTGCATTACTTTTAACTGTTACATCCTTATCGTAATCTGTCTAATAATATAGATGCTTAAGCAGACAAGTATTAAAATTTGTTATTAATCATTTATAAATATATATGTATATATTTAGAGGGTGAAAAAAGTATTGAACACATCACCAATTTTCTAAGTAGATGCTATTGCCATGAATTTCCCTCCAGATATTAGCAACAATCCAGCTAATCCACATAGGCAAAGAAATCAAACAATAGATGTCCATAAATTATGTGTAACAATGAGAAACCACACAGGAAAATATATTGAACACGTCTACTGAAAATATTTTGATACTTCATACAAAAGCCTTTGTTGGTGATGACTAGAGATGAGCGAACCCACTGAAGTTCGGATTCAGTGGGCTTAGTCAGACTTTAGATAAAATTCAGTTCAAGACCTAGACTTGACCTAGACCTCATTGAAAGTGACAGATTGGGCAGTTCACCTCTCCCTCCACATACAGGTAGCCATAAACAGAGCATTTCTGGGGGAGGGAGGGCAGGGTTTTTTCATTTTTTTTGTACACACTACATCCAATTGTTTTCACCCCCAGTGAGAGCCATTCAGACACTGCAAACTGTTCCCACTGGGCCGAACATGAGCATACCCTGGCAAGTGATGCTTGCTCAAGTGCTTAGCATACATAAAATACCTGAACTCCAAACTTGAACACCGATTATTTTGAAAGGTCCGTCTTCGGCACAAACACCAAATTTTACTGTTAGGGTTCACTGACCTCTAGTGATGACAGGCAGCTTCAAGATGCAAGATGCCTTTTGTGAAGAAACTAATTGCATGCATTGCTCAGGTATGATTTTAGGTCATTCTTCCACACAAACACTTTTCAAATCCTGAAGTTTCTGTTAGTTCCTTCTATAAACTCTGAGCTTTAGTTCCTTACATAAATTTTCTATTGAATTCACTTCATATGATTGGCTGGGCCTTTTTAGCAGCTTTATTTTCTTTCTAGGAAACCTGTTGAGAGTTTCCTTGGCTGTGTGTTTGGGATCATTGCCTTGCTGAAATGTCCACGCTCTTTTCACCTCCATCATCCTAGTAGATGACAGCAGACTTTTATCAATAATGTCTTGGTACATTTGTCCATTCATTCTTCTTTCAATTGTAGGAAGTTTGACAGTGCTGAATGCTGAAAAAACTCACACCATGATGTTCCCACCTCCAAACTTCATTATTGGTATGGTGTTAAAGGCTTCTAAACATGGTGGGTATTATGGCATCCAAAGAGTTAATTTCTGGTCTCATCTGACCAGACTATATCCTCCCAGTATTTCACAAACTTGTTTAAATGTTGTGGAATAAACTTTAAATTCTTGAACATACTTTTTATTCAGCAATGGAGACTTGCATGTTAAGCGTGCATACAGGCCATGGAGGTTGCATGCATTATTTATTGTTTTCTTTAAAACAACTGTACCTACTGATTTCAGATCTTTCTGTAGCTCTCTATAGGTGGTCCTTGGCTCAACAGTGCTCAGTAGTTTTGTTTTCATCAATATGTTTTGTAACAATAAGGTTGCAAAGGTCTTCAGACAGCTCACTGGTTTTACACATCATGAGATGTTTCTTATGTGGCATCTTGGTAGTGAGACACCTTTTTAAGGCCATCATTTGAACCAGCTTTTATATTTTTTCTTCATTTAAGGGCATGATTGCTTTCTAATTACTGATAGATTTTAGCTGGTATCATAACTTTACATGGCTTTTTTCCACCTCTGTTACTGCATGTGTTCAATAGTTTTTCCCTGTGCCATTTCTCATTATTATACATAACTTAATTTAGGCACATTTATGATTTGATTACTTTGCCTGTGTGGTTTGGATGGATCATTATTGACATCTGGTGAAAAAGTAAAATTAACAGCACTTTTAGATATACAGTATATTTATTATAGATGTATATAGATATATTATAAACTGTTATGAACCGGTAACCGTGAAAGATTACAAAAAACTCCCATTAGTGGAAAAACACCAAGAACAACAAGAGTAGTTGGAACCTGGGCTGACCGCAACCACCTATCAGACTACACTAGAAGTAGCCGTGTAGGATTCCTAAACACCTACACGCCTCGTCACAGCCTGAGAAACTAACTACGCCTTACATATAGAAATGAAGAAATCTACCTTGCCTTAGAGAAGTCCCCAAAGGAGTAGATAGCCCCCGACATATAAAGATTACAGTGATATAGGAAAACACAATACACAGATAGGAAAAATAGATTTAGCAAGGGTGAGGCCCAACTAACTAGATACAAAGGAAAGGAAACGGTTTGTGGTCAGTAAAAAAATCCTGCAGAAAAAATACAAATCTCCTGATAGTAAAATGGCCCTTGTGGTCGAACGACTTAACTCCCACTTTATCAGGTACTCTTGTAAATAATGGGAGAGACAAAATACCAAAAAGAACACAAAAGTACAAAAGTGCAAATAATCAAGTTAGACAAGGAGAATCTCCCTTTTCTTGCAGAAGAGCTAGCAAAGGGGGAACCCCCATGCTCACCAATCTAGAAAGTCAAATCTTCACCTGCAAGAACACAGATACAAAACAAAGAAAAACAAACACCCTAAGGTGTAAACCAGGAAGCAAGGAAAAACCTAACAAACTTATCTGCAGAAGTATTGCACAGGGAAAAGGGAAAGGACAGGACTCCAAGCCAGGTCCAGAGACTGAGGAAAATTCAATTATAACCGGCACCAGCAAGGAAAAAAGTGCTCTCCTATATACACCAGGCTTGTCTGCAATAGGACTTCCTTAATTCCCAATTAACGCCGACACCTGTCTGAGTCACAGGCTCAGACTCAGTTCCACTACCATCCCTTGCCACCAGAGGGAGTTCCAAAACAACACCCACACAGATGACATTCAAAACAATAGACACTGCAAATAGCTTTTGATCTGTGGGGTTCCAAGGCTTGGATTGGTGGGGTTACGGATCCACCAGTCACAAAAAATACTGGTCTGAAGTGTGCAGCTATTATATATAGCATGCATTCAGAGTGGTGTACTGGGCTAAAGGCTCTTTTCCACTTGTGTAACTCTTCTGATGCGAGAGCATTGGAAGCGATATGCTAATGACCCTCTGCTGTGCGCGTCAGCCGAGGGTCATGCGACTGTGATGCGATCTTGCGATTGCATGACAGGAACAGAGAAGATGGAGGGAGTACTTTCTCCCCATCTCCTCCGCTGTCCATCTCTGCTTGCACCGCACTGCAGTTGCATAGCATGTGAGTGCAGTGCGATATTTCACACACTTGGCTTGCATGAGGGTGCGTGAGCTGAGACGCAAAACGCAGCATGCTGTGATTGCACTGAGAGCACGATTCATGCTGAGAAATAACAGGAAAGAGGAAACTGAATCTTTGATTAACACTGGTGCGAGTGCAATCCGATTTTTTTTATTGGATCGCACACACACCAGAAAATCGTAAGTGGAAAAGAGCCCTAAGAGTAAGCCTATGGGCCATCCACTGCTTTCTGAGATGCATTGTACAGACTCAGACTTACTATATAGAGCCCATATACTGCTTTGTGCACGTGTGATTTCTTTGTTTGATGGGAGTTTCAGGACTCGGACCTCCACTGATCGGCAGCTATTTACAATGTATTCAATATATAACAAATTGTTTACTAATAGTTACACTTTAATGATATTTGCATTGTCTATAATATACAGTGGGGAAAAAAAGTATTTAGTCAGCCACCAATTGTGCAAGTTCTCCCACTTAAAAAGATGAGAGAGGTCTGTAATTAACATCATAGGTAGACCACAACTATGAGAGACAAAATGAGAAAACAAATCCAGAAAATCACCTTGTCTGATTTGGCAAGAATTTTTTGTGCAAATTATGGTGGAAAATAAGTATTTAGTCACCTAAAAGCATGCAAGATTTCTGGCTCTCACAGATCTGTAACTTCTTTTTTAAGAGGCTCCTCTGTCCTCCACTCATTACCTGTAGTCACCTGTTCGAACTTGTAATCAGTGTTAAAGACACCTGTCCACAACCTCAAACAGTCACACTCCAAAGTCCACTATGGTGAAGACCAAAGAGCCGTCAAAGGACACCAGAAGCAAAAATTGTAGCCTTGAACCAGGCTGGGAAGACTGAGTCTACAATAGGCGAGCAGCTTGGTGTGTTGAAATAAACTGTGGGAGCACTAATAAGAAAATGGAAGACATACAAGATCACTGATTATCTCCCTCAATCTGGGTCTCTACACAAGATCTCACCCTGTGGGGTCAAAATAATTACAAGAACGGTAAGCAAAAATCCCAGAACCACAAGGGGGACCTACTGAATGACCTGCATAGAGCTGGGACCACCGTAACAAAGGCTACTATCAGTAACACACTACGCCGCCATGGACTCAGATCCTGCAGTGCCAGACATGTTCCCCTGCTTAAGCCAGTACATTAGAACATCATACAAAAAAATTGCACAACCGACATAAAATAATTCAAGTTTTTATTAATAAAGATATATATAACAAAAATTCTTATTGGTGAACATGAGATCAGCAGAGAATTGGAGACAAAAAGCAAATGTTGCAATCAGGTAAATATGATAAAACATACATAGTCACTGTCAGAATATCAGTTTATATTAAACCCATGCACTGTAGAAATGAAATAGATTGAGGCAGCTCCTACGCGCGTTTCGACATGCAGTCTTTTTCCAGGGAGAGAGTGATGTAAACCTTTGATTTTACCACCCTTAAATAATGTGGACACATCGCTGATAGGACCCTCAATCACATGTTGTAGCTCAGATGTCACTTCCTATTGGCGCATGGCAACGCCGATGCCACCATCGTCACTGCCGGTGAGGGCGTCTCCAGGTGTTGAGTGAAACGCACGTAGGAGCTTTCCAGACAAGCCATTTATTTCTTCAGGTAATGCTGAATTAATTCTGACTGTTCTACTATAATTTGGCTAATGCACTTATGATAGTTTCCAACATGGGCAGTCTGGGTGAATAGTGCCTTTGTGCTCATGATTATTGCTCGCTGTAGCTAATCATTAGATTAACCTTTGGATTCTGGGCTATACTTTGTATTTCCCTCTGGTATGTGCCTTGTGTAGCCTGGGGGGGCCCTTACCTCCTTTAACAGGTATATTCTGTTATTTGGCATAATCACTTTAACTGTACTACCTTGCTCATCCTTATAGCCTATTGGTGTTTGAATTGTAGGGGTACTCCTTTTACTGTGTCCAGCTCAGGCTTATACAATGTGGGTTCTGCCTCAATCTATTTCATTTCTACAGTGCATGGCTTTAATATGAACTGATATTCTGACAGTGACTATGTATGTTTTATCATATTTACCTGATTGCAACGTTTGATTTTTGTCTCCAATTCTCTGCTGATCTCATGTTCACCAATAAGAATTTTTGTTATATATCTTTATTAATAAAAATTTGAATTATTTTGTCGGTTGCGCAATTTTTGTATGATATTCTAATGGTTAGCGCTGACACAGGGTCAAATACTGTGTCTAGGCTTAATAGCCTTCATTGACCTTTTATATGCAAGTGATCTATTAAGCCAGTACATGTCCGGGCCTGTCTAAAGTTTGCTAGAGAGCATTTGGATTATCCAGAAGAGTATTGGGAGAAAGTCATATGATCTGATGAAACCAAAGTAGAACTATTTGGTAGAAACATAACTCATAGTGTTTGAAGGAGACAGAATGCTGAGTGGCATCCCAAGAACACCATACCTACGGTGAAGCATGGGGTGGCACATCATGCTTTGGGGCTGTTTCTCTGTAAACGGACCAGTACAACTGATCAGTGTACATGAAAGAATGAATGGGGGCATGTATCGTGAAATTTTGAGTGCAAACCTCCTTCCATCAGCAAGGTCATTGAAGCTGAAACGTTACTGGGTCTTTCAGCATGATATGATTCCAAGCACACCGCCAGGGCAATGAAGGAGTGGCTTCGTAAGAAGCATATGAACGTCCTGGAGTGGCCTAGCCAGTCTCCAGATCTCAATCCCATAGAAAACCTTTGGATTGAGTTGAAAGTCCCTGTTGCCCAGCAACAGGCCCAAAACATCCCTACTCTAGAGGAGATCTGCATGGAAGAATGGCCAACATACCACCAACAGTGTGTGCAAAACCTTGGGAAGACTTACAGAATACGTTTGACCTCTGTCATTGCCAACAAAGGATATATAACAAAATATGGAGATGAACTTTTGTTATTGACTAAATATTTATTTTCCACCATAATTTGCAAAAAGAAATCTTGCCGAATCAGACAAGGTGATTTTCTGGATTTGTTTTCCCATTTTGTCTTTCATAGTTGTGGTCTACCTATGATGTCAATTGCAGGCAAATCTCATCTTTACAAGTGGGAGAACTTGCACAATTGGTGGCTCACTGAATACTTTTTTCCCCACTGTATCTATCTATATATTGCAGCTATTTGCAATGTATTCAATATATAAAAAAATGTTTACTAATAGTTACACTATAATGATATTCATGTCTTACATGTTTTATATGGAGGGTCTAAATGGAACTAAAAATTGGGTTTGCATAAAAGTAACTTGATACATGTGCAGAGCCAATGTTCTAATGTAGTTTGTGAGTTTTAATAAATGCGGTTCTGCTATTTTCCTAGCAATGGGATTGGAAACAAAATGATTTGTGGAATATAAGAGTGAAAAAATATACTGTACGTTTAATGAATTAAAGCGACACTGATTAAACATCAACCTCCACTAGATTCCTAACTGAAACTACACCCCCTCAGCACTTCTACCAAAACATGCTAAAGCCTTTTATCATCATTTCTCCATCTCCTACTGAGATCAATCAGTATCACATCTTCTCCCACTGAGATCTATTCACATCTGCACCTGTACCACGGTTACATATGTGTTTTATAACACAGTAAATGTTGCGAATACTTTGGAAAATTTGATTGCTATATTAATTTTGGGTGGCTGTGTCCTCCATTTAGAATATGCATTGGTAAACTACTTTCCTACTTAACATGTCCAAAAAGCAATGACTAAGGTGGCATTCACATTGTGTTTGGCCCTTTCCATCAGGGGGTCCACCAGAATCCTTGAAAAGTGGTATTCAGATGAAGTTAACGCTGAAAATGAATAATTTGAAAAACTCTGAGATGTTTTGATTTCATACAAAAAAAATTGCTCTGTGTGGTACAATGTAGAAGTGCTCAGAGATTTTGCACATTGGGTTTCATGACTGTTCTCCAATGATAAATGTCCGCAGAAATCCTTTCTGGTGGAATAGCCAGGAGGCCTCTATGACCATTTCTGCAGTCATTTCTCTCACCAACTGCATTATCTTTGCTTATAGCCAAATTAATATGCGCCTCTTCTCTTTTCCATGGGCAAACGCCCAATATATCATATATTTAGTCAACGTAGACTCCACCCATGGGAACACCATAGCAGGGCTTCTACGTTGCTATACTTTCTCATCTTGGTCATTCGGATCCTACGTGGCTATTGCAATATTCAGTACAGACCAAAAGTTTGGACACACCTTCTCATTCAAAGAGTTTTCTTTATTTTCAGGACTCTGAAAATTGTAGATTCACATTGAAGGCATAGTTACATAGTTACTTAGGTTGAAAAAAGACCTAGGTCCATCTAGTTCAACCTTCCTCCACCAGTTCTACATTTAGTCACTAAGTCATTTATAACCAACAATGTTTTGTGTACTGAGGAAATCATCCAGCCCTTTTTTAAAAGCTGTTATAGTATCTGCCATTACTACCTCTTGTGGTAGGGCATTCCACAGTCTGACCGCTCTAACTGTAAAGAACCCTTTCCTATTTAGGTGTCGGAATCGCTTTTCTTCCACTCGCAGTGAGTGCCCCCTGGTCCTTAGTATTGTTTTCGGAAGAAATAAGTTATGTGCCAGTCCTTTATATTGACCACACATGTATTTATACATATAAATGAGATCTCCTCTGAGACGTCTTTTTTCTAAGCTAAACATATCTAACTTTTTCAATCTGCCATCATATGGGAGGCCTTCCATTCCTTGTAATAGTCTAGTTGCCCGCCTTTGAACTGACTCTAACTTCTGAATGTCCTTTTTAAAATGTGGAGCCCAAAACTGGATCCCGTATTCCAGATGTGGCCTTACAAGTGATTTATAGATGGGTAACAATACGTTGGGATCACGGGATCTAATCTCTCTTTTTATACACCCTAGAATCTTGTTTGCTTTAGCAGCTGCTGCCTGACATTGAGTGCTGCTGCTCAGCTTATTTGTAATGAGAATACCCAAGTCCTTCTCCTGTTCTGTAGTCCCGAGTTTACTTCCATTTAATGTATACGCAGCTATAGGATTACTCCGTCCTAGGTGCATTACTTTACATTTATCAACATTAAATCTCATTTGCCAAGTATCTGCCCATTCTGACATCTTATCCAGATCTTTTTGTAATATTGTACTATCCAGGTCAGTTTTTAATATCCTACATAGTTTGGTGTCATCGGCAAAGACTGACACTGTACTATCAATCCCATCCACAAGGTCATTAATATAGAGAGTAAAAAGAATTGGTCCTAGCACAGATCCCTGCGGCACCCCACTGCTGACTATAGCCCATTTAGAGAATGTAGCATTTATGACTACTCTTTGTTTCCTATCTTTTAGCCAATTCCTTACCCAGTTGCATATTGTGTCCCCTAGTCCTTGCTTCTGGAGCTTTAGTATAAGGCTATTATGTGGTACAGTATCAAATGCCTTTGCAAAGTCCAAATAAATCACATCAGCTGCATTACCAATATCCAGGTTTGCACTTACCCCCTCATAGAACCCCAACAGGTTGGTTAGACACGACTTATCTTTCATGAATCCATGCTGTTTGTCAGTTATCATATTATTTTCTGCAATATATTTTTGCATGTCATCCCTTAAAATGCCCTCAAAAACTTTGCATACTACTGATGTCAGGCTTACTGGACGGTAGTTGCCTGGATCTACCCTCTTACCTTTCTTAAATATCGGTACCACATCAGCAATCCTCCAATCCTGAGGCACCAACCCTGTTACAAGTGAGTCTAAAAAGATGAGATACAGCGGTCTGTCGATTACGGAGCTCAATTCCCTCAAAACTATAAATTAAAACATGTAGAATGAAATACTTAAAAAAGTGTGAAACAACTGAAAATATGTCTTATATTCTAGGTATTTCAAAGTAGCCACCTTTTGCTTTGATTACTACTTTGCACACTCTTGGCATTCTCTTGATGAGCTTCAAAAGGTAGTCACTGGAAATGGTTTTACAACAGTCTTGAAGGAGTTCCCAGAGATACTTAGCACTTGTTGGCCCATTTACCTTCACTCCGCGGTCCAGCTCACCGCAAACCATCTCGATTGGGTTCAAGTCTGGTGACTGTGGAGACCAGGTCATCTGGCGTAGCACCCCATCACTCTCCTTCTTAGTCAAATAGCCCTTAGACAGCCTGGAGGTGTGTTTGGGGTCACTGTCCTGTTGAGAAATAAATGATAGTCCAACTAAACGCAAACCGGATGGAATAGCATGCCGCTGCAAGATGCTGTGGTAGGCATGCTGGTTCTGTATGCCTTCAATATTGAATAAATCCCTAACAGTGTCACCAGCAAAGCACCCCCACACCATCACATCTCCTCCTCCATGCTTCACGGTGGGAACCAGACATGTAAAGTCCATCCGTCCACCTTTTCTACAAAGACACTGTGGTTGGATCCAAAGATCTCAAATGTGGACTCATCAGACCAAAGCACAGATTTCCACTGGTCTAATGTCCATTCCTTGTGTTCTTTAGCCCAAACAAGTCTCTTCTGCTTGTTGCCTGTCCTTAGCAGTGGTTTCCTAGCAGCTATTTTACCATGAAGGCCTGCTGCACAAAGTCTCCTCTTAATAGTTGTTCTAGAGATGAGAAGGTGTGTCCAAACTTTTGGTCTGTACTGTATTCTATTGGGGCTTGTTCCCACTTGCGTATAAATCAGATGAATGCAATGCAAGAAAATATCAAATTGCCCTCTCACCAATGTTATTCAATGATGCAGTGCTGAGCTACATGTTTTTCCTCAGCTGTAATCAGTTTAAAGAAAAAAATGCTGCTGTGAGAATACAAAATATTTTTCTATATACTTATTACTGTGAGAATATATATATATATATATATACATATATATATATATATATATATACTAGATGGTGGCCCGATTCTAACGCATCGGGTATTCTAGAATTTATTGTGTAGTTAATGTATGATTTTTGACTAATAATGGAAGGAAGGCACAAAGACACAATATATTTTTTGTCAAAGATACATTTTATTGTTTAAAAATTGTGAATGTTTAACATGTAGATGTAAATACCCTTCCCGGTGTAGTCTCCATCTTTGTATGACCCCCATCCTGGTATGTGGGTTGATGCTGGTATGTGGCCCCATCCTGGTATGTGGCCCCATCGTGGTATAGTCTCCATCCTTGTATGGCCCCCATCCTGGTATGTGGGTGTCTGTGTAGGGCAGTGTTTGTATTGCACAGTGTGTGTGTTGCGGTGCGCATGTGGGACGATGTGTGTGTGTTGTGGGGGTGTGTGTTTTGTGCGGTGTCTGTGTATTTGTCTGTGTGCTGTGGTGTGTGAGTGGGGGCGTGTGATTGTGGGGCGATGTGTGTGCAGGGGTGTTTGTGTGCGGCTGTGTGTGTGCGCCCGTGTATGGGTGGTTGTGCGTGTGTGGGAGGCGCGTTTGATATGAGCGGGGTTGTTGTGTGTGTGTGTGCGCGGCGGTGTGTGTGCGTGGTGGTTTGTGTGTGCCGGTGTTGTGTGTTTGTGTAGGGCTGTGTGGGAGTCATGGTGTGTGTGTGTGGCTTCATTTCCCGCTGGCCATGAATAGTAATGCTTGGCTCATGAGCACTTCGGGACACAGCTCTCCCACTAACCACCAATGAATTCTGGCTACTTAAATATTAACACTGCAGTGAATGTTAAGTAGCTGCTCATGAATAGTAATGAGCGGCTCATGAATAGTAATAAGCAGCTCCTTAACATTCACAGCAGTGTTAATATTTAAGTAGCCATGGGCTTCACATGCATTTGTCGTTGGTTAGTGGGAGAGCTGCGTCCCGGAGTGCTGGGTTCCTAGTGCGCCTATCCCCATCCCTATGTGTGTCTCTGTAGCGCAGGGAAGCCCTGCGATGCTGCAGCTGAGTCTCCTTCGGTCCTCGTACATCCTCTGTGTCTCTGTGGCGCGGGGAAGCCCTGCGATTCCGCAGCTGCATCACCTCCGGTCCCGTCCCTCTGTGTCTCTGTGGCGTGGTTGGGTCACTGACCTGCGCTTTGGGGCCTCCTGTGGGTCGGGTTCAACGAACGTTCGACGAACCCCTTCCAACCCCATTGAAAACAATGGAAGGCAAACACAAACACATAAAAACACATTATACATGTACACATACAGTTAATAAATATTGCCATTACACTTACAGGTCCCCGCGACGCGTCCTGCACTCGGTCTCCCGCCGCTTTTCCTTCCGATAATCGCTGAGTCCTCCCAGTAACCAGCACTGATGGTAGGACCTTCCGTGATGTCAATAAAGCATGTGACCAGTCACGTGTCTATTATCTCATTAGCTACAGACTGGTCACATGGCTAGACATCATGCTAGGTCCTGTCAGTGCATCTCTCCGGTACGCGGTGCTCGTTCCAGCATCTTCGTGTACCGGTGAAATGCTCTGGCACATGGTCAGCTTCCCGTTCCTGCATGTGGGCGCTCTTTACAGAGTCAGCCCACATGCAGGGACTGGCTGCCACAGCTGGTAAATAGCGGCATCGGGAATCACGTGATCAGAGATTGCCGTTGCTATAGTAACGGTGGCAGCGGTGACGTCACCGCTTAGAGCCCGCAGCCTCTGCTCAGTCACTGAGGGATTAGACTGCACAGAGCAGCAGCGTTATTCCTCCCATGCAGTGCTGTCTGATGTGGCAGAGCTGCATGGGTTGAAGGAGAAAGAAGACCAGGATCGTGGAGGGCTGACAGGGAGTAATAAACATGGAGTCGCTAAGTGTGTCTGTGTATTTATTTCTATTAAAGTATTTTTTCTCTGTGTGGTCTTTTTTTAACCCTTTATTGGAGATTCTTAATGGCCGGGTCAAACTTGCCTGACATTTAGAATCTCTGGCTTAATACTAGCTAGTAAAACAAAGCTAGTATTAACCCATTATTACCCAGCAAGCCACCCGGCTTCAGGGCTGCTGGAAGAGTTGGATACAGCGCTAGATGTGGCTTTTCTATGAAAGCACCATTTTCTGGGGCGGCTGCAGACTGCAATTTGCAGCAGAGGGGCCCAGAAAGCTCGGGCCAGCCTGTGCTGCACATTCAAATCCCTAGCTGCCTAGTTGTACCTGGCTGGACACAAAATTGGGGTGAAGCCTATGTCGATCTTTTTTTAAATTATTTCATGAAATTCATGAAATACAGTCATATGAAAAAGTTTGGGCACCCCTATTAATGTTAACCTTTTTTCTTTATAACAATTTGGGTTTTTGCAACAGCTATTTCAGTTTCATATATCTAATAAATGATGGATTCAGTAATATTTCTGAATTGAAATGAGGTTTATTGTACTAATGTGAAAATATGCAATCTGCATTTAAACTAAATTTGACAGGTGCATAAGTATGGGCACCTCAACATAAAAGTGACATTAATATTTTGTAGATCCTCCTTTTGCAAAAATCACAGCCTCTAGTCGCTTTCTGTAGCTTTTAATGAGTTCCTGGATCCTGGATGAAGGTATTTTTGACCATTCCTGTTTACAAAACAATTCCAGTTCAGTTAAGTTTGATGGTCGCCGAGCATGGACAGCCCGCTTCAAATCATCCCACAGATGTTCAATGATATTCAGGTCTGGGGACTGGGATGGCCATTCCAGAACATTGTAATTGGTCCTCTGCATGAATGCCTGAGTAGATTTGGAGCATTGCTTTGGATCATTATCTTGCTGAAATATCCATCCCCTGCGTAACTTCAACTTCGTCACTGATTCTTGCACATTATTGTCAAGAATCTGCTGATACTGAGTTGAATCCATGCGACCCTCAACTTTAACAAGATTCCCGGTGGCGGCATTGGCCACACAACCCCAAAGCATGATGGAACCTCCACCAAATTTTACTGTGGGTAGCAAGTGCTTTTCTTGGAACGCCGTGTTTTTTTGCCTCCATGCATAACGCCTTTTTGTATGACCAAACAACTCAATCTTTGTTTCATCAGTCCACAGGACCTTCTTCCAAAATGTAACTGGCTTGTCCAAATGTGCTTTTGCATACCTCAGGCGACTCTGTTTGTGGCGTGCTTGCAGAAACGGCTTCTTTGCATCACTCTCCCATACAGCTTCTCCTTGTGCAAAGTGCGCTGTATTGTTGACCGATGCACAGTGACACCATCTGCAGCAAGATGATACTGCAGGTCTTTGGAGGTGGTCTGTGGATTGTCCTTGACTGTTCTCACCATTCTTCTTCTCTGCCTGATATTTTTTTTGGCCTGCCACTTCTGGGCTTATCAAGAACTGTACCTGTGTTCTTCCATTTCCTTACTATGTTCCTCACAGTAGAAACTGACAGTTTAAATCTCTGAGACAAATTTTTGTATCCTTCCCCTGAACAACTATGTTGAATAATCTTTGTTTTCAGATCATTTGAGAGTTGTTTTGAGAAGCCCCTGATGCCACTCTTCATAGGAGATTCTAATAGGAGAACTACTTGCAAGTGGCCACCTTAAATACCTTTTCTCATGATTAAATACACCTGCCTATGAAGTTCAAAGCTCAATGAGGTTACAAAACCAATTTAATGCTTCAGTAAGTCAGTAAAAAGTAGTTAGGAGTGTTCAAAACAAGAAATTGATAAGGGTGCCCATACTTTTGCACCTGTCAAATTTAGTTTAAATGCAGATTGCACATTTTCTGTTAGTACAATAAACCTCATCTCAATTCAGAAATATTACTGAGTCCATCATTTATTAGATATATGAAACTAAAAATGCTGTTGCAAAAACCCAAATTATTATAAAGAAAAAAGGTTAACATTAATAGGGGTGCCCAAACTTTTTCATATGACTGTAATTTAAAAAAGGGCTTCCCTATTTTTTTTAGCTCCTAGCTGGGTACAAATAGGCAACTGGGGGTTGTTGGCAGCCGTACCTGCCTGCTGTACCTGGCTAGCAAACAAAAATATGGCAAAGCCCGCGTCATTTTTTTGGGGGGCAAAAAACTCCTGCATACAGTCCTGGATGCAGTATGCTAAGCCTTGTAGTTCTGCAGCTGCTGTCTGCCCTCCTGCATACACTAGTGAATGGAGCATGCTGAGCCTTGTCGTTCTGCAGCTGCTGTCTGCTCTCCTCCATACAGACAGCAGACAGCAGCTGCAGAACTACAAGGCTCAGCATACTCCATCAAGGACTGTATGCAGGAGTTTTTTGCCCCCACCCAAAAAAAAAAACTACGTGGGCTTTGCCATGTTTTTGTATGCTAGTTAGGTACAGCAGGCAGCTACGGGCTGCCCCCAACCCCCAGCTGCCTATTTGTACCCGGCTGGGAACCAAAAATATAGGGAAGCCCTTTTTTTTTTAATTGTTTCATGAATTTCATGAAATCATTGAAAAAAAGAAAATGCCGTGGGCTTCACCCAATTTTTGTGTCCAGCCAGGTACAACTAGGCAGCTGGGGATTGGAATCCACAGCTTAGGGTGCCCAAGATTTCTGGGCACCCCTGCTGCGAATTGCAGTCCACAGCTGCCCCAGAAAATGGCGCATTCATAGAAGCGCCATCTTCTGGTGCTGTATCCAACTCTTCCAGCTGCCCTGGTGATGGGTAGCTCGCTGGGTAATAATGGGGTTAGGGCTAGCTGTATATTATCAACTAGCCCTAAGCCTGAAATTCATGGTGTCACGCCAATATTAGACATGGCCACCATGAATTTCTAGTACAGATAAAAAAAAACACAACACAGAAAAATATTTTTATTATAAATAAAACACAACACAATTAGTGACTCCATCTTTTTGAAATAAAGAACCCCCCTCTGCAGTAATCCTGGTTCAAGGGTCCCGCGCCGTCCAATCCGGATCCAATATTATCTGATCAGTTTGCTGGAAGGCAAAGCGATCAGATGATGTTTCAGGTTCAAGGGCCTGAATCACATGACACAGCAGCTGATTGTATAAACGGCTTTTATACAATCAGCTGATGCATCATTGCAAAAAAAAAACCAAAAAACTTTACACTTCTGTGCAGACTCCTGTCCGACAGCACCAGCTGATAGTTTAGCCTTCCGGGCGGTAAAAAGTCGGCCTCACCGCTCGACTTATAGTGTCAGCTGATTCCGTCAGGTGACCGCATCAGGTGATCATCGCCAGGTCGGAGAGAGATTAAGAAGAGAGAGAGAGAAGATAGAGAAAAGAGAGAGAGAAAAAAGAGAGAGAAAATAGAAAGAAAAGAGAAGAGAGAGAGGGAGAGAGAAGAGAGAAGAGAGAGAGAGGAGAGAGAAAAAGAGAGGAGAGAGAAGAGAGAGAGGTGAGAGAAAAGAGAGAGAGAGAGGAGAGAGAGAATAGAGAGAGGATAGAGAAGAGAGAGGGAGAGAAAGAGAAGAGAGGAGAGAGAAGAGAGAGAGAAGAGGAGCGAAGAGGAGAGAAGAGAGAGGGAGAGAGAAGAGAGAGAGAAAAGAGAGAGAAAAGAGAGAGAAAAGAGAAGAGAGAGGGAGAGAGAGAGAAGAGAGAGAGAAGAGGAGAGGAGAGAGGCGAGAGAGAGAAGAGAGAGGGAGAAGAGAGAGAGGAGAGAGAAAGAAGAGAGAGAGAGAAGAGAGAGGAGAGAGAAGAGAGAGAGGAGAGAGAGAGGAAAGAGAGAGAAGAGAGAGAAGAGGAGAGAAGAGAGAGGAGAGAAGAGAGAGGGGGGAGAGAGAGAAGAGAGAAGATAGAGAAAAGAGAGAGAAAAGAGAGATTTGAAAAGAGAGAGAGAAGAGAGAGACGGAGAGAGAGAAGAGAGAGAGAGGAGAGAGAAAAAAGAGAGAGGGAGAAGAGAGAGAGGAGAGAGAAGAGAGAGGAGAGAGAAAAGAGAGAGGAGAGAGAGAGGAGAGAGAGAAGAGAGAGAGAAGAGAGAGAGAGGAGAGAGAAGAGAGAGAGAAGAGGAGAGAAGAGGAGAGAAGGGAGAGAGAGAAGAGAGAGAAGAGAGAGAGAAGAGAGAGAGGAGAGATAGAAAGAGAGAGAGAAAAAGAGAGACTGAGAAAAAGAGAGAGAGAAAAAGAGAGAGAAAAAGAGAGAGAGAGAGAAAGAGAGAAAAAGAGAGTGAGAGAGAGAGGAGAGAGAGGGAAAGAGAAAGAGAGAGAAAGAGAGAAAAAGAGAGAAAGAGAGAGAGAAAGAGAGAGAAAAAGAGAGAGAGAGAAAGAGGGAGAGAGAGAGAAGAGAGAGACTAGAGAGAGAGAGAGAGGAGAGAGAGCAATGCAGCCTCATTTCATGAACTGCTCCGATTTTAGAGGTGTGTCCCGCGGCTCACAGCTGATGTCCGGCTACTCCCCTCAGTGCATAATTAAATGAAATTATAATTATAAATAAATAATAATTATAATTTAAAATAAATTAAATTATTTCCCGGGATGGCCTGGACTCGAACTCGGCATGAGCTAGCTCTCCTTAGGCAGGAGCTCTATCCATTGAGCCACTGCCTCTCATGAAAAGCATATGACAATTTGGTAATCTTTACCTTTATACTGCAGTAGAGAATCTAGAAGCAGATTGTTCAGCTGCAAGGATGGATGGATGGGCAGATGGATGGATGGACGGACGGACGGGCGGATGGGCGGGGGAACACCGGCAGTACATCACCGCACACATGCAGGCACTACAACCCCCATCATCACCGCACACGCAGGCACTACAACCCCCATCATCACCGCACACGCAGGCACTACAACCCCCATCATAACCACACACACGCAGGCACTACAACCCCCATCATCACCACACATGCAGGCACTACAAGCCCCATCATCACCGCACATGCAGGCACTACAAGCCCCATCATCACCGAACACACGCAAGCACTACAACCCCCATCATCCTCCCCTCAGTGCATAATTAAATTATAATTATAAATAAATAATAATTATAATTTAAAATTAAAAATACATTAAATTCTTCATCGGGACGGCCGGGACTTGAACTCGTGACCTAATGCTTCTGAGGAGGTAGCTTTAACCATTGAACCACTGCTTCTAATGAGAAATATAGGCAGATTTGGTAATCTTGACGTCTGCATTGCAGACTGAAGTCTCCAGTGACAGCGCGGCTCACTTCAGGTGCTACGTGGAGAGGACACAGAGCGATCGTGTTCTACGGTGCTCCCTGCATCTTCATGTAGCAGAGCTGACAGAGTCATGTGGAATACTTCGGACCTGGATTGTTGTTTGGGGATTAATAAAGAGGTAAATGAGGGTTTTTTTGTCTTTTATTCTAAATAAAGGATTTTTCGTTGTGTGTGTTTATTTACTTTCACTTACAGTTTAATCATGAAAGGAATCTTGGGGAGAAGTCTGCCATGATTAACTTCTTATTACCCCGATTGCCACCGCACCAGGGCAGTTCGGGATGAGCTCGGTAGAGTCCCGGGACTGCCACATTTAATGGATGCGGCAATTCCGAGCAGCTGTTGGCTGATATTGTTAGGGTGGTGGGCTCCCCATAACGTGGCGCTCCCCATCCTGACAATACCAACCTCCAGCCGTGTGGCTTTATCCTGGCTGGTATCAAAAGTGGGGGGAACCTCATTTTTTTTTTAAAATTATTTATTTATTTATTTTACTGCACGATATAGACCCGCCCGCCGGCGGCTGTGATTGGTTGCAGTGAGACAGCTGTCACTCATCGTGGGGGCATGTCTGACTGCAACCAGTCATAGGCGCCGGTGGGCGGGGAATGCACGGAATAACTGATTGAATAATGAAGCGGCAGCCATTTTCAAAAGAGCCGGCGATTTCTGACAGCCGTGCAGCGAGGCGCCCGTGATCGGTGAGTAGGAAAGAGAGAGGGATTGTGCTGGGGATGCAGGACGCATGCAGATACGCAACGTGCGCACATACTTACTGTGAAAAGCCACACTTTTGGTGATCAAACGGTAACTGGAACTACCCAGCTTTAAGCAAATCGTTCGAGTTCGTCGAATGACTCGAACGTCGCCCAAAATCACTCGAATTTGAAATTGGCAAACCGTTCGACTCGAACATCGCTCAACTTTAGTTGTCAGGGTTTCGGCGAGTGGGTGAGTCCTAATTGAGCAGTTGTCACTTCTGATTGGGTGAGGGCGAAGTGAGGGGTGGGGGTGGGTGTGGGGGGGGTGTTCGGCCTGTTGGAGCTGTGTGAGCGTTTAGGCGGATTCAGCGCATGACGTCACTTCTTGGACAGACAGACAGAGAGACAGAATAGGGCAATTATATATATATATATATATATATATATATATATATATATATATTATGTGCTTTTCTGTAACCAAACTCTCTTTTTTATATGAGTAAGAAGGAAGAACCTGTTTTCTGATTGCTGCTGGTATCCGGAAAGCAAGTATGTGTATTTCAATGTCAGCAGCTGAAGACTGATACAAAGGAACGGAATGCAGATATTGATAACAAAGACTGGCTATCTATGCAAGTCCAAATTTATGGCCTGAGGTACTACGTGCCAAAAACACTGCAAGATATGGAGTTGGAGACAAAGGAGGGGAAGTCCCAAAAAATGCACAAACGTTACTGGTTTTCTGCATATGCTTTAATATAGCCAATGACGTACTTAGGAATTTTATTAAAAGATTAACCCATTTCTGCTCTATAAAATGCTTGTGTAATAAAAAAAATAAGCACTTGGGTGTGCACCTCCTCATATTACTGAACGAGGAGCTTATACCAACCACATTTTGTGTAGTCTAATTTCCTCCTTGCTAGCATTCAGTATCGCTTGATTTGAGATTTCAGCAGACATTCACTGTTAAGAATGAGATATCCGTAACTATGTAATTTCTCCTTGACACTGCGTGTGGCCGGGTTAATCAGACAAGACTCGCCAATGCAAGTGAATGAATGAAGAAAAAAAATGGTTGCGACACGGATCATCCATATGCCGGCCATTTTTTATGCATGCATTACTTCTGAGGAAAAAAACTGCATTGCATAAAAATGAAATATGGATGTTAGACATGGGAAAAAAAATTGCACACTCGCATATCACCCACATGACATATGGAATACCAAACCACCTTCACTTGTCCAACTTTTCTGGATAAGAATGGGACTGATTTTTTATATGCAAATGTGACAGAGTCCATATAGTCAATGTATACGTGAAAAAGCAACACGTTACAGTCATTGACTGTATGAATATCTGTTTATCAGCCCTAATATATAACTGTTATAGATGTTGTCCAATACTGGACCCCTCCTGCTTAATAAATTTGGGACCCCAATTAAAATAAAAACAATGGATACTAACCTCCCAAACTAGCGTCACCGCTCCTGGCAGATGTCACGACAGTGTTGTGTCACGTGTCCTCTGCACTGTTTGCCAGCTGTTTGTCTTTACTATTTGTTGAGTGCAGACGTTCTCTCTAACAGACTATTGATGAGCTGCAGCTGATTATTCACAATGGACACATAACAAAACAATGTCACATCATTCTTCAGGAATAGTGATGAAGACATGGCAGGAAAGGCTTGACTGTGGGAAGTAAGTATCCATTGTTTTAATTTCAGTTGGAGTCCTGATATGATTAAGCAGGGGCAGGCCAGTAATGGGCAAGCCCATTAAGTCAATAGTTAATAGTTTCACATTCTTATACATTGACACATATAGCATGTTTAAAAAGCAATACTGGTAGAAAAAAAAGTAGTATTCTGGAATTATTTTCTTAATTCATATACACACACTATTTAGCCATTGCGTAACTATTAACTAATTGTTTTTGGGAAATTAAGGTGACGACCAGTCTGGCTGTAATTACCTCCCACATGTCTTGCATCCAACCTTCCCAGACTTTTGAAGAACAGATCTGTCTAGCCATGTAGTGGCACATCTGCTCTTGTATACTTCTGTGCTTTCTGTTTTGTCTTTCCCTTGGAGGAAACAATGCAGCCTTATGTGTATTGTTAAAGATTCCAGTAGATTTGAAAATCAGATGTTCGATATACATATTATCTAATTGAGTATTTAATTCATTTACATAGCACCATCATATATCACAGTGCCTAACAAACCTCATCCTCACTGTCCCCTTTGGAGATCACACCTACATTTTCTATTAGTATGTCTTTGGAATGTGACGAAACAAGAGGAAACCCAAGCAAACATGGGGAAAACATGCCAACTCCTTGCAGATGTCCTTGGTGGGATTTTATCTTTGGACCTCAGTGCTGCAAAGCCACAGTGCTAACCACTGAGCCACCGGGATGCCCATATAAATCAATTTCAGTCAATGGAACTGATTGTCACCTCAAAGCATAAGTGTCACATACCAACACTATGGATGGAGATAAAGAAATATATTATAATGGCCGAAAAAGTCATGGCTAGGAATGAGAGGAGCCGTGGATGTTTTAGGTTCAGTGGATTCGGCCAAATTTTAGTTAACAATTCAGTTCGGGTCCCAGACATTACCTGAACTTGACCCTGGACCCCAAACCCTATATAAGTCAATGGAGATATGAACTTCTGTGCTGTAAAATGACTCCAAAATGGTCATGGTAAAGGCTAGGGGGCTGCAAATAACGCAAAATAGGGGTAAAAGCAAGACAATAGCTCTGCAAACAAATGTAGAAAGGAAATAAATTTTTTAAAAAAATGATGTGGGGGCCCACCTATTTTCCCTATTTTTGCTGACCAAAGTAGACAACTGCGGGCTGCAACCCTCAACTGTATGCTTTACCTCAAAAATAGAGATGATCCCATGCCATTTTTTTCTTAAATTATTGAAATAAATAATTTAAAAAAATGGCATGGGCTTCGCCCTATTTTTGATAGCTGGCCAAGGTAAAGCAGACAGCTGAGGGATGGTATTATCAGAAAAATGAGTGAACCTGACTTTACAAAAAAAACCAGAGTTTGGATTTGGAGTTTGGATGCTTTACGCATGCAAACCACTTGTGCGAGCATCATTGTGCTCAGGTACACTTGGTGCTCAGGCCAGTACAAGCTGCTTGCAGTGTTTGATCGCCTCACACTAGGGGTAGCAACAACGAGATCGGATGTAGTGTGTCACTCAAAAAATAAATAAATAAAAATGAAAAACCCTGCCCACCCACTCTCAGAAGTGTTCTGCTTATGGCTGGCTGTATGTGGGGGGAGAAACAAACTGCCAATCAGTGACTTCCATTGGGGCTTGGATCAAGTTCGAACCTGTGGTGGTTCAGCTCACCTGCACTTACACTCATCGAACTTTCATGGGTTTTCTTATCTCTAATTATCAGGCTGGTAAGGTTTATGGTTATTTAGCCCCTCCCAGCCTAAAAATAGCATCCCACAGCCACCCCAATACTTGACATGGCTGTGATGGGCTGGGAGAGGATGTTTTTTGCCATCTGATCATTTATCAAACTTTGGCAAAATCTTTTGTGGTAAATGATCCAATGTCCGATCAAGATCCGGCCAAAGCTTGTACGATGTTTTCCGATTTTTGCCATTCAGGATCGCTCATCTCTATTGCAGGGAACCCCAGTGACGTAAAAAAGCACATAAAAAAGCCCATTAAAGCAACATGGGCATTACACATGCATTTTTTCCTACGTCTTTCACTGACTTCATTGAAGTCAATTGGGAAAAAAAGAAGGAAAAACGCTAAAACACTTGACATGTTGCTTTTTTTCAGCAACAAAAAAGCAACGGAAAAAAGAATGTGCACAGCAAGTCACAATTCTCATAGACTTTGCTAGAATGATTTTTCCTTGCTTTTATTGGTTAGAAAAACGCTAAAAAACCACCACGTGGGCACAAGGCCTTATTGTTCACAGCAGCGTACAGCCAACTTCCGCATGCAATAAAGCTTGTTGATTGTCTGCGCTGCAGTCTTTCAACAAGCTTTATTAGTATATGAACAGTACCCGTACTCCAAAGTGGGCCACTTTTTTTTCAAAAGTCTGTTGTCACGGAGTTCTTCTCCAGTATCAAACAATCAACAGAGCAAGAGATGAGTAAGCAATCCAAAGAACATGTATTCGAAGCAAATCAGACGCTCCATAAAATAATCTACCACACAGAGGGTAAAGTAGTCCAGTAATGGCATAAATGTTCCCGGAGGTTAGGCATAATCCTCCAGCAGTCCTTTTCCAGGGAAATCGGGGTTTTTCACAGTCTCTCTGAGGTGTCAGCTTCTTCTTCAGAGGATCAATCTTACTCCTTCTCTCTTATCTTTCTCAGCCAGAATGAATAATCTCCCAGGTAAGCAGAGTGTTTGGGTGGATCCCAGGTCCCCCTCCCCCAGACTTAGGGACAAAAGCCCGGCAGGGGATGATTAACCTGCAAACAGGACAATGTACACACAAGGAATACACAGAATGGACAGAGCACCACGCCTAAAATACGAACCTACACAAAATTATAAACCACCACCCATATTCCGCATCACATCTGTGTTCGAGTCCAAGACCTACAAAGCCATAAACTTTACAGTTTGGGTTCACACTTCCCTAGTCATGACATAACACTTTATAACTTGGGATAATAAAATAATTTATACTGAAATGTATTTTTCCCCATATCCTAAAGTCGGGTCAGGGTCTTTTGATTGCATTTACCTTACCTAAAGTGAAAACGTTAATGTATTTTACATTGAGCTTCCTGGAAGTCTTTGTGGTCACTCAAACCTTTTCTGAGACGTACATGGCTGATTCACACCCTTAAGCAGAGTTTTTCGGTGGGCCGATATTACTCTATGAGGTAAAACTGGGTTTTGGCTCTTTCGTTTCTGGAGACACATTATGGAATAGCTGAGTCATCTCGATTCTTAGACAAATTGGTAGAAGAAATAGATAATGCTTCTATTTATTTTTGCAATTCTAATATTGTTGCCTTTCTATTGAATCCTATGACTTTATATGTCATGTTTTTTGAATAAATCATTTTGCCATGTAGTAGAAAATGGAAATATGGTTACTTGGTACCAAGATACAGACAATTTTCCAATGCTGGCCAGATAGATAATACATATATGGAGGCACTATTAGGAAAACTGGGCAACAAAGGCAGTTTTAGTGTTTTCTCAATAAGTACCATATAGTGACACATATACAGTGTAACTTCTTATGCTGCTTAGGTTACCTGCCCTACGTCTGAACCAGGCTCTGTCTGGCCCACAAGGGAACAGGTGAATCTTCCGGTCTCCGGAGGACCCCTGCACAGGTATAGACCCCAACCCAACGGTATGAGTAGTAGTTGACACTATAATTCACTCTATATTTAACAAAAGCTGCATCTCATCATGCATTTAAGAAACGTTTATATTATATGCAAACATACAGTAGGTAACTTGAAAAAGATGGTACTGTACTATTTATATTTAAATGAAAACTGGACCCGCAGGGTCCATGTTACTGCTGAACCCGTTGGCACCACGGTCCAACAATGGTTTGGATACAAAAGACTTTTCTAACCTTCCAAGGGCACTCTCACATCACTGTATAACAGGGACGAGTGCTCTCCGATGCTTTATCCAATAGCACTTGCTCTAATATTATTCTATGGGGCCGATTTTAGATTTTAGAGTTTTTCTAATCATTCCGATTCAGTATGAGAAAAAAAACCACTGCATGTTGCGATTGGCTGCATATCTCAGATCACAAGCACTCATACATGTCTATGAGTACGTGTGAGATATTGGACTGCACTCAAATGTCATACGAGCGCAGTCCGATAAATGCTGACACAGGAACTGGAGAAGATGGAGAGATTACTTTCTCCACACCTGTACTCTGATTCTTCCATGTGAGATAATCAGACCATAGTAAAATGACACTCAGACACGCTTGTAGCAGAGTTTGAGCCGTGTCATTAGCATACAGCATCCAATTCTCTTACATCAGATGCTATACGCCAGTGTGACCCCAACTTAATGCAGGTTATCCCTATGACAAAATTTGGAAACACATGCCATGTTCAGACAACTGTATTGCCTCAATAGAAAAATAGGCAAGCAGTGGCACTTTGGTGAATGGTGGGCTCCTTGGCAAGTACTAAAAGGGAAACCTGGAATTATTTACCCAACTAAATTTTTTACTGAGTAATACAGCTGGTAAAATAAGTATTGAACATGTCACCAATTTTATAGCCAAAAATATTTGTAAAGGTATTATTGACGTGAAATTCTCACCAAATGAAAGTAACAACCCATCCAATCTTTGCAGACAAAGAAATCAAACCATCGACATCCATAAATTGTGTAATAATGAAAAATTACATGGAGAAAAAATATTGAAGATATGAAGAAAGAGAGGGGCAGAAAGCCAATGAAAGTCGTCATGACACCAGCTGAAATCTATTAGTAATTAAAAAGCAATCCTACCACATAGTGAAAAATAATATCAGCTGATTCAACTGATGGCCTATAAAAAGGTGTCTCATTACCAAGGTGCCACACAAGAGACAACTCATGATGGATTAAACCAGTGAGCTGTCTCAAGACCTTTGCAACCTTATCGTTGAAAAACATACTGATGGCATTGATTACATAATCTCTAAACTACTGAAAGTTCCAGTGAGAACTTTTGGGTAGAGTTGAGCGCGGTTCGTGGTTCGAGGTTCTCCAGTTCTAGGCTCGAGTGATTTTGGGGCCTGTTCTAGATCGAACTAGAACTCGAGCTTTTTGCAAAAGCTCGATAGTTCTAGAAACGTTCGAGAACGGTTCTAGCAGCAAAAAACCAGCTAAATCATAGCTTGGTTTCCGCTGTAATAGTGTAAGTCACTCTGTGAATCCCACTATTATGACATTTCAGTGTATAGTGTGCGTGAACAGCGCCTTCAGATCACTGCTGTTTCTATAATGGCGATCGCCATTTTTTTTTTTTTTCCTTGTCTTCCTTCCCTAAGCGCGCGCGTGTAGTGGGGCGGGCCAGCATGTCAGCCAATCCCAGACACACACAGCTAAGTGGACTTTTAGCCAGAGAAGCAACGGCATGTGTGATAGGATGTCCATGTCACATGTCCCTGCATTATAAAACCGGACATTTTCCTCCAGGACGCCATTATCTTTTCTGCGTCTTTGGTGTCAGACATCACTGTCGCAGCTCCGTCCTCCTGAGTCCTATCGCCGATACAGCTGTATGCGCTGCATACACAGCGTTAGACAGCTTAGGGAGAGCACTTTCTAGCAGTCCTTTTAAGGGCTCAAACCGGCAGGGTCAGAGAGCCATAGGTGACAGGTCCTGAAAACAGCGACAGCATCTGTGTAGCCAAGGTCAGGGATTTCCTCCCTGCATTTCCCTATTAGGAGGGAATAGAAAGGCAGGCTTCCATTCCTCTACCCAGACCCCACAATCCTGGCACTCTATCCTCCTGTCCTCTGCACACTCCAACTCATTATAACTAAGCCATTATACTAGCAAACACTCAGTGTACCTAGTGGCATCCTATCTGTGGCTATTGGACTTTGCTATAGTCCCACTAGTGCAAAGACATTTGCAGAGCGCGTCTGCCTGCATTGCACACTTCAACTCATTATAACTAAGCCATTATACTAGCAAACACTCAGTGTACCTAGTGGCATCCTATCTGTGGCTATTGGACTTTGCTATAGTCCCACTAGTGCAAAGACATTTGCAGAGCGCGTCTGCCTGCATTGCACACTCCAACTCATTATAACTAAGCCATTATACTAGCAAACACTCAGTGTACCTAGTGGCATCCTATCTGTGGCTATTGGACTTTGCTATAGTCCCACTAGTGCAAAGACATTTGCAGAGCGCGTCTGCCTGCATTGCAGACTCCAACTCATGATAACTAAGCCATTATACTAGCAAACACTCAGTGTACCTAGTGGCATCCTATCTGTGGCTATTGGACTTTGCTATAGTCCCACTAGTGCAAAGACATTTGCAGAGCGCGTCTGCCTGCATTGCACACTCCAACTCATTATAACTAAGCCATTATACTAGCAAACACTCAGTGTACCTAGTGGCATCCTATCTGTGGCTATTGGACTTTGCTATAGTCCCACTAGTGCAAAGACATTTGCAGAGCGCGTCTGCCTGCATTGCACACTCCAACTCATTATAACTAAGCCATTATACTAGCAAACACTCAGTGTACCTAGTGGCATCCTATCTGTGGCTATTGGACTTTGCTATAGTCCCACTAGTGCAAAGACATTTGCAGAGCGCGTCTGCCTGCATTGCACACTCCAACTCATTATAACTAAGCCATTATACTAGCAAACACTCAGTGTACCTAGTGGCATCCTATCTGTGGCTATTGGACTTTGCTATAGTCCCACTAGTGCAAAGACATTTGCAGAGCGCGTCTGCCTGCATTGCACACTCCAACTCATTATAACTAAGCCATTATACTAGCAAACACTCAGTGTACCTAGTGGCATCCTATCTGTGGCTATTGGACTTTGCTATAGTCCCACTAGTGCAAAGACATTTGCAGAGCGCGTCTGCCTGCATTGCACACTCCAACTCATTATAACTAAGCCATTATACTAGCAATTTTTGCTGCCAGTTTAAGGGCCGTAGTTGCATTGTCAGGGATATTTATTCTTTATTAATCTGCTGTTAATAAAGCTAGACCACCACTGCAATCTACACCACCTCTCAATTTTTACTACCACATTTTCAGTCCACAATCTTGTCGCAATCAACATGAGTGGCAAAATGACAGATGCTGGTGGAAAGGGGAAGAGGCGTGGTGGAAAAGGCAAAAAAGGTTTTGTCCGTGGGGAAGGTGGCAAAGCTCCATTATCATCTGCTGAAGATAGACCATCTACCAGCAAAAGTAAGATGTCTACTACTTACCATGGACAATCCGATGTGCTCCCTTTTTTACGGACACGAACAACAGGAAGAAAGGTAGATGATGGGCAAAAAAGGAAAATGCTTGAATGGATCTCAAGTGGTCCAACAAGTGCCCTCTCAGCCACTTCAAGTACCGCATCCAAAAAACACCAGTCCTCTGAGTTGTCATCCCAATCAAACTTGCTTTCTCCCAGCTCTGAAGTCTCCATCAGCTCTGCACAGTATGGTGGAACTGAGATGGCTGAGTCTGCAGAGCTGTTCAGTCACACTATAGCCTGGGAATCAGAGGTCTGCTCCCAAGCTACAGTGAGTACAGAACAGGAAATGGTCTGCAGTGATGCCCAGAACCTTTGTGACTCTGATTCAGGCCGTGAGGAACAAGTTTCGGAGCATAATGTTGACCCTTTGTCACAAACTGTAACACCTGTGGTTATAGACAATGAGGAACATTCTGATGAAGATGAGACGCAGATACCCGATTGGGATGACAACTTAAATATTCGGTCAGGGCAAGAAGAGGCTCGGTCTGAGGGGGAGGGGAGTGCAAACACAACAATTGATGATGAAGTTCTAGATCCCACCTACTGTCAACCCCCAGTCAGGCACTCGAGGAGGTCAACAGAGGCGGTGGAGGAGGATGCAACCGACGACGAAGTTACCTTGCGCCTTCCTGGACAGAGTCGGAGCACTGGTAGCACGTCTACAACTGCATCCTCAGCCACCACTCTGCCTCTGAGCATTATTCGGGGTGGATCAACAGGTCACATGGCCTCTAAGCCTTGCCTAGCCTGGTCCTTTTTTGACATAGAAAAAGATCGCCCAAATTATGTGATCTGTAAAATTTGTCATGGTTCTCTTAGTAGAGGTCAAAACCTCAGCAGTTTGACTACTTCTTCCATGAATCGTCACATGAATAAATATCATATGGCCCGGTGGGAAGCTCACCGTGCTGCAATGCGGCCTAGCGGAGCGAACCATCCACCGCCTGCCCCTTCCAGTGCATCCGCGCGCTCGTCATCTTCTAGGACTGTGGGGACAGCTGTCACACCTGTTTTTCCACCCACAACTTCCACCACTGTAACCGCAACAGGCAGTTTGCTTGGTAGGTCGTCAGTTGGTTTGGAAGGGGAAACAAGTGAGTGTGTACAGCTCTCTCAGACATCGATAGCACCAATTTTGGATGAAGGCAACATCATGTCTCCGCCTGCACTTTCCTCACAAACCTGCATTTTTCCAGGGACACCCTACTCAACACCGTCTACACACAGCAGCCAGATCTCTGTCCCTCAGATGTGGTCAAATAAAAGGCCACTTCCTGCGACCCATGACAAAGCTAAGAGGTTGACTCTATCCCTCTGTAAGCTATTGGCTACCGAAATGCTGCCTTTCCGCCTAGTGGACACACAGGATTTTAGAGACCTTATGTCTGTCGCTGTGCCCCAGTACCAGATGCCTAGTCGCCACTACTTCTCTAAGAAAGGTGTGCCCGCGCTACACCAGCATGTCGCACACAACATCACCGCTTCATTGAGAAACTCTGTGTGTGAACGGGTGCATTTCACCACCGATACTTGGACCAGTAAGCATGGACAGGGACGTTACATGTCGCTGACTGGGCACTGGGTAACTATGGTGATAGATGGTGAAGGGTCTGCTGCACAAGTTTTGCCGTCCCCACGACTTGTGTGTCAATCCTCTGTCTGTCCAAGTTCCGCCACTGCTTCTGCCTCCTCCACCTCATCTGGGTCCTCCACCTCCGCCCCAAGCCTGCCTGGTCAGGCCACCAGCGTTCTCACTGCGCAGAAGGAATCACGCACCCCTCATTACTATGCTGGCAGTAGAGCGCAACGGCATCAGGCGGTCTTTAGCTTGACATGTCTTGGGAATAAGAGTCACACCAGCTGAGGAGTTGTGGTCAGCTCTGCGGTCCGAGTTTAATAAATGGTTGTCTCCACTCAACCTGCAGCCTGGTAAGGCCGTGTGCGACAATGCTGCAAACCTGGGTGCGGCCCTTCGCCTGGGCAAGGTGACACACGTACCTTGTATGGCTCACGTGTTGAACCTTGTCGTGCAGCAATTTTTAACACAGTATCCCGGCCTAGATGGCCTTCTGAACAGGGCACGAAAACTGTCTGCTCACTTCCGCCGTTCAAGCGCCGCAGCTGAGCGACTTGCATCGCTCCAGAAGTCTTTCGGCCTGCCGGTTCATCGCCTGAAATGCGATGTGGCGACACGCTGGAATTCAACTCTCCACATGTTACAGCGACTGTGGCAGCACCGCCGTGCCCTGGTGCAATACGTCATGACGTATAGCCTGGGCCAATGAGATGCAGAGGTGGGGCAGATCACCCTGATGGAGTGGTCTCAGATCAAGGACCTATGCACCCTTCTGCACAGTTTCGACATGGCGACGAATATGTTTAGCGCTGACAATGCCATTATCAGCATGACGATTCCAGTCATTTACATGCTGGAACACACGCTAAACACTATTCGGAGTCAGGGGGTGGGACAACAGGAAGGGGAGGAACTACAGGAGGATTCATATGCGCAAGACACAACAACATCACCAAGGTCCAGACGTTCATCATCACCAAGGCGCCAGGCATGGGAGCATGGGGGACAGGGATCAACAAGGGCGCATGGTAGCAGGCGAGATGTTGAGGAAGGTGCAGGAGGACATGAAGAAATGGAGGACGAACTGTCCATGGACATGGAAGACTCAGCAGATGAGGGAGACCTTGGTCAAATTTCAGTTGAAAGAGGTTGGGGGGAGATGTCAGAGGAAGAAAGAACGGTTAGCACCTCTATGCCACAAACACAGCGTGGACTTGGTCCGCATGGCTGCGCAAGACACATGAGTGCCTTCTTGTTGCACTACCTCCAACATGACCCTCGTATTGTCAAAATTAGAAGTGATGATGACTACTGGCTTGCCACACTATTAGATCCCCGGTACAAGTCCAAATTTTGTGACATAATTCCAGCCATAGAAAGGGACGCACGTATGCAGGAGTATCAGCAGAAGCTGTTACTCGATCTTAGATCCGCTTTTCCACCAAACAACCGTGCAGGTGCAGGGAGTGAATCTCCCAGTTGTAACTTGACAAACATGGGATGGTCTCGTCATCTTCAACAGTCTACACGTACCAGTAGGACTGTATCTGGTGCTGGTAACAGCAATTTTATGGAATCTTTTCATAATTTTTTTAGACCCTCCTTTGCAAGGCCACCAGAGACAACAAGTCTGACACATAGTCAACGGCTGGAGAGGATGATACAGGAGTATCTCCAAATGAACATCGATGCCATGACTGTGCAACTGGAGCCTTGCTCCTTTTGGGCTTCAAACCTAGAAAAATGGCCAGAGCTATCAACTTACGCCTTGGAGATTTTGTCGTGTCCAGCTGCCAGCGTTGTCTCTGAACGTGTCTTCAGTGCTGCTGGGTGTGTGCTGACAGATAAGCGCACGCGTCTGTCCAGTGACAATGTGGACAGACTGACGTTCATCAAAATGAACAAGTCATGGATCCAGAAGGAATTTACAACCCCTGTGTCATCCTGGGGAGAGTAAATGCTTGTAGATTTGGAATGTGCTTGATGCAAATCTAGCTGTGAAGTGTACAACTAGGGCACAAGTGCTGCCACTGAATGGGTGGGTGTGTGTGGGGCACAATTTTTTGAAAAAAAGGGAGACTCCGCTTGGAGTAACCCTTGCTTGCTGTGTTTTTAAAAGAAGCCAAGATGAACAGAGCTGGGATCAGGAAAGACTTTGCTACCTACTCCGGTGTCATCCTGGGGAGGGTTAATTATGGCGTATTTTTGAATGTGCTTGATGCAAATCTAGCTGTGAAGTGTACAACTGGGGCACAACTGCTGCCACTGAAGGGGTGGGTGTGTGTGGGGCACAATTTTTGGAAAAAAAGGGAGACTCCGCTTGGAGTAACCCTTGCTTACATTGTTTTTAAAAGAAGCCAAGATGAACAAGTCATGGGTCAGCAAAGACTTTATCTACCTACCCCGGTGTCATCCTGGGGACGGTTAATTATGGCGTATTTTTGAATGTGCTTGATGCAAATCTAGCTGTGAAGTGTACAACTGGGGCACAACTGCTGCCACTGAAGGGGTGGGTGTGTGTGGGGCACAATTTTTGGAAAAAAAGGGAGACTCCGCTTGGAGTAACCCTTGCTTGCTGTGTTTTTAAAAGAAGCCAAGATGAACAGAGCTGGGATCAGGAAAGACTTTGCTACCTACTCCGGTGTCATCCTGGGGACGGTTAATTATGGAGTATTTTTGAATGTGCTTGATGCAAATCTAGCTGTGAAGTGTACAACTGGGGCACAACTGCTGCCACTGAAGGGGTGGGTGTGTGTGGGGCACAATTTTTGGAAAAAAAGGGAGACTCCGCTTGGAGTAACCCTTGCTTACATTGTTTTTAAAAGAAGCCAAGATGAACAAGTCATGGGTCAGCAAAGACTTTATCTACCTACCCCGGTGTCATCCTGGGGACGGTTAATTATGGCGTATTTTTGAATGTGCTTGATGCAAATCTAGCTGTGAAGTGTACAACTGGGGCACAACTGCTGCCACTGAAGGGGTGGGTGTGTGTGGGGCACAATTTTTGGAAAAAAAGGGAGACTCCGCTTGGAGTAACCCTTGCTTGCTGTGTTTTTAAAAGAAGCCAAGATGAACAGAGCTGGGATCAGGAAAGACTTTGCTACCTACTCCGGTGTCATCCTGGGGACGGTTAATTATGGCGTATTTTTGAATGTGCTTGATGCAAATCTAGCTGTGAAGTGTACAACTGGGGCACAACTGCTGCCACTTAAGGGGTGGGTGTGTGGGGCCCAATTTTTTGAAAAAAGGGAGACTCCGCTTGGAGTAACCCTTGCTTACATTGTTTTTAAAAGAAGCCAAGATGAACAAGTCATGGGTCAGCAAAGACTTTATCTACCTACCCCGGTGTCATCCTGGGGACGGTTAATTATGGCGTATTTTTGAATGTGCTTGATGCAAATCTAGCTGTGAAGTGTTCAATTGGGGCACAACTGCTGCCACTTAAGGGGTGGGTGTGTGTGGGGCCCAATTTTTGGAAAAAAGGGAGGCTCCGCTTGTAGTCACCTTGCGGTGTTTTACATGAGTTTATAATGGGCGTGCCATGCCTATATCTGTGTCTCCTCCTCTTTTTCTTTGTCCAGCTCTTTTGTTTTTGCAGAAGTATATGTCCTTGTCACTTTCCCATGTGTTTGTGTTGTGTTGTGAGTTGTTTGTCACCTTTTGGACACCTTTGAGGGTGTTTTCTAGGTGTTTTTCTGTGTTTGTGATTGCCTGCCATTGTTTCCTATGCAGTTCGAGTTCGGTTCGTCGAACGTTCGACGAGCCGAACTCGAACGGGACCTCCGTTCGGCGAACCGGCCTCGAGCCGAACCGGGACCGGTTCGCTCATCTCTACTTTTGGGGTCATAATCCGAAAGTGGAAACAATATAAACTGGTCATGACCAGGTGTTGCCTGCAAAATTTCAGACAGGGAATGAAAACAATTATTAGAGCAGTTTTCCAAGAGCCAAAAACCACCTTTGGAGAGCTACAGAAAAACTTGGAATCAGTAGGCACAATTGTTTAAAAGAAAGCAATAAATAATGCACTCAACTTCCATGGCCTATATACATGCTCACCATTCAAGACTCCATTGCAGAACAAAAAGCAAGTATCTCAGCAACATTTAGACAAGCCTGTGAAGTACTGGGAGAATATAGCCAGGAAATATGAAGCCAAAATTGAACTCTTTGGAAGCCATAATACACACCTTGTTTGGTTTGAAACCTTTTAACATCATACCAATAGAGAAGTTTGGATGCAGGAATATCACAGTGTGGGGCTGTTTTTCACCATACGGCACTGGAAAACTGCATATAGTTGAAGAAAGGATGAATGGACAAAGGTACCGAGACATTCTTGATAAAAATTTGCTGTCATCTACCAGGATGATGAAAATGAAACAAGGGTGGATATTTCAGCAAGACAATAATCCCAAACATAGCCAAGGAAACTCTGAATTGGTTTCAGAGAAAGGAAATAAAGCACCTAGAATGACCCAGCCAATCACCTAACCTGAATCCAATAGAATATTTATGGATGGAATTAAAGCTCAAAGTTCATAGAAGAAGCCCACAGAACCTCGAGGATTTGAAGAGTGCTTGTGTGGAAGAATGGGCCAAAATCACACCAGAATAAAACATGCATCTAGTTTCTCCATATAGGAGGCATATTGAAGCTGTCATCACCAACAAATACTTTAGTACGAAGTACAGTGGAACCTTGGTTAACGAGAACAATCCGTTCTGGGAGTGTGCTTGTTAACGAAGTTACTTGTTCAGCATAGAAAATCATTGCAATGCAGACAATTCATTCCACAACTTGTTAAATGTCCTGTCCTGGTCCCCTATTGTGCCATTCCACACACGTACAAACACACACAAACACGAACAAACAAACAAGCATGCACGCACACACATATTATGCTCACCTTACCTTCCGTTCCATCGCCGGCCTGCTGGAACTTGCTGTTCGCCGGTATGGGATTTGTATGGGTAACCATCACGACGAGGGAGGAACTTCCGCTGCCAGAGCGCTGACGTCAAAGGCAGGAGACGCTTGCCTCTGATTGGCCAGTGCGCTGCCTTTCAGTAGCAGCTGACAGGGGAAGTTCCTGCCTCGTTGCGATGCTTGCCGATACACAGCCTATACCGGCGAACTACAAGACCCAGGAGGCCGGCGATGGAACGGTAGGTACACATATTATGGTCACCTTACCTTCCATTCCATCGCCGGCCTCCTGGATCTTGCATTTTGCCGCAAGGATTCCTCCCTCATCGCGATGTACCGGCGAACTACAAGAACCATGAGGCTGGCGATGGAACGGAAGGTAAGGTGAACATAATACTGTATGTGTGTGCGTGCGTGTTTGTTTGTGTGTGTTTGTGCGTGCTTGTGTGTGTTTGCGTGGACTGCAAGAGCGGGTCAGAGCGCGGTGGATGTACGGAACCGGAAGTGTGTGAGGTGAGTATTTTGCACGTACAGCAAAGCTTTCTTGTAAACCGAACTACAAATTTACAGCAAGCTTTGCTCGTTCAGCGAAATTCTCGCTAACTGGGTTACTCGTTAAGCGAGGTTCCACTGTATTAAATACATTTCAGTAAGCGTATTCAACACTTTTATCATGTGTCATTTCTCCTTATTGCACATTACTACATTTATAGTCTATAAATGTCTATGGTTTGATTTTCTTGCCTGTGTGTATTGGGTGGGTTGAACTGTCATTTGGTTTGAAATTAATGTCAGTACGAGGGGCTGCTGATAAGTCTTTGGCTTTGTGATCTTTTTTGTTTCTGTGGTAATGAATGTTACATCCCATGAAAGCCTTATGTGTCTAATATATGTTTTCAAAATGTTGTGTTTGTTGCTTATGGCAACAGTGTTCTACGCACGCGGGAAAACAAGTCTAATACCATATTCACAGCAACTGAGAGCATAGGAGTGATAAAATTCTTGTTCCTGCAAGGAAAGTACGCGAAGGATATTCATGGTGATATGTTGCAGACATTGGGGATCAATAACTTTCATATTCCACAGTTAAGAACTGGAATGCCAAATTTAAAATGGGCCACTTCAGCACCAATGATGAGGAACGTCCTGGACGACTGAGAGTGGTTGTGCTATGCACAACCTCATACTGGAGAATCAATGAATCGATGAATTTAAGCTAAAGCAATAAGACATCATGGAGATGTCCTGTAAACGTGTTTGTGTCATTATCCATGAACATTTGGACATGAGGATGCTGTCTGCAAAGTGGGTCCCAAGTGTTTGACAACAGATCAGAGAAGCATGCAAGTGAAAACTTACCAGTCCATTTGTCAGCATTTCCGAGCTGATAAGAACTTCCTGGATCGACTGGTCACTATGGCTGAGGCATGGTTTTATTTGTTTGACTCTGAAAACAAGGAGCAGTCAAAAGAGTGGAGGTACAGTGGTTCTCCTCATCCAAAGAAGTTCAGGGTGTAAAAATCAGCCACTAAGGTGATAGCATCTGTGTTCTGGGATAAGGAGGGCGTGCTGCTAGTGGACTACATTCAAAAGGGTTCCACCATCAATGCAAGGTATTGCACTGGACTTTTGGACCAATTGAAGGCAGCTCTGAAGGCCAAAAGGCACGGCAAGCTGTCCTAAGAAATTTTTTTCTTGCAAGACATTGCTCACACTGCACAAGCGACCACGGCAAAACTGGCAGAACTGGTTGACTACCCACCTTATTCACCAGATCTAGCTCCCTCTGACTTTCATCTGTTTCCAAATGTGAAGAAACACCTCAAGGGTACCAAATTTCACACTATTTCTGATGCCATGGCTGCTACGGATGCCTGGTTTGGGGCACACCTGAAATCCTTCATTTTTGCTAGGCTTACAGAACTTGGAATGCCAATGTAAGAAGTTTGTTGACTGTTGACATCAGTGGAGAGTATGGGGAATAAATTTAAAGTTTCATCATCCTATCTCGTTTCTTTCTGGGTTAAGCCAAAAACTTATCAGCAGCCCCTCATAACACCTTTAGAATTGTATTTATTTAGAACATTGATAACGTGTTCAATGCTTATTTCACCCATTGTGTACAATCATGGCCGAAAGTGTTCGCAACCTTGAAATTGTTCCAGAAAATTAAGTATTTCTTCCAGGAAATTATTGCAATTACACATGTTTTGTCATGCACATTTATTTCCTTTGTGTACAAAAAAATTGGCTGGACAAAATTGTTGACACCCTCAACTTAATATTTAGTTGCACAGCCTTTGGAATAAAATAACTGCAATCAACTGCTTTCTATAACCATTGCTCCAGGTCTCTCATATTTGAAGAGTGCTTTTTCCCAACAGTAGTTTTAAGAGCTCTCCACAAGTGTTCAGTTGGCTTTAGATCCGGACTGATAGTTCACGCTGACACTGATGCACCCTGAGCCTCTAGGACAGTTTGATTTTCTTTGGAACTTGATTGGGGCTGCTTATCCAGCATCCGGACTATCCTGCATTGCAACCTTTCATCAAGTTTTCTTTGCCGTCCATTCAAGGAGCTTCGGCTGTAAACCTCTTAATTATGTTGCACACCATGTACAAAGGAACATCAAGATCTCTGGAGATGGACTACATTGACATTGTTGATATTTGTTAACAATTTTGGTTCCCAAGTCCTCAGACAGTTCTCTTCTCCTTTTTCTGTTCTCCATGCAAAGATTGGGTCAGCTTCTCCCCTATTTATCTGGTTTCAGGTGTGATTTCCAAATTGCCCACACCTGTATCTTTGCACAGGTGAGTTACAATGAGCTTCACATGCTTGAAACAATGTTGTTTACCCAAAATTTGGAAAGGCGTCAACTTTTTTTTCCTGTCCATTTTTGGGGTTTTGTATGAAATTATTTCAAATTTACCTTTTTTGTGTTGTTCCGATGCACACACACAAAAAAAACATGCGTATATCAAAACATGTCATAATTTTCTGCAACAACTTGAAGGGTGCCAACACTTTTGGACATGACTGTATATTTGTATATGCAGCAGGTGACATATGTACTGTATGCATAGTGGCATACAAATGTTTAGACACCCCTGGTCAAAATAACTGTTATTGTGAACAGTTAAGCAAATTGATGATAACATGATCGCTAAAAGTCATAAAGTTAAAGATGACACATTTCTTTTGTATGTTATGCAAAATAATAATATTTTATTTTCCTCTTTTAAAATTCAAAAAGGTTTCAAACCTTAATTAGCCTGTTACGATTATGGCTTTTCACTATCATCATTAGTGATGCAGATATCACAGTTTAATAAAAATCCAGCCTCCTAAACTTGTGCCAAAAAACAGCAGCCATGTGTTCTTCTAAGCAGCTGCATAGCACTCTGAAAATGAAATGGTGGAGGCCCACAAAGCAGGAAAAAGCTATAAGAAGATAGCAAAGCCTTTTCAAGTTGTCCTTTCTTCAGATTGAAATGCAATTAAGAAATGGCAGCTAACAGGAACAGTGGAGGTCAAGATAAGTTCTGGAAGACCAAGAAAAATTTCTGAGAGAGCTGCTCGTAGGATTGCTAGAGAGGCAAATAAGAATTCCCCTTGACTACAAAAGACCTTCAGGAAGATTTAGCAGACTCTGATGTGGTAAATTGTTCTACTGTTCAGAGACACCTGCACAAATATGGCCATCATTGAAGAGTCATCAGAAGAAAACCTCTCCTGCATCCTCACCATAAAACTCAGCATCAGAAGTATGCAAAAAAACATCTAAACAAGACTGATGCATTTTGTAAACAAGTCCTGTCGACCAATGAGGTTAGAATAGAACTCTTTGGCCACAATGATCAACGGTATGTGTGAAGAAAAAAGGGCAGAGAATTTCAGGAAAAGAACATGTTGCTAAACATTAAGCATGGGGGTGGATCAATTATTCGTTAGGATTGTGTTTCAGCCAATGGCACAGGGAACATTTCAGGGAAGAGGGAAAAATGGATTCAATGAAATTTCAACAAACTCTTGATGCAAACATAACATCATCTGTAAAAAAATGCGGAAGTTGAAAAGAGGATGGCTTCTACAAATGGATAATTATACTAAATATACATCAAAATCCACAATAGACTAAATGTTTTACAATGGTCCTCACAGTCCCCTGATCTGTACATTATTTAAAATCTGTGGCTAGACCTCAAAAGAGCAGTGCATGCAAGACGAGCCAGGAGTCTCACAGAACTGGAAGATTTTTCCAATAAAGTATAGATTAAAATACCTCAAACAAGAATTGAAAGACTCTTGCCTGGCAACAAAAGTGTTTCATTACAAGCTGTGATACTTGCCAAAGGGGGTGCTACTATGTAATAAGCTTGCAGGGTGCCCAGACTTTTACATGGGCCCATTTTCTTTTTGTTAATTTAAAAATGTAAAAGATGATTATAATTTTTTTTGCCTAAAATACAAAGGAAATGTGTCATCTTTCACTGTATGCCTTTTGGAGATCATTTAATCTTCAACTTGCGTAACTGTTTACAATAATTGTAATTTTGACTGGGGTGCCAAAACGTTTGCCTGCCACTGTATAAACACTACTCACAAAAAGATAGGAATATATGGCTTTCGGGTTAAATTTATGTAAAACGTTAAAAGTTCATGCTACAGTGATATTTTAGGTAGAAGTATGCAATGGTGATATCCTTATCTCAAACAATTTATTGACACAAAAGCCAACAAACGTTGTGGGTATACGCCACAAAAAAAGGCAATGTCTCAATAACTTGTCATGTGGCCTTGAACATCAACTACAGTCTGACAATGACGTCTTAAGCTGTTTACAAGTCTACTTTTTGTTTGCTGAGGCATGGCCCTCAGGTCATTGAGCATCTCTGATACAAAGTTAGTATACTCTACATCAGGGGTGGGGAACCTTTTTACTGCCGGGGGTCATTTGAAAATTTCTACCAACCTTCGGGGGCCACACCAAAAAAATCAATGTGAAAATTATCAGGCTACATTTGGTCAAACAATTAATTAACTCACCCCTACTGTGGTGGCCAGAGCTGCTTCTCTTTGGTGCGGTGGTTAATTTTCGGTGACATTGATCATGTTGCTTCTCACAACTGCTTTTCCAGGATTGTCTCGGTCTGGAGCGCAGTCAACTCTTTTTGATAATAAGATTGGTAAATCAAATATATCACCTAACAGACTGGGACTGCTGTACATACATCACAGGAGGGGCTGGGGGCATATACATCACATAGGAGACGCTGGGACTGCTGTATATACATCATATAGGAGACGCTGGGACTGCTGTATATACATTACAGGAAATGCTTCAGCTCCTCCTTTGATTTGTATGACCCAGCCCCTCCTGTGATGTATACGCCCCAGCCTCTCCTCTGATGTGTATGCCCCCAGCATCTCCAATGTGATGTATTTTCCCCATCCCCTCCTGTGATGTATATGGCCCCAGCATCTCCAACATGATGTATATGCCCCAGCACCTCCAGTGATATGTATGCCCAAGCCTTTACTCTGATGTGTATGCCCCCATCATCTCCAATGTGATGTATTTTCCCCATCCCCTCCTGTGATGTATATGGCCCCAGCATCTCCAACATGATGTATATGCCCCAGCACCTCCAGTGATATGTATGCCCCAGCCTTTCCTCTGATGTGTATGCCCCCATCCTCTCCAATGTGATGTATTTTCCCCATCCCCTCCTGTGATGTATATGGCCCTAGCAACTCCAACATGATGTATATGCCCCAGCCCCCCCAGTGATGTGTATGCCCCAGTCCCTCATGTGATGTATATGCCCCAGCCCCTCATGTGATGTATATGCCCCAGCCCCTCATGTGATGTATATGCTCCAGCCCCTCATGTGACATATACATCACAGGAGACACTGGGGGCATATACATCACAGGAGCCGCTGGGGCATATGCATCACAGGAGGGGCTGAGAGCATATATGTCAGGTTTCCGGGTTTTCCAGTCCTCTTTTGAAAAAGCTTGCCCTCGGTTAACATGGAGTTTTGTGTTCTGTTGCCCTACTTCCTGTCCAGCTGCTTAAAAGGCCGCCTCTAAGCTTAGTCCAGTGCCTGAGTATACTGCTTGCTGTGTGCTCCTGCTTTGCTGCTGCTGCTACTTGATTACCTTTGGATCCTCCTGGAAATCTACCGACCGACTCTGGACCATACCCGGTTTCTTCAAACTGTGCCCGGACTCCGTCTGCCGTCTTTTGTCAGCACGTCTGCCCGGTTTCTTCCGGTTCATAACCATTCTGGACTTTCATTCCGTACGGACACTTCTGGACTTTACCGCTTGCCCCTTGTGTCCCGGCTGCACCGCATTTAGGCCTTCCGGGGTTGATTGCCGGACAGTCCCTGTATAGGGGTTCGCTCTGGTGGTCTCCCTGGGGGAGTCCGGTGCGTGGCCCCGGGAATCCCCTTCGCTCCGTTTCAGAAAGGTATTTGTTTGTGTTTGTTATACTGTGTATTTCCGTTGTGTATCTACCGTGGTTACATATCATAAAAACATCTTGTACCACAAACTCGTCTCTGGCTGTCATTGCCCTAACGCTATCGAAATCCTCAAACATACAATAGTATTACATTATACTCAGGCCCATAAGAGGATTTCGCTGGGGCAATGACTGAGACACGAGTAGATCAGCTCTTTTCTATGATTAACTCCTTGCAGCAGGAGATGGAGGTGGTGCAGACTAAACTTAGAGATGTGGAGACACAGCTGGGCCATGATCACCAGGTACTGGGTCCGGCTATACAGGATTTGCAAGTCAGAGTGGAGGCTCAGGAAGCCGGCCCCACTACGTCCGTATCAGCTGCCGGTATGCCTAGGTTACCCCCATTCCGTTTCAATGGTGACCGTAGTCAGTTTCGTGGATTTGTGAACCAATGTATACTGTTTTTTGATGTACATGCTGATTATTACCATTCTGACCGGTCCAAAGTGTTATGTATAATTATGTTATTAACCTCACGAGCACTGGCTTGGGCTAATCCTATGATAGAGAACCGGGACATCCGTTTAAATCACCTAGAGGACTTTCTGACCGCAATGGCGCAGATGTTTGATGATCCGAATCGCCGTGCTACCGCTGAATCGGCTCTCCTTTCCTTACGTCAGGGAAAGCGTTCTGTCGTTGAATACGCCACTGAATTTAAGAGGTTAGTGGTAGACACCGACTGGGGAAACAATGCATTATTGTCTGTTTTCAGAAAGGGTTTGTCCGGTACCATCAAAGACGAGTTAGCTCGTTCCGAATCTCCAGGGGAGTTTGAACAGTTTCTCCAGCACTGTGTGCGTATCGATACCCGCTTGACCGAACGTAGACAGGAAAAATGGGCAGCTATAAACCGTGTAAACAACTTTGCCTTTCCTTCCAGAGAACCCGCTCTCAGGACGCCACGGGAGGCCGAGGACGTTCCTATGCAAGTGGACTCTCTGCAAAAGCGAGAGACCAATGAACGTCGCGAACACCGGCTCCGTGAGCGTTTGTGTTTCTATTGCGGTCAATCGGACCATTTCTTGATCGACTGCCCGAAACGTCCGAATCGCCCAAATAAGGTATTGGCAGCCATGGCAGAGTGTGACAACACGGACGCAGAGTCCGATATCTCTGAGGCAAGTGGACACCTGGATGCGGTATTTCCCTTGACTGTAATGTCAACCTCACCGAAGGACTCGGAAGGGAAATATACCCATTGCTCGCTCCCCATTCAGATCCGGTGGGAGGGACAGCTAATACCTACCTCTGCAATGATAGATTCTGGGGCAGGGGGAAATTTCATGGACTCCTCTTTTGCCAGGAAACACGGTATCCGGACTCAGCAAAGATCCTCACCGGTTACCATGGAGACGGTTGACGGATCTCCGTTAATCTCTGGACCAGTTGATCGGGAAACCGTACCGCTAGAATGCGTCATGAAGCCAGGTCAGCAGGAGACCCTTGTTTTCATGTTAATTTCTTCTCCTCATTTTCCGATTATTCTAGGTATTCCGTGGCTACGGTCTACAAATCCGGTCATCGATTGGGAAACTAAGGAAATATCCTTCCCACCGCAGAGTATTCCGACCATTAGTCCAACTGTTCCGGTTCCAGTAACACCGAATGCGGAGGGCACTGTACAGGTACCTGTTCTACCCCCGGTGTATAATGACTTTGCGGATATATGCGACAAAAGAAAAGCCGATCGGCTTCCCCCGCATAGACCGTATGATTGCCCCATAGACTTACTCCCAGGGGCGGAGATCCCGTTTGGTCATGTCTACCCGTTGGCGGCACCTGAGCTAGAAGCACTAAAAGAATACATTGATGAAAGTCTAGCTAAGGGATTCATTCGTCCGTCTACCTCACCAGCAGGGGCACCCATCTTTTTCGTGAAAAAGAAAGAGGGGACTCTGAGACCCTGTATTGACTACCGGGAACTGAATAAAATAACTATCCGGAACCGGTATCCGTTACCGTTGATTCCTGAGCTATTGGAGAGGGTCCAACAGGCAAAAATATTCACCAAATTGGATCTCCGTGGGGCATACAATCTACTCCGTATACGTCCCGGAGACGAGTGGAAGACCGCGTTCCGATGTCGGTATGGACATTTTGAGTACCTAGTGATGCCTTTTGGACTTTGTAACGCTCCCGCGACTTTCCAACATCTAGTTAACGATATTTTTAGGGATATCATGGACCAATTCATGGTGATTTATCTGGACGATATCCTAATCTTTTCTGATTCCCTACAGGAACACCAGGAACACGTCAAGACCGTACTTACCCGGCTGAGGGAAAACCACCTGTACATCAAACTGGAGAAATGCGAGTTCCACTGCTCACAAATACAATTCTTAGGTTATGTCATCTCTCCTCAGGGACTGAACATGGAGTCTGGCAAGATACAAGCAATTCTAGACTGGCCGGAACCGGGGAACATCAAGGAGGTACAACGCTTTGTCGGTTTTGCCAACTTTTACCGACGTTTTATCCGTAATTTTTCAGAGATCGTTCGTCCCATCACTCTGTTAACCAAGAAAGGACAGAAGTTTGTGTGGTCCGCCCAGGCCCAGGAAGCTTTCCATCGTCTCAAGGTTTGTTTTACCTCAGCGCCTATATTGGTACATCCGAATCCCGCACTTCCCTTTATCGTGGAAGTCGACGCTTCCGACTACGCATTAGGGGCCATCCTTTCTCAAAGGACTGGGGACAAGAGTCTCTTACATCCGTGTGCTTTCTTTTCCCGCCGGTTGTCCCCTGCAGAAAGGAACTATGACATTGCGGACAAGGAATTGTTAGCGATTATTTCCGCTTTCAAGGAATGGAGACACCACTTACAGGGAGCCGCGCAGCAAGTGATAGTACTCACAGATCATCGTAATCTGGAATTTCTTAAGTCTGCCAGGTGCCTGTCTCCACGGCAAGCCCGTTGGAGCCTATTCCTTAACCAGTTCAATTTTGTCGTTACATACCGTCCAGGTTCACGTAATGGGAAAGCCGATGCCTTGTCCCGAATCCACGCCGTGGACTCCGTGCCTGGAACCCCGTCTCAGACCGTGTTATCGGATGCCAATTTCGTTGGAGTAATCCAGGACCAGGACTTGTGGAAGGACATCAAGCTGGCCTATGATGGTGACGTATTTCTTGCTGCCCCCCCGAATGATGTAACTCTTGTTCTTCGGAATGGTGTGTGGTTGAGAGAGCGACGCATTTATGTCCCGGAGGCCGTAAGACTTCGGGTTCTCAAGTTGGTCCATGACTCCGTGTTGGCTGGTCATAGGGGGGTACAGAAGACGCAGGAATTTCTGAACCGTTTTTTCTGGTGGCCTACCTGTTTAAAGGACGTAAAGGACTATGTCCACTCATGTGTGGTTTGTGCCCGGTGCAAGGTCCCTCGTGTGGCTCCTACAGGACTCCTCCAACCGTTACCCGTGCCATCTCGCCCTTGGGGGTCTATCTCAATGGATTTTATTGTGGAGTTGCCCGTCTCAGACGGTCACAATACCATTTTAGTGGTGGTGGATCGGTTGACTAAAGCTGCTCACTTTATTCCGTGTGCCGGTCTTCCCTCAGCCGCAGAGACAGTGGATCTGGTTATCCAGAACGTATTCCGATTGCATGGGGTACCAGACGAGATCATCTCTGACCGGGGCGTGCTGTTCACGTCTAGGTTCTGGAAGGGGTTTTGTACGGCACTCCAGATTGATGTCTGTTTGTCTTCTGCATACCATCCTCAGACAAATGGGCAAACCGAACGGACCAATCAAACACTGGAACAATACCTTCGCTGTTATGTCAGCCATCTGCAGGACGATTGGTTGAAGATGCTTCCGTTGGCGGAGTTCTCGTACAACAACACTCAGAGCAGCTCCACTAAGGTAACGCCCTTCTTTGCTAACTTGGGTTACCATCCGACTATTTTGCCTAGGTCACCGGTTGCGGTCTCAGTGCCTGCGGTGGAGGACAGATTAACAGAGCTACGACAAAATCTGGAGGTTCTGAAGGACACTGTGGCTACAGCTCAGGAGCGTTACAAGAGGTCGGCAGACGCTCACCGGAGACCGGCACCCATGTATAAGGTAGGGGACTCTGTATGGTTGTCCACCAAGAACCTGAGATTGGGTGTTCCTTCGCAGAAACTGGGACAAAAATTCATCGGTCCGTTCAAGATCACCGGGATCGTGAGCCCTGTGGCCTGTCGGCTGCGGTTACCGCACCATCTAAAGGTACACCCGGTCTTTCATGTTTCTCTCCTCAAATCCGTCTCTCCCAATACGTTTCATGGTCGTGTCGTGCCTCCTCCTCCGCCTGTGATGGTCGACGGCGAGGAGCAGTTTGTGGTTGAGGACATTATTGACTCCCGGCTTCATCGTCGTCGGCTTCAGTATCTGGTACGTTGGCAGGGGTACGCCCCCGAGGACGATTCCTGGGAACCGGTGGGTAACATTCGAGCACCACGGAAGATCGCTCAGTTTCATCGACGGTACCCGGACAAGCCGGGCCCTGACCCGTCCTGAGGCCGTTTCTGGGGGGGGGAGTAATGTCAGGTTTCCGGGTTTTCCAGTCCTCTTTTGAAAAAGCTTGCCCTCGGTTAACATGGAGTTTTGTGTTCTGTTGCCCTACTTCCTGTCCAGCTGCTTAAAAGGCCGCCTCTAAGCTTAGTCCAGTGCCTGAGTATACTGCTTGCTGTGTGCTCCTGCTTTGCTGCTGCTGCTGCTACTTGATTACCTTTGGATCCTCCTGGAAATCTACCGACCGACTCTGGACCATACCCGGTTTCTTCAAACTGTGCCCGGACTCCGTCTGCCGTCTTTTGTCAGCACGTCTGCCCGGTTTCTTCCGGTTCATAACCATTCTGGACTTTCATTCCGTACGGACACTTCTGGACTTTACTGCTTGCCCCTTGTGTCCCGGCTGCACCGCATTTAGGCCTTCCGGGGTTGATTGCCGGACAGTCCCTGTATAGGGGTTCGCTCTGGTGGTCTCCCTGGGGGAGTCCGGTGCGTGGCCCCGGGAATCCCCTTCGCTCCGTTTCAGAAAGGTATTTGTTTGTGTTTGTTATACTGTGTATTTCCGTTGTGTATCTACCGTGGTTACATATCATAAAAACATCTTGTACCACAAACTCGTCTCTGGCTGTCATTGCCCTAACGCTATCGAAATCCTCAAACATACAATAGTATTACAATATACATCGCAAGAACTGCTGAGAGCATATACATCATTGGAGGGGCTGAGGGCGTATACATCACTGGGAGGCATAGATATGGCTTTGGGGCACAGACAGCATTTGGGGGCACATACATCACAGCAGGAGCACAGACAGCACTGGGAGGGCACAAACAGCACTGGGAGCACAGACAGCACTGGGGGAAGCACAGACAGCACTGGGCAGAGCACAGACAGCACTGGGGGCACGAACAACACTGGGGGGCATGGACAGCACTAGGGGGGCACGGACAGCACTAGGGAGGCATTGGGGGAAACAGACAACACTTGCGGAGCATAGATAGCATGGGGGAGCATGGACATGGGGGGGCACAGCATTAGGGGTGGTACACAGCCCTGGGGGTGGTATACAGCAATGAGAGGAGTCACACAGCCCTAGGGGAGGGGGTGCACACAGCCCTAGGGAAGGGGGGCACAACCCTAGGGGAGGGGGGCACACAGCCCTAGGGGAGGGGGGCACACAGCACTAAGGGGGAGGCACATTGCCCTGGTAGGGGAGGAGGGCACACAAGCCTGGTAGGGAAGTCACACAGCACAGGGAGAGTGGGCACACGGCACCTGGGAAGTGGCACAGTGGGAGTGCGCACAGGGGGAGCGGGCACACAGCACAGTGGGAGCACGCACATTGGGAGCGGGCACAGCACAGTGGGAGCACACACAGAGGGAGTGGACATGAAACACAGTGGGAGTGCGCACAGGGGGAACGGGCACACAGCACAGTAGAAGCTCGCACAGTGGGAGTGGGCACACAGCACAGCTGGAGCGGGCACAGGGGGAGCGGGAACACAGAACAGTGGGAGCGTACACAAGGGAAGCGGGCACACAGCAGACAGAGAGGAGTGGTCCTACAGCACAGGGGGAGTGCGCACGGGGAAGCGAGCACACAGCGCTGGAAGCCTTGAAACTGCTGCTGGTATTCTTCTGTGGGGCGGGGTGTAGAGCGCTAACCCCGCCCACAAAGTAAGACCTCCGCACACAAGCACTGACCAGCGTTCAGTAGGGAATGCTGAATGCGCCTCCTTGCAGCACACATGGGGATTTAAAGGGCCGCCAGCCGGCAAGACGCTGTTGCCGGCAGATTCCCAGGGGCCGCAGAAAAGGTCATCACGGGCCATAGGTTCTCCACTCCTGCTCTACATGGTGGTACAGATGTTTTCTAGGGGATTCAGGTCTGGAGAAAGTGTCTGATACCCCAGTCTCCAGCAGCAATTCCCTAATAATGCAACATTGATGAGCTGTAGCATTGTCATTCATGAAGATGAAATTAGGCTTGTGTTGTGTGTTGTTCATACAGAGGCACATTAATGACTGGATGAATGATGTTATTCAAGTAGTTATGGGCTTGTCACTGTACCAGTCACAAAGAGTAGGGCAGTTCTGTATTAAGTAGACACACCTGGCCTCTCTGTAACACCACCACCACCAAAGACTTATCTGCTGACAACAATTTCTAATGGATAGCGCTCTCCTTAACCAATATCATTGGTGGCCATCATTTCATGCTCAGTGTGAATTGACTTTCATCATTGAACAGCACTGAGGCCCACTGGTTCCTTGTCCATCAAGACTCCTGTGCCTGGTGGCGTGGTCAGGTTCCTTTGCCGGTCATCTAGCAAGTAGACCACCCTGATATAAATGTAGTGCCCCATGAGGAAGGTGGTTAACCTACTCGTTGCTGGGTCGTTTCGGGTCAGGCATTGTCACGGGGTGGCCTTGCCCGGTTCCATTGCCCCAAAGGTGTACAGTAAATGGTGAGGGAAGCGGGGTATTTGGGAAAGTTTGTCTTGTTGCCACCTGTGGTATGCGGCTAGGGAATAGCCGCCACTGCTGAGTTCCTTGCTGGGGCTGGTGCAGCTCGAGTGTGATCGCTCCCCACTGGCGGAGCGGGCCCCAGGGGGATGGTGAGGGTTGTAGTGGTGCAATGGGGTGCAGGGCTGGGATGCACACAGTAACTGGATGACACAAGTTGGTAGTTTCCTCTTTACCTTTACTGGTCAGGTGTTATAGTCCAGGTTTACAGTGGCCTGGTCAGCCCAGAAGCAGTGTGGATCTCTCCTTCCCTGGTGGGTTGGAGGCCTTTCTTAATGTGCTCTAGGTGGGAGCCGCTGCAGTCTGGAGCAACACAGCGTCCCCTTCTCTCTCTCTATGTACCGCCCCTGGGTGAGCAGCTGGGATGCTGCCACTGCTCGGATCCGGATCCGCGGTGGCTCAAGGGGTCTCCGGATCCGGGGGATGGGTGTCGAGCGGCCACTCGATTAAAAGAAGGCGTGAAGATATGTACTGGGGGACTTTGGAAAGTTTGTGACGCCACCCACGGTGCGTGGTAATGTGAGGGACCACCGCTGCCGTTGGGGAGCCCGGTGCCGATGGTGCGGCAGCCTGATGTTTAACCCCTCCATGGGTAGGGAGTTGGTGTCCCGGGGTCACCGTAGTCCGCAGGGAGCATGCCTGGATCCGTGCCCCTGGTGTTGTTGTTTTTCTGTGGCCCTATCGCTGCCACCTTAGTCTCAATTGGACCCGTTGGTATGAAACTCTCCAGGTCCCGCTCACCCGTGTGGCTAATGGAGTGAGCTTGCTCTCAGGGTTCACGCGTAGGATTTCTTTGGACTGTAGTGGGAAAGTCCTATCCCATCGGTGCACTAGTACCCCGATTTTGGAGCAGCTTGGGAATGACACTTGAAGTCTTCACCCCTGTCGGGTAAATTACCGGAATGCGTGAAGATACTTTCCGGCCTGGCGTCCACGTACCCCGTCGTACCCTGGCCCCTGCCTGGTGATAGCTCAAGGCCGCCGGCTGCCCTTCTCGGCAGTCTGTGCCCCTTGACACTGTCCCCTGCGACCGGGTTCCAGCTCCTACCAGGCCCAGACCAACGGCTGCCACCTAGCACTCACGAGCTTTTCTCCGTGGCCTCTCCTCTTGAGAGCCACCTCTCCTCCTCACACCTTCACTCTCAACTCTACACTGTCTACTCTACACTGTCACTGTCCTCACCAACCCCCCAAGTGGGCAGCTCTATTCCCTTCAGGACTCCCAATGGTGTGTGTTCTGCCATATATGGCAGCCTGCTAATAGTCATTCATTGCAATTTCTGTTACAACCCCTAGAGGTCGTTGTTATTCTTTTGAATTGCTGAGTTTCCCTTTAAGCTAAATATATTCTGGGTAAGGAACGGCCTTCTGAGCTAAGAAGAAGCCAGCAGCTATTTTCTCCTTGGATTTGTTAGGAAAGGACCTGCCGACTTACCTCTCTGTACATTCATACCCTGCCTAGTGTAATCCGGTGAGCAAATCAAATTACATGTGTTAGTGATAGAATCTTAGATGGAAGACTGTAGTAAATGCATTGTACATTGTAATCCTACATCTTAGTCCCTGCCTTGTTTGTATAGATAAGATTTTCTATGTGTTGCAACTGCAGGGACCTTTCACCTACATCCTCATTATAACTGCATCTCATATACTGTTATGCTATGTTAGCTCTGTATTAACACTGTACTAACTGTAATCATTTTCTTGTTATGGTTTTTACCTGTATTCAACTGCATCTTGGATATACCGTATTCCGTATACCGTATTCATCTGTACCTTGGATGTTACTATATTCACTGTATATTCCACGTATACTGCAATCAAGTTCACGTTACCAGCCAATAAATCAAGGCTACTGAATTCCGCAATCTGTTTATTTGAAATGTGAGCGAGGGTTTAGCTGTATGCCGGAGATTCACAGCGTTAAGTGAAAGAAGGCAGAACAGTAAAAACGGACACTGACCGCAGGTGGTAGTTGAATAGACTGCATGGGACCGCTATCACCCACACTGCACCACATACGGGTACTACAGCAGTCGCCATAGAGCTGCAGAGATAAAGACCGCAGCTCTCCCCAGCAAGCACAACACCATTCCCGCCACGCGGAACCCGTTCACGTGTAGACCCAGCTTTTCCGCCTAAGTTATCATCAATGCACAGCCGAGTGCACAATGTCTACGTCCCAAGCACCCTCAGTCAGGACAAGGCCCCGAGCAACCTGCTCTAACAAGTCTTCAATGAAAAAGTTCGCTGCTCTCGCTCGTGCAGAAGCTGAGGCTGCAAAAGTAAAATCCACTTTCACTGCACAAGAGATGCAACTGAAGCTAAGACACGCAGACCGAGATGCAGAAAGTGCACGCCTGGAAGCAGAAAGTGCACGTCTGCAAGCAGAAAAAACACGCTTACTAGCTGCACAAGAAGCAGAAAGTGCACGCCTGCAATCAGACAGAACACGCTTGCTAGCTGAACAAGAAGCTGAAAAAGCGCACCTCCAGGCCTCTCTGGACAAACGTATTGCAGAAAAGGAGGCAGCAGCGGCAGTAGCCAAAGCAAAGTTCCTGGAGGCCATGGAGTATTCTGAATCCGAGGAACGCAGCAACGTACTTGGACCAGACATAGAGCAACAGGATCCAACCCAACATGTCTCAGAGAATATCCACCAGCATCCCGGAACAGAGGACAACCCTGATCCACGAGACCGATCAGGGTTGTCCTCTGTTCCGGGATGCTGGAACAGAGGACAACCCTGATCCACGAGACCGATCAGCCCATATCGACTACCAGAGACTCCATCCCGAACTCCAGTACTGTAAGCAAGAAAGTATGCAGCAGGTCGACGTCGACTACAACTACAGTTCTACAGAACAGAAGGTATCACCTCCATCCCAAATTAGAGGGACACCCTTTGCTTCAGAACGGTATTATACAGACTACCCTGAGACTGAAGCTCCTAAAAGGTATGGTTATACACCACACAATAGACATGACTATAACACACCAGCTCACACCAGCACCGACCAAGCTACCATGGACTTTGCAAAGTTCTTTGCACGCCGAGAACTGGTTACTAAGGGACTTGTAAAGTTCACTGACAAAGCTGAAAACTATAGGTCATGGCGAGCCTTGTTCCAGAACACCATTCGGGGTCTGGAGCTTTCTTGTAGCGAGGAGTTAGATCTTCTAGTAAAGTGGCTTGGTAATGAGTCGGCTGAGCACGCCAAACGTCTAAGAGACATTAATATAAAGCATCCAGCCACAGGCCTACTTAAGCTGTGGGAAAGACTTGATGAATGCTATGGGTCCATAGAAGCCATTGAAAATGCTTTATACCAAAAAATTGATGGTTTTCCTAAGATAGGGCCTAAAGGTTATCAAAAACTTAGAGAACTGAGTGATTTGTTGATAGAGTTACAGGTTGCCCAGGAGGAAGGACATTTGCCCGGATTGACTTTCCTGGACACTGCCAGGGGAGTTAATGCGATCGTGCAGAAACTTCCTTACAACCTACAAGAAAAGTGGGTCACATGTGGTTCACGGTACAAGCAAATTCATAATGTGCCTTTTCCTCCCTTCACTGTATTTGTAAATTTTGTTGTTCATCAAGCTAAAGTCAGAAATGACCCCAGTTTTGACTTCACCCTGTCGTGTCCCACTACCCCCGGTGTCAAACTCAGTAGGACACCCGTGGCAGTCCATAAAACTAACATTGTTTCCACAGGGCCTTCTCAACATGCTAGTAAGCCACCTCCAGAAGAGAACGGACCTCAAGATGTCAGTAAGCAGTGTCCCCTACACAAGAAACCGCATCCGCTACTAAAATGCAGAGCCTTCAGGTAGAAGTCTTTAGAGGATCACAAAGGTTTCCTCAAGGAAAACAACATCTGCTTCAAATGCTGTGCTCCAACATCACACTTCGCCAGGAATTGTGAAGCTAGCGTGAAATGTGCAGAATGCAGCAGCACGGATCACAATACAGCCTTAGGCCTGCAACACACATCCGTGCCGCCGGTACGTGTTTGTCATTTTTTACACGTACCGGAGACACGTGCTTATGTTGACACAGTCCTTTTAATGTAAATAGCCTCACGTCAGTGTTTTGGCACGGAGCGTGTGTCCGTTCTGTGCCTACGTATGACCGTGCAGAAAAAGCGCTGACATGTCCGTTTTCCTCCGGCATAACGTCCTCACGGATCCATTAAATCCTATGGGTCCGTGTTTGCACGTACGTGATACGGATGGCCTCCGTATGCTATCCGTGCGGTCCGTGTCCGTGTTTGAAAAATCAAGGTTGTTACAATTTTAAATACTTGCAGGTGGCGTAGCTAACATCTTTTTTTTGCTCAAAACTTACTTTGCATTTGCAGAAAGAGTGAGCAAGCAAGCAGTTGTTGTTCTGTGTAGTTAAAGAACGTTTTTGACCACAATTTCTGCTTCCAAATATAATAATGGCTCCACGGGTGGACACGGAGAAACTGATAGCAGCTGTGGAGTCTCACCCACCATTATGGGATACACGTGTTGATGGTTACCATGACAGACTGACAGTTGACCGCCATTGGCTTCAAGTTGCTGAGGAAGTGTACCCCAATAATGCATGGCATAGATGTTCGCCTTCAAAGCGTGCTAAATATGGTAAGTGTTGTATAATTTTTTTTCCTTTGCTTTTGTATGTTATATATGTTTTTTTTTAAAACTGTGAATGTTTTGTTATTGTAGTATTAATTTTGTTTTTATTTAACTTTGTGAAGAATTGTCATATGTAATAATCTATTTATTTTGTTAATGTTAAATTTTAAATATTTTTCCATAACTTTGCAAAATTACAAAAATTAAAACTAAAATTTAATTTTTAATATTATTTAGAATTCTTCATGAAGTTAATTAATCAACAGATAAAAATGTCATGTGAATTTGAATTCCATGTTTTATTAGTAAAATGTTTGGATCCCAATTTCTAATCATGTTTTCTAAATTATGGGGTTTTATTTGTAATTTTTAAAATACATTTAAATTTTAAGAATTACAAAAAAAAGCCCATTTTTAACATAATATTGGTAAATATTGGGAAAAAATAGCAACCTTTTTAAAAGCTAGATCCCAATTACTTCCAATATAATTGAAGAGAAATATTATATAGGTATTTGTGAATGATTGTAAATGTTTTTTAGTGACTAATATCTTCAATAATGTATTTTCCTATAATGTATTAGTCCTTTTTTTTTTATATTAATTTTATACAAATTGATTATCATTAATGTGTGCAAAATTATGCAGAATGTTGCAATTGACATCATTTTTTAAAATCAACAGTTGACTTGGTAAAAAGGCATTGGCGTTCGGCACGTGATCAGTACCGAAGGGAGTACAACCCTATACCATCCTCATCCAGCCAAGGCCGCAAACGCAGATATGTTTATTATGAACAAATAAGCTTCCTAGCACCCATCTTAGAAGTAACACAGTAAGTTTATTTTTTTTTAAAAATGTAAATTATTTTTTTTTTCTTTATTTGAAAAATATAATTTGTAAAATATAATTTTATTATATGTAATCTTTTATCTAATTTTAACAAAAAAAAATAGAACGGAGGATAATCTAGACGATTCTGATGAACAACCAACAGCTGGTCCCTCTGCTACAGCCACCTCAGCATCAGAACAAGAACCCGGCAGAGAAGACAGTGAAAATCAAGAGATACAACATGATGAAGCAGCAGCAACTGAGTTACATGAGGGTGGAACCGAGAGTGCCCAAACCAACACCCAAGGCTCATCAACACAACAAACCACCACACCAGCAACCCAATCAACACAAACAAATGTACTTCCACGTTTTGCACCACAACCTCTCCGTGCAAGAAGAATCCGCAGACCAGAGGAAATGAGATCCTTACCGGAAATTATTGACACACGCATTATTCACATAATGAACACTTTAATTCCAGAAACAGATGCCGAGCGTTTTTGTCGGTCTTTATCTACTAGCTTAACCAAAATTGCATCCGATAGGCAGGAACGTGTACGTGCTGCTATGCTGACACTCCTTTCAGCTAGTCAGGCAGAACAGGAACCAGTGAGAGTTTATGAAGCCATAGAAAATTGGCGGACCATTATGCAACAACATACAGTCCCAAACACAACAGACAATCAAAATACCATTTCTACACAAACAACAATGGCAACAGTAATTGTCACTAATCCAGTATTACAACAATCTGCTCAACCTTCTATTGCTTCAAGTACGGTATTCCCAACACCAATTAGACAAGGGTATGTTTCAACCAATCCTGGCGCCTTAAGCACTGTACAAAGTGCAACTTCACAGAAAGCCATAAACTATATGAATTTACAACCAACTCCAAGTACTAGTTACTTTACACAACCCACAAATATTGGGGCTTTACCTAACTTGTTTCCTGGTTCAACATACCCACAATCATTCATGATGCCTCATTATCCAATCTCAACTATGTTACCTACACCACACTTACAAACATCAGTCAACTATCCTCAAGGTCAACAACATACACACACACAATACCCACTTACCCATGTAGACCCACAGGTGTACTCAACAACAGGCAATGTGTTGGGCCAAACAAGCATGCAACAGACTGTTCCACACACTACTGTAGTTAGTAATAGGAATGTTGTTCAGCAAACAACTGCTTCCATTCCTGAAAATACTATTTTTGAGGCAACCCAAAACAACATACTCAGCAACACTCAGGTTACTTCCCTAGAAGATCTTGTAGACTTATGATACACATATTTGATAATCTTTACATTTATCATAAAAATAAGATGAATTGGAAAAAAAACCCAAACATTTGTTTTCACAAAAATTTTTAAAGACAGAGTCTTTACACAACAAAAAAAGGCATGTGTGTTTATACTTTGTGCCGGTTGACATATATGTTGTTTGACATGTATATGTTTAATTTTGTAGGAACACATTTGTAACAAACAAATTTGATGGTTAGGTGATTTCTTATATTCTCAAACCAAAGTTTACAATTATTATGTCTATTTAAATGTCCAACATGAGACCAACATAATTATTTCAGGTTGCAAATTTTTCAACATAATTATAAATGCAAAAATGATTGGAAGTGTACTATTTTATGTAAAGTATATGAACAATTTTATTATAAAGAAACAATATTATTATTTTGTTAAAGATTCATGAAGAGTAGCAAGAATCCTTTTTTTTTTAATTAAAAAAATAACAACATTACTTTTTTCAATAATAGGCATATTATTAATAAAAATAATGTTTTAAAAAAAAATTCAGTTTCTTGTTTTAATGTATATATAATATTGCATTCTTTGCATAGACGATTAACATTATTGATTTAGTAATGTTAAAAAAAAAAAACATGACACTATCACATAAAATTACAAACATACATAAAACATTCAGAAATCCATGTTGTTAACAGAAATGTAAGTTGGTGATTAACGGATTTTAACTTTAATACAATTAATCTTTAAGCTCTTGGATTTTTTACACAAAGTAAACATTTTCGTCTAGGTGAAAATGACTACATTGTCAATCCAAAATTGCACTGAAAAAATTAACAAACATTATTATTATTATTAGCATCAAAAAAATTAAAGTAATCAGTAAATAAATTTCTAATTTGTAAACCAGATGTCACCGAATTATGAGACATAGGTTCACCTGTTGGATTAACAACATGGTTTATCTGAAATTCATCATCAACATAAGGTCCATCTTCATGTATCCGACAGAAATTGTGAAGCACTGTGGTAGCCTTGATGACAGATTTGACAGAGTTTGGCTGCAACTGAATAGTTGTCTGATAAATGTGCCATTTGTTAGATAATATACCAAATGCACACTCCACATAACGTCTTGCTTTAGTTAGCCGATAATTAAAGTACTGTTTCCTGTCATCAATTGATCTCCTTGGATATGGTCGCATAACATGTTTGGATAATGCAAATCCGGCATCTGCTACCATGACATATGGTGCCAACGGTCCAGATGTACCAGGTAGGGCAACTGGTGGGGGGATCAATAATGAATTTTCTTGCAGCCGTTGGGCTAATCTTGATGAACGGAAAATACGGGCATCTGAGGCACTACCATAGGCCCCAATGTCAGCATAAATAAAACGGTATTCTGTGTCAACCAATGCCAAAATAACAAGCGAAAAAAACTTATGAAAATTGAAATAACGTGAACCAGATTTTAGTGGTTTTTTAACTCTGAAATGCTTGCCATCCAAAGCTCCTATGCAGTTAGGAAAGTCCACAGAGTCCTTGAAGCCCTTAGATATTTTCAACCAATCTTGTCTGTTTGGCTGAGGCATCATTTGTTCTTTTAAATGTTGCCATATCATGTCGCATGTGTGACGTACTATAACGGCAATGGTTGATCTCCCCAACAAAAAATCAAAATGTAACGCACAAAAAGATTGACCAGTCACCAAGAATCTATGAAAAAAACACAAACAATGATTTTAAAGTATCAATATGTTGTTTTAAGAAAGGCTAACAAAAAAAAAAAAAAAATTTAGGCTAAAGAGAGATTATATCATGAAATCTCAATTACACATTTAAATGTGAAACCTAACACATTTAAAACAAAACAAAAAAAATATATACCTCAGAGTCACCATAAATCTCTCCTCTGGGGAAATGGAAAGCCGCATCCAAGTGTCCTGGTGTTGCAAATGAGGTCATAAAATATTTAGTAGGTAATCAAAACTCTCCACACTCAAACGGCAGTATGAAAAAAACTTATTAGGGAAATTACGTAACTCAAAAAATAACGTATGGAAATGACCATGCATAGGCCGCATCATGATTAGTGGATGCACCCACAATCTGTTTTTTCTAAAATTTTCATATTGCAACATGTGCCGTCTAACGCCAAAACGACGAGCTATAATCCAACATAAAAAAACCAAGGCCTCCGTGGATAATGGCATTGCCAAAAAATTGTCAAAACACATAGGTGCTCCAAGGCAGAATACAAGCAGGAAACAGTTTATAGGTAACTTATATTTATGTCCTAATCACATACACCTATGTGTCATTTAATTCCAAATAATCACCATTATCTCAATGTGTGAAACATGTTAAACACGCACAAAATACGGACTGCTCACGGAACATACACTGACGTATTTCACGCACAGGAAAACGCACACACGTACACACGTATGACACACGATATGCATACGGACACTACACGGAGGGGAAAAACGGACACAAAATACGGAACACGGACACAAAAAACGGACTACATCACACGTACATTTTTTAAACGTGAGTGTGGCAGAGGCCTTACACCCTGGACCACCCCCACGAGTGTTGTCACAAGCAGAGGATCACAATGCCAAGCAGAAGGATACTGATGTGGACTCCCCTGAGGTCACCTCTCAATGTACCGAGATCTGCGGAGGACCCGTAGGAGGAAGATCCTGTTCAAAAATCTGCCTTGTCCGAGTCTACCCAGCAGGCCATAGGGACAAAGCGATCAAGATATATGAAATCCTGGATGACCAGAGCAACAGATCTCTAGGCACGTCCATCTTCTTCAACAACTTCCGCATTGTAGGCCCTGGTTCTCCCTACTTCTTGAAGACGTGCGCAGGTACCGTTGAAACGGTGGGGAGGAAAGCAACCGGATACAAAGTGGAGTCTGTAGATGGCCAGATCTGTCTATCATTACCGACTATACTGGAGTGCAATCAGATTCCCGACAACAGGTCAGAGATACCTTCACCGGAGGTAGCTACTCATCACCCCCATCTGAAGCGTATAGCTCACCTGATACCTGAGTTGGACCCAGAAGCCCCAATAGCTTTACTCTTGGGAAGAGATATACTACGATTTCACAAGACTAGAGAATACATCAACTGCTTCCAAAATGCTCCTTACGCACAGAAGCTCGATCTTGGATGGGTCATTATAGGAGACGTCTGTCTAGGAGGAGCACACAAGCCGACCTCAGTCAACAGTATGCTCACCAATACATTAGAAAATGGACGCCCGTCTCTCTTCCAGCCATGTCAGAATAGTCTGCTGGTAAATGAGTTACCGTGCAGCATCCCTCTGCCTTGCCCTTTCTCAGTTCCTTCCAATGAGGACCACGTTTGTGAAGGTGAACAAAACCACATAGGGTGTGCAGTCTTCCACAGGACAAAGGAAGACAACAAGACAGCGATGTCCATAGAAGACAGGATGTTCTTGGACACCATGGATCGGGAAATAGTCAAAGACAAATCAAACAGTTGGGTCGCACCACTACCATTTCGACCTCGGAGACGACGCCTACCAAACAACAGGGAAATGGTCTACAATCACTTCATCTCCCTCAAGCACAAACTTCAGAGGTCACCTGAGACAAAAGAACACTTCTTTACCTTCATGGAGAAGATCTTACAGAACAACCACGCGGAGGTCGCACCCGCACTTCAAGACTCCGAGGAGTGTTGATACTTACCTATCTTCGGTGTGTACCATCCCAAAAAGCCAGGCCAGATTAGAGTGGTATTCGACTCGAGCGCCAAATGTAAAGACGTCTCGTTGAATGATGTCCTGTTGTCGGGCCCAGACCTCAACAACAGACTCCTAGAAGTACTAATCTGTTTCCGCAAGGATTCAGTGGCATTCATGGCTGACATACAACAGATGTTCCACTGTTTTCTCGTCAAAGAGGAACACATAAACTATTTGAGGTTCTTCTGGTATCGCGACAACGACCCCGATAAAGACATTGCAGAGTACCGGATGAGGGTACACATCTTCGGGAACAGTCCTTCCCCAGCAGTCACTATCTATGGCCTCAAAAATTCCGCCAAAGAGGGTGAAGAAAAGTATGGGTCAGATGTCAGATCCTTCGTAGAAAAAGACTTATATGTAGACGACTGCCTGAAGTCCACACCAACAACTGAGGCTGCAATCAGTCTCGTAAAAAGGGCTCAAGAAATGCTTGCTCTGTCTAACCTGAGGTTGCATAAAATTGCCTCCAACAGCCGAGAATTGATGGAAGCCTTTCCCTCTCAAGACTATTCCAACGATCTAAAGGACTTAGACCTAAGCATTGACTCCCTTCCCATGCAGCGGAGCCTAGGATTGCTTTGGGATTTGAAGACGGATGCCTTCACCTTTCAGATCAACAAAGACGAGAAACCCTTCACGCGCAGAGGAGTTCTTTCTTTTGTGAATAGCTTGTACGACCCATTGGGATTCGTGGCTCCAGTAACCATCCAAGGCAAGATGATGCTAAGGGACTTCACCCAAGAGACATATGATTGGAATGACCAACTTCCAGCAGAAAAAGCAGATCTGTGGACTGAGTGGAGGAAGTCTCTCGAAGCCTTGACCGACCTTCGTGTAAAACGACCGTATGCTCCTGTGCCATCCACGGAAGTCAAAATGCAAAAACTTTGTGTCTTCTGTGACGCATCAGTCAAAGCGATCGCAGCAGTAGCGTACCTCAAAACCACAGGTGCGAATGAACAGAGCCACATCTGGTTCGTTATGAGCCGGACAAAACTGGCGCCACTCCGTGAACACACGATACCCAGACTCGAGCTCTGCGCTGCCGTTCTCGCGGTTGAATTGGCCGAACTTATCTCAGATGGGATGAGTCTGGAGATCAAAGATGTCAAATTTGCTACAGACAGCAAAGTGGTACTTGGTTATATCTGCAATGAAACACGACGCTTTTATGTCTACGTCAGCAACCGGGTACTAAGAATAAGAAGATCCACTTGCTCTAGTCAATAGCACTATGTGTCTACCCATCACAATCCTGCAGACCACGCGACTAGATCCGTGGCACCAAGTCATCTGAGAGACACTACATGGTTCACAGGTCCTGCCTTCTTGCACTGTTCGATGCCTGACATCAGAGAGTCTGATACATTTGAGCTAGTGGACCCAGATGCTGATGAAGAGCTTCGTCCTCAAGTGTCTGTTCTACATACAGTTACCTCAAGTAATCACCTCAAATCTCATCGATTCAGCAGGTTCTCGACTTGGAAGTCACTCGTTCGAGCCATCGCTTTTCTACTTCATATACTTCATTCCTATAAGATAACACTACCTACAAGTCAGAGACCTTGTAGAGGATGGCATCACTGCAAGCATGCATTCACCACTTCTAACCTGGATATGGTTATTGTAGAAAGGTACCTAGGCGAGCAAGGGTGCACTTGGACTTTCAATCCTCCACATTCCTCACACATGGGAGGAGCCTGGGAAAGAATGATAGGGGTAGCACGTAAAATACTAGACTCCGTATTCTTACAAGCAAATACCAGACTTACACATGAAAGTTTGACTACATTCCTGGGCGAGGTTTCAGCTATCATGAATGCAAGACCGCTGACAACTCTTCCTGGTGATTCTAGAGACCCAACCATCCTTACTCCCGCTATGCTACTCACGCAGAAGACTTGTGTTCCAAATGCTCCACCTGGAGAATTTAACAACAAGGACCTCTATAGACGACAATGGAGGTAAGTGCAAAATGTAGCCAATGTCTTTTGGGACAGATGGAAAAGGCAGTACCTCTCCACTCTACAAACCAGGATGAAGTGGAAGAAAGACCACCCAAACCTCAAAACTAGCGATGTTGTACTTGTGAAAGACACTCAAGCACATCGGAATGAGTGGCCACTTGGCCTAGTCACCAAACCTTTTCCCAGCAAGGATGGGAAAGTACGTAAGGTAGAGGTCAGAGTGTGCAAGCTTGGGGAGAACAAACTGTTCCTCAGGCCTGTTACCAAACTTGTGTTACTGATTTCCCCAAAAGAACCAAATAGTGGCATCCGTTGACCCCAAGCGGGGAGTGTTCTACCATATATGGCAGCCTTCTAATAGTCATTCATTGCAATTTCTGTTACAACCCCTAGAGGCCGTTGTTATTCTTTTGAACTGCTGAGTTTCCCTTTAAGCTAAATGTATTCTGGGTAAGGAACGCCCTTCTGAGCTGAGAAGAAGCCAGCAGCCATTTTCTCCTTGGATTTGTTAGGAAAGGACCTGCTGACTCACCTCTCTGTACATACACCCCTGCCTAGTGTAATCCGGTGAGCAAATCAAATTACATGTGTTAGTGATAGAATCTTAGATGGAAGACTGTAGTAAATGCATTGTACATTGTAATCCTACATCTTAGTCCCTGCCTTGTTTGTATAGATAAGATTTTCTATGTGTTGCAACTGCAGGGACCTTTCACCTACATCCTCATTATAACTGCATCTCATATACTGTTATGCTATGTTAGCTCTGTATTAACACTGTACTAACTGTAATCATTTTCTTGTTATGGTTTTTACCTGTATTCAACTGCATCTTGGATATACCGTATTCCGTATACCGTATTCATCTGTACCTTGGATGTTACTATATTCACTGTATATTCCACGTATACTGCAATCAAGTTCACGTTACCAGCCAATAAATCAAGGCTACTGAATTCCGCAATCTGTTTATTTGAAATGTGAGCGAGGGTTTAGCTGTATGCCGGAGATTCACAGCGTTAAGTGAAAGAAGGCAGAACAGTAAAAACGGACACTGACCGCAGGTGGTAGTTGAATAGACTGCATGGGACCGCTATCACCCACACTGCACCACATACGGGTACTACAGCAGTCGCCATAGAGCTGCAGAGATAAAGACCGCAGCTCTCCCCAGCAAGCACAACACCATTCCCGCCACGCGGAACCCGTTCACGTGTAGACCCAGCTTTTCCGCCTAAGTTATCATCAATGCACAGCCGAGTGCACAATGTCTACGTCCCAAGCACCCTCAGTCAGGACAAGGCCCCGAGCAACCTGCTCTAACAAGTCTTCAATGAAAAAGTTCGCTGCTCTCGCTCGTGCAGAAGCTGAGGCTGCAAAAGTAAAATCCACTTTCACTGCACAAGAGATGCAACTGAAGCTAAGACACGCAGACCGAGATGCAGAAAGTGCACGCCTGGAAGCAGAAAGTGCACGTCTGCAAGCAGAAAAAACACGCTTACTAGCTGCACAAGAAGCAGAAAGTGCACGCCTGCAATCAGACAGAACACGCTTGCTAGCTGAACAAGAAGCTGAAAAAGCGCACCTCCAGGCCTCTCTGGACAAACGTATTGCAGAAAAGGAGGCAGCAGCGGCAGTAGCCAAAGCAAAGTTCCTGGAGGCCATGGAGTATTCTGAATCCGAGGAACGCAGCAACGTACTTGGACCAGACATAGAGCAACAGGATCCAACCCAACATGTCTCAGAGAATATCCACCAGCATCCCGGAACAGAGGACAACCCTGATCCACGAGACCGATCAGGGTTGTCCTCTGTTCCGGGATGCTGGAACAGAGGACAACCCTGATCCACGAGACCGATCAGCCCATATCGACTACCAGAGACTCCATCCCGAACTCCAGTACTGTAAGCAAGAAAGTATGCAGCAGGTCGACGTCGACTACAACTACAGTTCTACAGAACAGAAGGTATCACCTCCATCCCAAATTAGAGGGACACCCTTTGCTTCAGAACGGTATTATACAGACTACCCTGAGACTGAAGCTCCTAAAAGGTATGGTTATACACCACACAATAGACATGACTATAACACACCAGCTCACACCAGCACCGACCAAGCTACCATGGACTTTGCAAAGTTCTTTGCACGCCGAGAACTGGTTACTAAGGGACTTGTAAAGTTCACTGACAAAGCTGAAAACTATAGGTCATGGCGAGCCTTGTTCCAGAACACCATTCGGGGTCTGGAGCTTTCTTGTAGCGAGGAGTTAGATCTTCTAGTAAAGTGGCTTGGTAATGAGTCGGCTGAGCACGCCAAACGTCTAAGAGACATTAATATAAAGCATCCAGCCACAGGCCTACTTAAGCTGTGGGAAAGACTTGATGAATGCTATGGGTCCATAGAAGCCATTGAAAATGCTTTATACCAAAAAATTGATGGTTTTCCTAAGATAGGGCCTAAAGGTTATCAAAAACTTAGAGAACTGAGTGATTTGTTGATAGAGTTACAGGTTGCCCAGGAGGAAGGACATTTGCCCGGATTGACTTTCCTGGACACTGCCAGGGGAGTTAATGCGATCGTGCAGAAACTTCCTTACAACCTACAAGAAAAGTGGGTCACATGTGGTTCACGGTACAAGCAAATTCATAATGTGCCTTTTCCTCCCTTCACTGTATTTGTAAATTTTGTTGTTCATCAAGCTAAAGTCAGAAATGACCCCAGTTTTGACTTCACCCTGTCGTGTCCCACTACCCCCGGTGTCAAACTCAGTAGGACACCCGTGGCAGTCCATAAAACTAACATTGTTTCCACAGGGCCTTCTCAACATGCTAGTAAGCCACCTCCAGAAGAGAACGGACCTCAAGATGTCAGTAAGCAGTGTCCCCTACACAAGAAACCGCATCCGCTACTAAAATGCAGAGCCTTCAGGTAGAAGTCTTTAGAGGATCACAAAGGTTTCCTCAAGGAAAACAACATCTGCTTCAAATGCTGTGCTCCAACATCACACTTCGCCAGGAATTGTGAAGCTAGCGTGAAATGTGCAGAATGCAGCAGCACGGATCACAATACAGCCTTAGGCCTGCAACACACATCCGTGCCGCCGGTACGTGTTTGTCATTTTTTACACGTACCGGAGACACGTGCTTATGTTGACACAGTCCTTTTAATGTAAATAGCCTCACGTCAGTGTTTTGGCACGGAGCGTGTGTCCGTTCTGTGCCTACGTATGACCGTGCAGAAAAAGCGCTGACATGTCCGTTTTCCTCCGGCATAACGTCCTCACGGATCCATTAAATCCTATGGGTCCGTGTTTGCACGTACGTGATACGGATGGCCTCCGTATGCTATCCGTGCGGTCCGTGTCCGTGTTTGAAAAATCAAGGTTGTTACAATTTTAAATACTTGCAGGTGGCGTAGCTAACATCTTTTTTTTGCTCAAAACTTACTTTGCATTTGCAGAAAGAGTGAGCAAGCAAGCAGTTGTTGTTCTGTGTAGTTAAAGAACGTTTTTGACCACAATTTCTGCTTCCAAATATAATAATGGCTCCACGGGTGGACACGGAGAAACTGATAGCAGCTGTGGAGTCTCACCCACCATTATGGGATACACGTGTTGATGGTTACCATGACAGACTGACAGTTGACCGCCATTGGCTTCAAGTTGCTGAGGAAGTGTACCCCAATAATGCATGGCATAGATGTTCGCCTTCAAAGCGTGCTAAATATGGTAAGTGTTGTATAATTTTTTTTCCTTTGCTTTTGTATGTTATATATGTTTTTTTTTAAAACTGTGAATGTTTTGTTATTGTAGTATTAATTTTGTTTTTATTTAACTTTGTGAAGAATTGTCATATGTAATAATCTATTTATTTTGTTAATGTTAAATTTTAAATATTTTTCCATAACTTTGCAAAATTACAAAAATTAAAACTAAAATTTAATTTTTAATATTATTTAGAATTCTTCATGAAGTTAATTAATCAACAGATAAAAATGTCATGTGAATTTGAATTCCATGTTTTATTAGTAAAATGTTTGGATCCCAATTTCTAATCATGTTTTCTAAATTATGGGGTTTTATTTGTAATTTTTAAAATACATTTAAATTTTAAGAATTACAAAAAAAAGCCCATTTTTAACATAATATTGGTAAATATTGGGAAAAAATAGCAACCTTTTTAAAAGCTAGATCCCAATTACTTCCAATATAATTGAAGAGAAATATTATATAGGTATTTGTGAATGATTGTAAATGTTTTTTAGTGACTAATATCTTCAATAATGTATTTTCCTATAATGTATTAGTCCTTTTTTTTTTATATTAATTTTATACAAATTGATTATCATTAATGTGTGCAAAATTATGCAGAATGTTGCAATTGACATCATTTTTTAAAATCAACAGTTGACTTGGTAAAAAGGCATTGGCGTTCGGCACGTGATCAGTACCGAAGGGAGTACAACCCTATACCATCCTCATCCAGCCAAGGCCGCAAACGCAGATATGTTTATTATGAACAAATAAGCTTCCTAGCACCCATCTTAGAAGTAACACAGTAAGTTTATTTTTTTTTAAAAATGTAAATTATTTTTTTTTTCTTTATTTGAAAAATATAATTTGTAAAATATAATTTTATTATATGTAATCTTTTATCTAATTTTAACAAAAAAAAATAGAACGGAGGATAATCTAGACGATTCTGATGAACAACCAACAGCTGGTCCCTCTGCTACAGCCACCTCAGCATCAGAACAAGAACCCGGCAGAGAAGACAGTGAAAATCAAGAGATACAACATGATGAAGCAGCAGCAACTGAGTTACATGAGGGTGGAACCGAGAGTGCCCAAACCAACACCCAAGGCTCATCAACACAACAAACCACCACACCAGCAACCCAATCAACACAAACAAATGTACTTCCACGTTTTGCACCACAACCTCTCCGTGCAAGAAGAATCCGCAGACCAGAGGAAATGAGATCCTTACCGGAAATTATTGACACACGCATTATTCACATAATGAACACTTTAATTCCAGAAACAGATGCCGAGCGTTTTTGTCGGTCTTTATCTACTAGCTTAACCAAAATTGCATCCGATAGGCAGGAACGTGTACGTGCTGCTATGCTGACACTCCTTTCAGCTAGTCAGGCAGAACAGGAACCAGTGAGAGTTTATGAAGCCATAGAAAATTGGCGGACCATTATGCAACAACATACAGTCCCAAACACAACAGACAATCAAAATACCATTTCTACACAAACAACAATGGCAACAGTAATTGTCACTAATCCAGTATTACAACAATCTGCTCAACCTTCTATTGCTTCAAGTACGGTATTCCCAACACCAATTAGACAAGGGTATGTTTCAACCAATCCTGGCGCCTTAAGCACTGTACAAAGTGCAACTTCACAGAAAGCCATAAACTATATGAATTTACAACCAACTCCAAGTACTAGTTACTTTACACAACCCACAAATATTGGGGCTTTACCTAACTTGTTTCCTGGTTCAACATACCCACAATCATTCATGATGCCTCATTATCCAATCTCAACTATGTTACCTACACCACACTTACAAACATCAGTCAACTATCCTCAAGGTCAACAACATACACACACACAATACCCACTTACCCATGTAGACCCACAGGTGTACTCAACAACAGGCAATGTGTTGGGCCAAACAAGCATGCAACAGACTGTTCCACACACTACTGTAGTTAGTAATAGGAATGTTGTTCAGCAAACAACTGCTTCCATTCCTGAAAATACTATTTTTGAGGCAACCCAAAACAACATACTCAGCAACACTCAGGTTACTTCCCTAGAAGATCTTGTAGACTTATGATACACATATTTGATAATCTTTACATTTATCATAAAAATAAGATGAATTGGAAAAAAAACCCAAACATTTGTTTTCACAAAAATTTTTAAAGACAGAGTCTTTACACAACAAAAAAAGGCATGTGTGTTTATACTTTGTGCCGGTTGACATATATGTTGTTTGACATGTATATGTTTAATTTTGTAGGAACACATTTGTAACAAACAAATTTGATGGTTAGGTGATTTCTTATATTCTCAAACCAAAGTTTACAATTATTATGTCTATTTAAATGTCCAACATGAGACCAACATAATTATTTCAGGTTGCAAATTTTTCAACATAATTATAAATGCAAAAATGATTGGAAGTGTACTATTTTATGTAAAGTATATGAACAATTTTATTATAAAGAAACAATATTATTATTTTGTTAAAGATTCATGAAGAGTAGCAAGAATCCTTTTTTTTTTAATTAAAAAAATAACAACATTACTTTTTTCAATAATAGGCATATTATTAATAAAAATAATGTTTTAAAAAAAAATTCAGTTTCTTGTTTTAATGTATATATAATATTGCATTCTTTGCATAGACGATTAACATTATTGATTTAGTAATGTTAAAAAAAAAAAACATGACACTATCACATAAAATTACAAACATACATAAAACATTCAGAAATCCATGTTGTTAACAGAAATGTAAGTTGGTGATTAACGGATTTTAACTTTAATACAATTAATCTTTAAGCTCTTGGATTTTTTACACAAAGTAAACATTTTCGTCTAGGTGAAAATGACTACATTGTCAATCCAAAATTGCACTGAAAAAATTAACAAACATTATTATTATTATTAGCATCAAAAAAATTAAAGTAATCAGTAAATAAATTTCTAATTTGTAAACCAGATGTCACCGAATTATGAGACATAGGTTCACCTGTTGGATTAACAACATGGTTTATCTGAAATTCATCATCAACATAAGGTCCATCTTCATGTATCCGACAGAAATTGTGAAGCACTGTGGTAGCCTTGATGACAGATTTGACAGAGTTTGGCTGCAACTGAATAGTTGTCTGATAAATGTGCCATTTGTTAGATAATATACCAAATGCACACTCCACATAACGTCTTGCTTTAGTTAGCCGATAATTAAAGTACTGTTTCCTGTCATCAATTGATCTCCTTGGATATGGTCGCATAACATGTTTGGATAATGCAAATCCGGCATCTGCTACCATGACATATGGTGCCAACGGTCCAGATGTACCAGGTAGGGCAACTGGTGGGGGGATCAATAATGAATTTTCTTGCAGCCGTTGGGCTAATCTTGATGAACGGAAAATACGGGCATCTGAGGCACTACCATAGGCCCCAATGTCAGCATAAATAAAACGGTATTCTGTGTCAACCAATGCCAAAATAACAAGCGAAAAAAACTTATGAAAATTGAAATAACGTGAACCAGATTTTAGTGGTTTTTTAACTCTGAAATGCTTGCCATCCAAAGCTCCTATGCAGTTAGGAAAGTCCACAGAGTCCTTGAAGCCCTTAGATATTTTCAACCAATCTTGTCTGTTTGGCTGAGGCATCATTTGTTCTTTTAAATGTTGCCATATCATGTCGCATGTGTGACGTACTATAACGGCAATGGTTGATCTCCCCAACAAAAAATCAAAATGTAACGCACAAAAAGATTGACCAGTCACCAAGAATCTATGAAAAAAACACAAACAATGATTTTAAAGTATCAATATGTTGTTTTAAGAAAGGCTAACAAAAAAAAAAAAAAAATTTAGGCTAAAGAGAGATTATATCATGAAATCTCAATTACACATTTAAATGTGAAACCTAACACATTTAAAACAAAACAAAAAAAATATATACCTCAGAGTCACCATAAATCTCTCCTCTGGGGAAATGGAAAGCCGCATCCAAGTGTCCTGGTGTTGCAAATGAGGTCATAAAATATTTAGTAGGTAATCAAAACTCTCCACACTCAAACGGCAGTATGAAAAAAACTTATTAGGGAAATTACGTAACTCAAAAAATAACGTATGGAAATGACCATGCATAGGCCGCATCATGATTAGTGGATGCACCCACAATCTGTTTTTTCTAAAATTTTCATATTGCAACATATGCCGTCTAACGCCAAAACGACGAGCTATAATCCAACATAAAAAAACCAAGGCCTCCGTGGATAATGGCATTGCCAAAAAATTGTCAAAACACATAGGTGCTCCAAGGCAGAATACAAGCAGGAAACAGTTTATAGGTAACTTATATTTATGTCCTAATCACATACACCTATGTGTCATTTAATTCCAAATAATCACCATTATCTCAATGTGTGAAACATGTTAAACACGCACAAAATACGGACTGCTCACGGAACATACACTGACGTATTTCACGCACAGGAAAACGCACACACGTACACACGTATGACACACGATATGCATACGGACACTACACGGAGGGGAAAAACGGACACAAAATACGGAACACGGACACAAAAAACGGACTACATCACACGTACATTTTTTAAACGTGAGTGTGGCAGAGGCCTTACACCCTGGACCACCCCCACGAGTGTTGTCACAAGCAGAGGATCACAATGCCAAGCAGAAGGATACTGATGTGGACTCCCCTGAGGTCACCTCTCAATGTACCGAGATCTGCGGAGGACCCGTAGGAGGAAGATCCTGTTCAAAAATCTGCCTTGTCCGAGTCTACCCAGCAGGCCATAGGGACAAAGCGATCAAGATATATGAAATCCTGGATGACCAGAGCAACAGATCTCTAGGCACGTCCATCTTCTTCAACAACTTCCGCATTGTAGGCCCTGGTTCTCCCTACTTCTTGAAGACGTGCGCAGGTACCGTTGAAACGGTGGGGAGGAAAGCAACCGGATACAAAGTGGAGTCTGTAGATGGCCAGATCTGTCTATCATTACCGACTATACTGGAGTGCAATCAGATTCCCGACAACAGGTCAGAGATACCTTCACCGGAGGTAGCTACTCATCACCCCCATCTGAAGCGTATAGCTCACCTGATACCTGAGTTGGACCCAGAAGCCCCAATAGCTTTACTCTTGGGAAGAGATATACTACGATTTCACAAGACTAGAGAATACATCAACTGCTTCCAAAATGCTCCTTACGCACAGAAGCTCGATCTTGGATGGGTCATTATAGGAGACGTCTGTCTAGGAGGAGCACACAAGCCGACCTCAGTCAACAGTATGCTCACCAATACATTAGAAAATGGACGCCCGTCTCTCTTCCAGCCATGTCAGAATAGTCTGCTGGTAAATGAGTTACCGTGCAGCATCCCTCTGCCTTGCCCTTTCTCAGTTCCTTCCAATGAGGACCACGTTTGTGAAGGTGAACAAAACCACATAGGGTGTGCAGTCTTCCACAGGACAAAGGAAGACAACAAGACAGCGATGTCCATAGAAGACAGGATGTTCTTGGACACCATGGATCGGGAAATAGTCAAAGACAAATCAAACAGTTGGGTCGCACCACTACCATTTCGACCTCGGAGACGACGCCTACCAAACAACAGGGAAATGGTCTACAATCACTTCATCTCCCTCAAGCACAAACTTCAGAGGTCACCTGAGACAAAAGAACACTTCTTTACCTTCATGGAGAAGATCTTACAGAACAACCACGCGGAGGTCGCACCCGCACTTCAAGACTCCGAGGAGTGTTGATACTTACCTATCTTCGGTGTGTACCATCCCAAAAAGCCAGGCCAGATTAGAGTGGTATTCGACTCGAGCGCCAAATGTAAAGACGTCTCGTTGAATGATGTCCTGTTGTCGGGCCCAGACCTCAACAACAGACTCCTAGAAGTACTAATCTGTTTCCGCAAGGATTCAGTGGCATTCATGGCTGACATACAACAGATGTTCCACTGTTTTCTCGTCAAAGAGGAACACATAAACTATTTGAGGTTCTTCTGGTATCGCGACAACGACCCCGATAAAGACATTGCAGAGTACCGGATGAGGGTACACATCTTCGGGAACAGTCCTTCCCCAGCAGTCACTATCTATGGCCTCAAAAATTCCGCCAAAGAGGGTGAAGAAAAGTATGGGTCAGATGTCAGATCCTTCGTAGAAAAAGACTTATATGTAGACGACTGCCTGAAGTCCACACCAACAACTGAGGCTGCAATCAGTCTCGTAAAAAGGGCTCAAGAAATGCTTGCTCTGTCTAACCTGAGGTTGCATAAAATTGCCTCCAACAGCCGAGAATTGATGGAAGCCTTTCCCTCTCAAGACTATTCCAACGATCTAAAGGACTTAGACCTAAGCATTGACTCCCTTCCCATGCAGCGGAGCCTAGGATTGCTTTGGGATTTGAAGACGGATGCCTTCACCTTTCAGATCAACAAAGACGAGAAACCCTTCACGCGCAGAGGAGTTCTTTCTTTTGTGAATAGCTTGTACGACCCATTGGGATTCGTGGCTCCAGTAACCATCCAAGGCAAGATGATGCTAAGGGACTTCACCCAAGAGACATATGATTGGAATGACCAACTTCCAGCAGAAAAAGCAGATCTGTGGACTGAGTGGAGGAAGTCTCTCGAAGCCTTGACCGACCTTCGTGTAAAACGACCGTATGCTCCTGTGCCATCCACGGAAGTCAAAATGCAAAAACTTTGTGTCTTCTGTGACGCATCAGTCAAAGCGATCGCAGCAGTAGCGTACCTCAAAACCACAGGTGCGAATGAACAGAGCCACATCTGGTTCGTTATGAGCCGGACAAAACTGGCGCCACTCCGTGAACACACGATACCCAGACTCGAGCTCTGCGCTGCCGTTCTCGCGGTTGAATTGGCCGAACTTATCTCAGATGGGATGAGTCTGGAGATCAAAGATGTCAAATTTGCTACAGACAGCAAAGTGGTACTTGGTTATATCTGCAATGAAACACGACGCTTTTATGTCTACGTCAGCAACCGGGTACTAAGAATAAGAAGATCCACTTGCTCTAGTCAATAGCACTATGTGTCTACCCATCACAATCCTGCAGACCACGCGACTAGATCCGTGGCACCAAGTCATCTGAGAGACACTACATGGTTCACAGGTCCTGCCTTCTTGCACTGTTCGATGCCTGACATCAGAGAGTCTGATACATTTGAGCTAGTGGACCCAGATGCTGATGAAGAGCTTCGTCCTCAAGTGTCTGTTCTACATACAGTTACCTCAAGTAATCACCTCAAATCTCATCGATTCAGCAGGTTCTCGACTTGGAAGTCACTCGTTCGAGCCATCGCTTTTCTACTTCATATACTTCATTCCTATAAGATAACACTACCTACAAGTCAGAGACCTTGTAGAGGATGGCATCACTGCAAGCATGCATTCACCACTTCTAACCTGGATATGGTTATTGTAGAAAGGTACCTAGGCGAGCAAGGGTGCACTTGGACTTTCAATCCTCCACATTCCTCACACATGGGAGGAGCCTGGGAAAGAATGATAGGGGTAGCACGTAAAATACTAGACTCCGTATTCTTACAAGCAAATACCAGACTTACACATGAAAGTTTGACTACATTCCTGGGCGAGGTTTCAGCTATCATGAATGCAAGACCGCTGACAACTCTTCCTGGTGATTCTAGAGACCCAACCATCCTTACTCCCGCTATGCTACTCACGCAGAAGACTTGTGTTCCAAATGCTCCACCTGGAGAATTTAACAACAAGGACCTCTATAGACGACAATGGAGGTAAGTGCAAAATGTAGCCAATGTCTTTTGGGACAGATGGAAAAGGCAGTACCTCTCCACTCTACAAACCAGGATGAAGTGGAAGAAAGACCACCCAAACCTCAAAACTAGCGATGTTGTACTTGTGAAAGACACTCAAGCACATCGGAATGAGTGGCCACTTGGCCTAGTCACCAAACCTTTTCCCAGCAAGGATGGGAAAGTACGTAAGGTAGAGGTCAGAGTGTGCAAGCTTGGGGAGAACAAACTGTTCCTCAGGCCTGTTACCAAACTTGTGTTACTGATTTCCCCAAAAGAACCAAATAGTGGCATCCGTTGACCCCAAGCGGGGAGTGTTCTACCATATATGGCAGCCTTCTAATAGTCATTCATTGCAATTTCTGTTACAACCCCTAGAGGCCGTTGTTATTCTTTTGAACTGCTGAGTTTCCCTTTAAGCTAAATGTATTCTGGGTAAGGAACGCCCTTCTGAGCTGAGAAGAAGCCAGCAGCCATTTTCTCCTTGGATTTGTTAGGAAAGGACCTGCTGACTCACCTCTCTGTACATACACCCCTGCCTAGTGTAATCCGGTGAGCAAATCAAATTACATGTGTTAGTGATAGAATCTTAGATGGAAGACTGTAGTAAATGCATTGTACATTGTAATCCTACATCTTAGTCCCTGCCTTGTTTGTATAGATAAGATTTTCTATGTGTTGCAACTGCAGGGACCTTTCACCTACATCCTCATTATAACTGCATCTCATATACTGTTATGCTATGTTAACTCTGTATTAACACTGTACTGACTGTAATCATTTTCTTGTTATAGTTTTAACCCGTATTCAACTGTATCTTGGATATACCGTATTCCGTATACCGTATTCATCTGTACCTTGGATATTCCTATATTCACTGTATAGTCCACGTATACTGCAATCAAGTTCACGTTACCAGCCAATAAATCAAGGCTACTGAATTCCGCAGTCTGTTTATTTGAAATGTGAGCGAGGGTTTAGCTGTATGCCAGAGATTCACAGCATTACGTGAAAGAAGGCAGAACAGTGTGTCTGGTAGGTTCAAGTGGGAAGTGTTCCTAGGATTTTGATTGGACTAGTTGTTAACAACACCAGAGGACTGGGATCCGTTAACCAAGGAGGGTGGATACTGTGCGGGAGGGCAGATTGCACAATAGCCTGTGATGACCTGATAGGCCAGGGCGTCACAATTACTTGAAGATGACTGTCCCTTGTGATGGGCAACGTGAACTGGTTATGGGACAAGCTTGTATTACTGTGATCCCGGGTTCTATATTGCCGCTGCGTCTTGGAACTATGGTGGGCCAGAAATGTAGAATCTCTTGTACTCTGGGTTTTGCTACTGGGCCGTTAGCACCCAGTAACCGAGGACCCCGGTGTTCTGTCCTAGCACTCGGTCCTGGAAAGCTCACACAGAAGCTCTCAAACAGTGACAGCTCTTTCTTGCATGTACAGAGAGACTCCCTTTAAAACAAGTTATGAGCTCCCCCTGCTGGCGTGGAGTAGGAGATGTTGCATGTGATGTTCCTGACAAGGGGAGTCCCCACGCTGCCTCCAAGCATAGCATTGATACCGGTGAGAAGCACAACGCCACTGTGGCTCCCGTGACCACTGAGGTGCCACATAAACAGTTTTGAATGGTCTCACTGGACACTTCGTGCCTTTCACATTCCTTAAATGTGCCTGGTGTTGTGTGGCATTCATCATCCGGTTCCGAAGGGCAGTGATCACAATGACAACATTTTCAGTGTGAGATGTGGCCAAAAGACATCCACTTTCCTGCCTTTCTGTGACTCTTCCAGTCTCTCTGTATCTCTGTTGCAACCTACTGATGACCCTCTGTGACCCTTTAAGCTCTGTGGCCACTTCCATCCGAGAACATCCTATTTGAATACTGTTGATCAATTGTTAGGTGTCGCCTTGGTCACATGATGTCAAAATGTGAACAGCATGATGAGGAGGACTGTTTAAATATTAATTCTATTTGAACTCAAAACATATTGGGCAATTCATAGATCAAACACCTGTTGTGAATTTTGCCATTAAGCTCCTTGTTACAGAACAGCAAGTTGTGCAAAAAGTACTGAAACATTGAACAGTTGGACATGTGCATTCAAAAACCTAGATAAAGTCACATGAAGTTCACCTGAAAAGGTTAGAGCACATTTTTAGGATCATCCTGAATTTTCACTTGAAAACCAAATGTCCCTAAAGGCTGCTTTACACGCTACGAGTTATCGTGCGTTCGCATGAGCGATCTCACCCGCCCCCATCATTTGTGCGTTACGGGCAATTCGTTGCCCGTGTCGCACAAAGTCGGAAACCCCCGCAGTGACGTCACACAGTGGCCGGCCAATAGAAGCGGAGGGGCGGAGATGAGTGGGACGTAAACATCCTGCTCACCTCCTTCCTTCTGCATGGCCAGCGGGACGCAGGTAAGCTGCAGTTCATCGTTCCCGAGGTGTCACACGGAGCGATGTGTGCTGCCTCGAGAACGATGAACAACCGGCGCGCAGAAGGACGGTCGATTTTTTTAAAATGAGCGACGTGTCAACGAGCAACGATAAGGTGAGTATTTTTGCTCGCTCACAGTCGCTCGTAGCTGTCACATGCTACGATATGTCAAACGATGCCGGATCACTAACAACGTGACCCCGACAACATATCGTTAGATATATTGTAGCGTGTAAAGCGGCCTTAACTCTCTAACTCTTTGTGAGCAGTGAATATATATATATACTGAAAAGCATAGCTCTGGCACACCCAAACGAGAAAGAAACAGATATGGTGGTCCAAAAATTATTTTTATTATTATTATTATAATTCTTCACTCATTTGCAAAATATCGAGTTGTAACCTTAATGTCCTTAGATCTTATGTTTCTATTTGTGACACGTGGTGCTAACTCACTTATTCTTTGTATAGGTGTTTTGCCTCTATTTATATGCCGATTCCCAGTTTTACCGGGTATTTGTTCATATGGTTTTACCTGTTAGATTAAACCAGTGTTTTATCTGGCTCCTGCACACCTGCTTTTTCCTGTGTCTTCATGTCTCTCTCTCTTGTTTTCAATGATTTACTTTTGTGTCTACTCTATTCAGATCTTAGGGGTGCTTCACACACAGCGAGCTCACTGCCGAGATCGCTGCTGAGTCACGCTTTTTGTGACACAGCAGTGACCTCATTAGCGATCTCGCTGTGTGTCACACTGAGCAGCGATCTGGCCCCTGCTGCGAGATCGCTGCTCGTTACACACAGCCCTGGTTCGTTTTCTTCAAAGGCACTCTCCCGCTGTGACACACAGATCGCTGTGTGTGACAGCGAGAGAGCGACAAATGAAGCGAGCAGGGAGCAGGAGCCGGCGTCTGGCAGCTGAGGTAAGCTTGTAACCAAGATAAACATCGGGTAACCAAGGTGGTTACCCGATATTTACCTTAGTTACCAGCCTCTGCAGCTCTCACGCTGCCTGTGCTGCCGGCTCCGGCTCTCTGCACATGTAGCTGCATTACACATCGGGTTAATTAACCCGATGTGTACTGTAGCTAGGAGAGCAAGGAGCCAGCGCTCAGTGTGCGCGGCTCCCTGCTCTCTGCACACACAGCTAAGCGGTGTGCGCTGGTAACTAATGTAAACATCGGGTAACCATACCCGATGTTTACCTTAGTTACCAGTCTCCGCAGCTTCCAGACGCCGACTCCGTGCAAGCGCAGCGTCGCTTGCACGTCGCTGCTGGCTGGGGGCTGTTCACTGGTCGCTGGTGAGATCTGCCTGTTTGACAGCTCACCAGCGACCATGTAGCGATGCAGCAGCGATCCTGACCAGGTCAGATCGCTGGTCGGATCGCTGCTGCATCGCTAAGTGTGAAGGTACCCTTAGCCTTTCTAACATTTATTGTTGTCTTTCTGTTTCTTTTTTTATCATTTTATCTTCTTTTCTTTTTTTTCCCCCTTTTTTTTTCTTTCCTTCTTTACATTCCCAATCAGCCTGTCACATGTTTTTTTTCTTTTGTTTTACAGCCTTACCTGTTATACAGACCTCTATGGGTGCCCACACTCTGTGACCCAGTAAACTTAGGTACATGGGCGCTTACAATCCTTTTTCCCTTTTCCATGATACACTTATACTTGTTTGTTCTATTATATTATTATGATCCAGTGGCGACTGTTAATGTAAATTAAAATGATGTTATATATGGATCTTAAAAAATACATATATACTGATTGTTAATTCTGTTATTTTGTGTATGCAGACCTAATTTTTTGATAAAGGCTATTTAATTCCGAAAACGTTCATGAAATGAATGAAGGTTACAACTCGATATTTTGCAAATGAGTGAAGAATTATAATAATAATAATAAAAATAATTTTTGGACCACCATATCTGTTTCTTTCTCGTTTGGGTGTGCCAGAGCTACGCTTTTTAGTATCGTCTCTTTTTCTCTGAGCACCCCTCTACTTGACAGTGAGCAAGATTATCCATTTATTATATATATATATATATATATATATATATACATACATACTGTATAATATATATATATATATATATATATATATACTGTATATCTATCTATATATATATATATATATATATATATATATATATATATATATAATGTGTATTTACACCAGGGAAGCATTTATGGAGGGGTGGAAAATTAAAATTAAATGTGTTTCCCAATTATGTGACCAGAACCAGAAATTTTTAGTAAGATCAGAATCTGAGTGCTGGGACTACTGTGGGGGACACAATCAATAGCCGGATTATCTAATTCAGGTCTACAAATCTGGATTTATATATACATTAGACTGTCCTGAAAAGTTGTATATAATGAAAACCGCATATGACCTAGAGAAGCTGCAGAATACATTATACTGAATATCTTTCTGTTTTGCTATTATTTGTTTTATAGCACTTTCCAAAGCACTCACCCTAATTGTGAATCAATTAGGAAATATCATATGTCTTCACTGTTTGCATGGGATTTCTGTTATGACATCTGTTATGTTTGGAATCATTGAATCACAAACTTCAAACTGCAATGTTAAAATATTTAGCTTTGATAAGCGGAATATTCGATTTTCACATATTTATGTAGAGATTGAGACATTTTCTTTGTATTTTACTAGTGGGTGGAGGGAGTCCCTGAAAGTATCCGGTATTGTACTAAAAATATATATCTTAATTTTAGACATTTAGCAAAAATAAAGAACTGATGACATTTTTAATGTTGTAATACTGTAGAAAATGGGATAAAAAAAATCATAATAATCATTTAAAAAAACGAAGAATTATTATTAATCCACACCATAAATAATCTATATATATATATATATATATAGACATCATTAGAGAAGTACAGTACAGTATACACAAAATCAAACTGGTGCCTAACATTAAATCAAATTTTAAAAGATTTTTGTGTGCCGCCCCGGTGACGACCGGGGTGCTCGGATTCGGGGTGGTTGTGGCTCGAGGGGTTCGGACCCTGGCTCGGCGGACACTCAAAACTGGAGAAAGGGGTTATTTACAGGGGAAGAGTTTGTGACGCCACCTGCGGGTTGCGGTAATGTGAGTACCGCCGCTGCTGGAGGGAGTACCGGGGCGGATGGTGTGAAGCAGCAAGGTGTCAGTGCCTCCACAGGTAGGGGAGGCCCCGGACTCTGGGGTTTGGTAGCTTTGGGAGGACAGGGTGTAGGGACTCTGGTACTCACTGCGGGTATTCGTGGTGTTAGATGCGGTAGAGAAACGAGACACACACACACTGTAGGTAAACCAAAATCTCTGCGTACCACTTAGTGTCTGTGTGGGCCCCAGCTTGAAGCTGTAAGGTCCAGTTCTTTAGTTTTTAAGTGAAGTCTTGCTCCTAAGGGCTGGCACTTTGGACTTCAGTGGGTTGCTATGTCTGGAAAACCCTCTCTCCTGCGCTGTGCTGATGCCCTCAGTCTTTGAGCTCTGGGAAGGTCCCTGAAGGCCCCCTTCCTCTGCAGGTTAATTGCCAGGACGTTGAATTGGCTCCTGACCTAGGGTCCTGTACCCCGTCGATCTCGGTACCGGTCAGCTCTGTGGGTCCCTCTCTGGTGCCTGTAGTCCCTCCTAGACCACATCTGTAGTACCCCAGACCGACGTCCCTGAACCCAGTCACTGACTCCTCTGGTCCCGGACCACTGTCTGCGACCCAACTTCGGTCTCTCTAGCTCCCTGGGACCTAACACTCCAGCTCCTCTCACTCTTAGAGATGTCTCTGGACTCACTTTAATCCCTCCCACCATTCTGCCTGACCCCTAGATGGGTGGCCCTGTTCCAGCTAGACCAACACACTGGTGTGTCTGACAGGTCATGATGTGAGATGTTGGTTGGGGTTTGTGGTGCTGATGGAGGTGACACCGGTTTCCTAGGTACTTGGAACCATGGGGGGGGGGGTAGGTCCTGCACCCTGGGGAAAGGATGCAGTTTCCTGTAGCACCCTGATGTATTCCGGGGCGCTACATTTGTATCTGATCTATTAAATAAAGCTGATTGTATTTGTGTGTGTGTGTGTGTATGAGTGTATTTATGTATGTCTGCAAAAGGAATCTGCACTGTCGCATTTACGATCAAGAAATTTTGCACAGATGCCTAACTTGTCTCAGGGTATGTCATAGGCTATGTTTTGAAGGGATATTTTTTTACCCCATGCTTTACAGTTATTCGCCAAAAAAAGACTTACTTACTGTTTGAGGCCTAAAACACACATCCGTGAAAACCACGTCCGTGTAAAACGGGCCTTTTTTCGGGTCCGTTTTCCGTTTTTTAGGTCCGTTTTTATGGTATGTGTGGCCTGCGTATGTATCCCGTATGCTAGCCGTATGTGCGTGTGAAATGTCCGTGTGTGCGTGTGAAACTTAACTGACATGTGTTTGTGTTGTCCGTGTGGAATGTCCGTGTGTGATGCAAAATGTCGTTTAATGTCGTTTACTGTCGTTTACTGTTTACTGTCGTTTAACTTCACCCGACTTCATTGTCATGCCGCGGCTCTGTCTGTGTGCCGTGTACTGATTAGCGGTCACCTGTGAAGGATTCAATGGTGACCGCTAATCCCCCGAGTGACTGAAGTGTCCCCCCCCTCTCTCATACTCACCGATCCCCGATCACGGCGTTCACACTGCTCTGGCGGCTTTTTCTAATTTGAAAAAGCCGGCCGCTCATTAAACAATCTCGTATTCCCTGCTTTCCCCGCCCACCGGCGCCTATGATTGGTTGCAGTGAGACACGCCCCCACGCTGAGTGACAGGTGTCTCACTGCACCCAATCACAGCAGCCGGTGGGCGTGTCACTATGGAGTATAGAAATAAATAAATCATTTAAAAAAACGGCGTGCGGTTCCCCCCAAATTTAATACCAGGCAGATAAAGCCATACGGCTGAAGGCTGGTATTCTCAGGATGGGGAGCCCCACGTTATGGGGAGCCCCCCTGCCTAACAATATCAGTCAGCAGCCGCCCAGAATGGCCGCATACATTAGATGCGACTGTTCTGGGACAGTACCCGGCTCTTCCCGATTTGCCCTGGTGCGTTGGCAAATCGGGGTAATAAGGAGTTAATGGCAGCCCATAGCTGCCACTAAATCCTAGATTAATCATGTCAGGCGTCTCCCCGAGATACCTTCCATGATTGATCTGTAAATTACAGTAAATAAACACACACAACTGAAAAATCCTTTATTAGAAATAAAAAACACAAACACATTCCCTGGTTCACCAATTTAATCAGCCCCAAAAAGCCCTCCATGTCCGGCGGAATCCAGGATGGTCTAGCGTCGCTTCCAGCTCTTTCATTCTCATCCTGCTACTCTGTCTTCCGACATGTAGTAACGACATTTTGCATCACACACGGACATTTCTCACGGACAACATAACCACACATCCGTGCAAGGAACGTTTTATTTGGACTCCCATAGGCTAACATTATGTCCGTGTGTGCGTGCTCCGTCCCAAAAACGAACATGCTTCCGTGCCAAACGGAGCAAAAAACGTGGGACACTCACGAACACACGGAAGATCAAATAACACGCACGTGTGCCTTTAAACATAAAAAAATATATGTGCACGTTTGGTCGTATCTCCGGTATGTGCGGAAACGGACCAAACACACACGTTTTAAACGGATGTGTGTTGTAGGCCTGAATGTGTGAGGTGATATATTGGCTGTTTTAACAGTTAGCCTGGATATTTATCAGGTGGCCTATAGCAACTAATCACAGCTCTGCTTCTATTTTGCTACAGGTCATTAATAGGAGCTGTGATTGGTTGTTATAGGCAACAAAGGACATTCTTATTATAAGACGCTTATGTGTCGGTTAATATGATTTTGGTGGAGTGTGGGTGAGCAGGAGAGTGGGAGAGACAGAGAATGAGAGAGAGGAAGAGTGGGAGAGTGGGAGAGATGGTGAGAACGAGAGTGAGAGAGAGAGAGAGAGAGACTGTTTACTGATCCTAGTACAGGACTGTACTATTAGGCCACATAGTTACATAGTTACATAGTTACTTAGGTTGAAAAAAGACCTAGGTCCATCTAGTTCAACCTTCCTCCACCAGTTGTACATTTAGTCACTAAGTCATTTATAACCAACAATGTTTTGTGTACTGAGGAAATCATCCAGCCCTTTTTTAAAAGCTGTTATAGTATCTGCCATTACTACCTCTTGTGGTAGGGCATTCCACAATCTGACCGCTCTAACTGTAAAGAACCCTTTCCTATTTAGGTGTCGGAATCGCTTTTCTTCCACTCGCAGTGAGTGCCCCCTGGTCCTTAGTATTGTTTTCGGAAGAAATAAGTTATGTGCCAGTCCTTTATATTGACCACACATGTATTTATACATATAAATGAGATCTCCTCTGAGACGTCTTTTTTCTAAGCTAAACATATCTAACTTTTTCAATCTGCCATCATATGGGAGGCCTTCCATTCCTTGTAATAGTCTAGTTGCCCGCCTTTGAACTGACTCTAACTTCTGAATGTCCTTTTTAAAATATGGAGCCCAAAACTGGATCCCGTATTCCAGATGTGGCCTTACAAGTGATTTATAGATGGGTAACAATACGTTGGGATCACGGGATCTAATCTCTCTTTTTATACACCCTAGAATCTTGTTTGCTTTAGCAGCTGCTGCCTGACATTGAGTGCTGCTGCTCAGCTTATTTGTAATGAGAATACCCAAGTCCTTCTCCTGTTCTGTAGTCCCGAGTTTACTTCCATTTAATGTATACGCAGCTATAGGATTACTCCGTCCTAGGTGCATTACTTTACATTTATCAACATATTAAAGGGTTGTCCAGCATCAGGAAAGTGGGCCCAAATTTTGTAAAACAACTTAAATTCTACATTTGGCAGGTGCTCACTCTCTCTTGGGACTAGTGCTAGCCCGCCACAGCTGCTTCAGTTTTGGTTGCTGTGTTAATGTCTTGTCAACAATGCTCGTCACCATTCTAGCTAGTCAGTGAGCTCAGCAACATGTGCCATCCACTCTAGCCAGTCAGTGAGCTCAGCAGCTCATGTACCATTCATAGCTGCTGTGATGAGTTTTACACCACGTGCCACTGAACTCACTGACTGTTTAGAGCGGTGAAGCACACTGTTGATGTCACATAACCACTCTGGCCAAAACACTGAGCAGTGAGGAGCAGACACTGGACCCAAGGAGGAGGAGTACCTACTGAATTTGTTATTTTAGGTATTTTACAACATTTGGGGTCCATGTTACTGAAAGAGGACAAAACCTTTCATCAGCGAGAACAAACAGATCTCACTGTAGTTTCTACTGGCCAACAACTACAGCTCTATTGGGTTTCACTCTCTTGGGAGCATACCAATATTTTTGCAGCAGCTCCAGCAGACTTTATGAACTAAAGACTCAGCCATTACCATGTGGTTGCCTACATGGAACACTCTCATGTTCACCTTCTATACAGCACTGTGGTTGGCGCCATTTTAGCTGGAGAGTCTATGGGTATGTGCATATTCCACACTGGTATCATTGTGCTAACTTTAATTTTGGTTACTTATTATATTTGTACTTATAGTAGTCATGCAACATCCCCTTATATGATGGTGCAAAAGGCACACTACATTGTCTATCTGACATTCTTTCCTGCTGTTTATGTCCCTATTTTATTGTTATGTGCCCCCCATCTGTTTTTAATCACTAAAATGGGTTTGATATTTTTCTTTCCATACAAGGTTTATTATCATGCTCCTACTCAGCCTTGATAGTCCTCTGTACATCTCCTGCAAGTTACCCTGAATCACTTGTGAACACAGACAGAAAAGGGTCACTGTGCAAGAACAGTATATGGGCTCTTTTCAACCCAAGAGTTCATCAAAATGCACAATTCCACCTGCTTTGAAGGTAGAAATGAGCCTCTTCACCTCTTGGGCCCCTATGTACCCACATAGGTTGCACCAACGATATGTCATCCCCCCATAATACTCATTTTGTGAGGAAACAGTGTCACGGATACAACTGTGCTGCACAATTGACAGATTCAGTTTTGAAGGTGGAGAGAATCGGAGCGCACTGTCAAGAGAAGATGGATAAGACAAGTTCTCCATTGTCTCCATTCCATGAGTCTGCAGAAATCGGACTGCACTTTGATGTCATCAGAGTGCTGTCAGATGATTGTCATGCACCCGTAGAGTTGCATAGGTGCGCGTCATCCGGTTTGTGCTGTCACTCACTACCATGCAACACTTTTTTTCGTACGGCGAATTGGCATGAGACAAGAAGCACTGATCAGCACTACCCCATAGGCTAACATTGGTCTGAGTAATAGCTGATAAAAGATTGGATAGCACTCATCCGAGTTATACTCTTGCGTGAGTGCAGCCTAAGTATCAAAATCTTGTAAAAAGTCTTTCTAGAAGAGTGGAAGCTGTTAAGTGAAGATTAGAGATGAGCGAATCGAAACTGTAAAGATTGAGGCTTGTAACAAACACTAGGTATTCAGGGCTCATCTCAAACATGTTTTTTTTCTAAAAAGTCCCTGTCCAGGTTCGGGGGCTGTTCGTATGTGTGGCGCCCTGTGTCTTGATCGCCACAAAGAATGGCTGCATGTATACTTCAATGTGTATATCATGTATTGCCAGCTTTAATGAGATTTTGTTTCTCTGCTGTTCACTGCATACACACAATTGTCTTCACTCCCTTACTGGGGCTGGCCACTTAGCCTGAATAGAAGGCTTTTTGGATGAGCCCTAGAAGGGGAGGGGAAGAGCTTGGAGTGTGAAGAGAAGTTGGCATGTGAGGAAAGTGTAAAATGGAAGCAATCCTGGACTGAGGTGGCTTTTGAGTCGTGTGAAGGGGCTAGCTGCAAAGGCAGGGTATCAGTCCCTAGACCACCTAGACCATCAGGGTCAGTGGTGTTGTAGCTGTTCTGTTTTGTCACAAGTCAGCTTATGGGATCACCAGTGAGGTCCTCTGAATTAGGCCTCTTCAGAGGACCTAATCAAGATCGAGCGCTCGGAGAAAAAGACCTGCATCCATGTGAGCTTGATCAATTTTCTGTTTATTTAGCTAAGGTACAGTTTATTTATACCATTTACAGATCAATGTGATATTGCAAATAAGGCTTCTAGCTGGACTTTACAAGTTGCTCATATGACCTTTAAGTTTTAGCAAAACAAAAATGTAGAGTCATGCATATGAGATAAGAAGAACATAAGAAGAACATTTAGAGACAATAATAATCCTTGAGCTTGTCTCTTATTCCGAAGGCTCCATGACTATGAACTACCTGTGGAAAACCTGCTGTCTCCTGACTCATCAGCTCTATGCAGTCATGCTCGTGCATCATGTCAAAGTATTCATCGTCACTTGCTACCATTGTCACCAATTCCCCCTTTTCTGAATCTACTGGCAAAAGGGTGTCTGGATTCAGAAGATTACACCTCTTGAGGGTGACATACTCAGGAATCAGAAGGGCACATTCAAGTCTGAGCTGTCTGGCCATAGACAGGTGTTTTGGTTGGACTTGCACAAGTATAGCATGGATGTCATGCGGGGAGTAAATTGTTAAGGGAAATGTCAATGTGATCTCGCAAGCTTTCCCTAGCAGTACTGCAGCAGCCGCTACAGCACCGACACACGTGGGTGACCATCTGACAACTGGGTCCAATCGCGCTGAGTAGTAAGCTATTGGTCTTTGTTCGTCACCATGTTGCTGTGAGCACGGCTGTCGCATGCCCTCCCTGTTCTGTGCAAAACAAGAAAAATGGTTGATCGTAATTTGGAATACCCAGGGCCAGGGCAGATACAATGAGTAGTTTAAGGGAATGAAAGGAATCAATATCTTCCTGAGTGAGGTCAAAGGGGTCAGATGACAGACAATCATAGAGGGGTTGCATCATTTGCGAGGCAGACCTTATCCAAGGCCTGCAGTATGACACTAAGCCCAAAAAGGTGCGCAGATGCCGGTGGGACCTGGGTAAGGAGAGATTTTGGACTGCTAGTTTTCTCTCCTCAGTCAGGTGTCTCGTACCTTCAGAGATACAGTGACCCAAAAATGTTACCTTTTGCTTACAGTACTGTAATTTTTCACGTGAAACTTTGCAACCATTCTCTGCCAGAAAACACAGCAAAGAAATTGTGGCTTCCTTGCAGGACGTCTGGTCTGGACAGCAGAGCAAAAGGTCATCCACGTACTGCAATAGCGTAACCTGTGGATGAGGCGGTTTCCACTGCTCCAGAATTCCTGCCATAGCTGTAGAATCAATGGTAGGTGAATTCATTCCTCCTTGCGGGAGGACTGTCCACATGTACTGTTTCCCCTCATGTGTGAAGGCAAAAAGATACTGACAGTCAGGGTGTAGAGGCACAGAGAAAAATGCATTTGCCCAATCAATTACTGTAAAACATTTGGAGGTCCCTGGGATTTGTGACAGTAAAGTATGTGGGTTTGGAACAATGGATGTTACACTCTCAGTGACAGCATTGACAGCTCTCAAATCATGCACCATTCTGTATGTATCAGGGAACCTTTGGGCCCTTTTTTTCTTGATTGGATGCAAGGGAGTGTTACAGGGGGAGGACCTTTGTACTAGAGCCCCTGCTTGCACATATTCTCTTATATCTCTGGTCAGGGCCATTGATTTGGCTGGGCTTAAGGGATACTGTTTTATCAAGGGAATTTCAGACACCAATCCCTCCAGTCCCTTCATGGTCACCAGTTTCCTAGGCCAGAGGCAAAGGAGAAGGGAAGGAAGGAGGAGAGTCAGTCTGCTCCCTCTCCTATTTGGGGTTTTTGCACTGTCTGGCGTAATGTCCATTCTGTCCACAATTCCAGCACTGTACAGTCACTAGGTCACCTGGTGCCCTCCCTCCCTGCTTCCACTGTTTTCCTTGGGCTCTAGCATACATAACTGGTTGCTTGCATTTTGTCAGTTCAACCCCCTTAGCTACTTGCAGAAGGTCTGTTGGGTCCATGTTTCTCCACTCAGGTCTGGCTGTCTGTACTGCTTCTCGTAAAACCTTATTCATACCGTTAACCAATATACTCATCAGTATTTTGTCATTAAGGGAGGTTCTGACTTTGTACCCCACGTCTGCCCACTTCAGCTGTAACCTCCAAAAGTATGTCTCTATACTCTCCCCTTCCTGCTGTATTACGTCAGTCAGGGAAAGAGGGAAAGGTTGGTCTTCAGGGTCAGATAACTGTTTTCTTTCCTCACCATCAGAGTAATGTCCAGCTTCCTCCCCAAAACTCAATTCCTTCACTACCTCTATCTCAGTGTCAGCATCCTCTGTCATCACATGTGATCTGGTTCGAACAGGATTTAGTGCAATCTGCTTAGGGCGAGTAACATTACACGTAGCACAAGTACTTCTCCAGTCTGGGTTTTTCTGACTACAATGTTTACAAGTCCATTCATCTGGTCTGGGTTTCTGATCATGTGAAGGTGGGGCGGTAGCAGTCACAGTTTTTGCTCTTGGTGCATTAAAACATTTATAATACACTTTACATAACAATAATATAATAATACATCCCACTGTTATTTCTTTACATCCACAATGCTGCACCTCTTCCTTGAATCTGTGCCATTTCTCAACATCCAAACACCCACACTCTGGCATGTCTGCCTTTCCGAGTATTGGTCTGATATTTTTCACTGCTTCCTTGACTTTCCTTTCTTGCACTATCTGTTTGGCTGTTTTGGATCCTGCTGGAGCCCCACGCTGCACACTGAACAAGTTGCCCATGGCTTCAACTTATTCCCACACAGCCCACCTTTCTGCAAATGCCCTCTCAGTGTCCCTGAACCTTGTTAACAGGCCACACGTCTCCTGGCAAGTCATAATGGGCTCTCAAGTGGTAGCTGGAAGGCTAAATTAGCATTCACTCTCACCTGCTACACTTGCAGGGCGTATTGGGAAGGGTTAAAAAAAACACCTCTCTCACCCAATAGACCAGATGACTAAAGCAGGAAGGACCAGGTGTGATAGTCCTTTCACCCGCTAGACCACCTCCATGTAAGTGGGAAGGCCACACTGCTCTTTAATCCACTTCAAACCTGATGTGCAGTTGGGTACTCCATGCTGGTCCTTTACAAAGTATTCCAGCAACGAACGTAAACTAGAGTTAAACCAAAACAATCCTCAGAGCTGACTTCTCACACAGGGCAGAAAATCGCGCAACTGTTCACTTGACCCCTCCCAACAGAAATGCAGCAGCTCACAGTTTGTTTAGCAAGAGTGTTATCTCAAAAGAATTCTTCATCCAGATTCAGCTTTTCCAAAACATCTCTAATACCCACTGGTATAATACACAATCCCAGCAGAAAATTGAGACTACTTATATACCTTCACAGCACTTGATTCTAGAAACATATGTAACAATACACCTTCCAAGGATCAGTTACCTCACATGTAAATAAAATTATCTAAACCGCTCTTGACACTGATGGGAAAAAATACATATGTCAGGTATCCACTAAAATACTCTATATGGCTATGCCCTGTGACATTTCACAACCAGAACATCTTTTCACAGTCCACAGTATGACCTATAACCATTAGACTTATACATACATATTATTTCACCAAGTCTCTTATCTCAATTACTTGTCACTTTGTTATTCAGAGGCTTCTCATCAATATACAACAACCTATTGCCTGCCTACTTTATCTAGGCATTAGTATGGAACCACTTTTGAACACATATCCCTAGACCAGTGTATTGCCCATCAAAGATGCAAAGATGGCCAAAGCAAAACACAAAACACAGCAACACAGCAAATGCAATTATACAGAGACTGTCCCAAATTCTGTGCTATGCAATCTATGCAATCAGTTAATGGACGGACAACAGATTATCTTATTACTCTATATTTCAACTCTCATTCAGACATGCATGAGAAAAAAACAATACTCACTGGTGATGCCAGAGTTCTTGAACCGTGTGTACAGCCTTACCCAGAATATTCGGGAAATCAGAGAGAGTGAAATAAAGTGTAAGAATAAAGCTTCTCACCTTGCTGCAGCTGAAATTTCACTGTCTCAAGAGTCCCCAAAACTTCTTCCGAATAGGCTGATTGGCCACGGCCCCACGTTGGGCGCCAAAAACTGTTGTAGCTGTTCTGTTTTGTCACAAGTCAGCTTATGGGATCACCAGTGAGGTCCTCTGAATTAGGCCTCTTCAGAGGACCTAATCAAGATCGAGCGCTCGGAGAAAAAGACCTGCATCCATGTGAGCATGATCAATTTTCTGTTTATTTAGCTAAGGTACAGTTTATTTATACCATTTACAGATCAATGTGATATTGCAAATAACAAGGCTTCTAGCTGGACTTTACAAGTTGCTCATATGACCTTTAAGTTTTAGCAAAACAAAAATGTAGAGTCATGCATATGAGATAAGAAGAAGATAAGAAGAACATTTAGAGACAATAATAATCCTTGAGCTTGTCTCTTATTCCGAAGGCTCCATGACTATGAACTACCACCAGATATACTTACTAATGAAATAAAATATCTTTAATAAAGAAATAGAGAAACTATTTAACCCTTCTATATTAGTGGCAAACTGAGTGACTGCTTGAAGCCTTTTTCTAAGGTGCAGTAAATTGCCCAGGAGCTCAACAACGTAACTGAATTCGGAAACTTGTACAAGCAACAGTAAGTGTTCCTATAGGATTTGAGTTGCCTGCTGACTGGAAGGGACCAAGGATCCAGAATTTGTCTGTCTTGAAAATTCCAGGATTTCATTATACCTTTTCCCGGGTAGGGAAGTAGCAGGAGAAAGATTACACTACAATACAGCAGAGAAACTAAACTCTCATTGGAGCAGGTCAGATCACCATGCTAGTTTATGCTGTACGGAATGTTCTAGACAGTTTTTGGCAGAGCTTCAGTAAAAGGTAAAAGCTCCCTGTCCTGTCTCTGGCTGATTACTCCCTGCTGCATTGTTCCTGCTTCAACCCCCCCAGGAACCAGCCTTAGTCGGGGTGGGGGAGGGGGGAGGGGACAACCCTTTGGCACTGTGTATCACAATTTAACTCCTGTGGACCTTCAGTAGTGCCTGACCACACAAAAGCTGAACAACCCAACTGGCATCAGGAACTGTTTATTTATTTTTCCTCTCCTTTTTGTATTATTTTTAACCCCATCACAAAGCCTGTCGTACACACCCAGTACGGCCACATCCCCACTCAGACTGTGTGACCTAGCTCTGTGACATCAGAGGTCTACTGGAAGCGGCTCATATGCTAACCACACAATTGAGCATCGGTGTGCTCGGGTTTGTTCTGTGCTCGCCCCTCTGAGAGTCACTTGCACTCTCTGACTGACTCTAAAAGCAATGTTTTCAGACCTAGTATGTCCAAAAAAACCTTAAAAACCCTCCCTCACTTGGAAATGCTCTTTATCATAGCTGGCTGTACGTGGGTGGAGAGCAGCTCTGCCCAATCATTGACTTCCATTATACTCATTACTCGAGTCAAGCCCATTAGTTCTAATCCATATCCATGTCAAGTCTGGGTCCCGAAACAAGCTTTTAATTAAAGTCCCGGCATAACCGAACATCCACGGGTCCGCTCAACTGTAGTGGGGATCAATTTCATATTAATGTCTCCGGATGTAGTATGGGATGCATAAAATGTCTAGGGAATGTAGCTGTCCCAAGGCTGTTGTCCATATAGTGTATTAGTATATAGTGTATATAGTGTCCTAAGTTGAACTGAGAATGTAATCTATCTTAATTTCAACAGCTGAGGTTAATGTAATGATTGGGGCAGACACTTGTGTCTGCTTTTCTGCTTTTTCTTTTTTCCTTTTTGTGGGGGGAAAATGTAATATTACTTACAACATCTGCTAATATTGCCGCCTCTTATTACACTGACAGGGATGTTCCATACATGTAGGCGATAGCTCACTACCACATGTGCACAGACTCCTCAGAGCTATAACCACTGCACTCACACCTACTGCCGAGAGCTGTTTAGATGCTCCTTGTGTGCACGTCTTGCTAAAAGACAACAGTTCACTGTCAAACAAGGGCTTGATTTCCTTTGTGCAAAACCCACACTGAAACCTTTGTGAACATTTTTTTATCATGAGACCTATCATTAACATTTTACATTGCAGGACTGTATTAAGGCCACGTCTCACTAAGCAACATCGCTAGCAACATCGCTGCTGAGGCATGACTTTTGTGACGTAGCAGCGATGTTGCTAGTGATGTTGCTGTGTGTGACATCCAGCAACAACTTGGCCCCTGCTGTGAGGTCGCCGGTTATTGCTGAATGTCCTGGACCATTTTTTAGTTGTTGCTCTCCCGCTGTGAAGCACACATCGCTGTGTGTGACAGCGACAGAGCAACAACTGAATGTGCAGGCAGCAGGAGCCGGCTTCTGCGGACGCTGGTAACAAAGGTAAATATCGGGTAACCAAGAAGCCGATTCCTTGGTTACCCGATATTTACCTTCGTTACCAGCGTCCGCCGCTCTCACGCTGTCAGTGCCGGCTCCCTGCACACATAGCCAGACTACACATCGGGTAATTAACCTGATGTGTACTCTGGCTAGGAGTGCAGGGAGCCAGTGCTAAGCGGTGTGCGCTGGTAACCAAGGTAAATATCAGGTTGGTTACCCGATATTTACCTTAGTTACCAAGCGCAGTATTGCTTCCACGCGTCGCTGCTGTCTGGGGAGTGGTCACTGGTTGCTGGTGAGATCTGCCTGTTTGACAGCTCACCAGCAACCCGTGTAGCGACCTTCCAGCGATACCTGCCAGGTCAGGTTGCTGGTGGGATCACTGGAGCGACGCTTAGTGTGACGGTACCTTTAGTTCAATGTGAAAATCGAGTAAAACATCTTTTAGACAACCACTCAACTCACAAAGGAATTGATAATCAATTTCTAGATCAGAGGTGGTCCTATCAAAGACATCTTCTGGAGTGGTTTCTAGGTCGTAAAACAGATACCGGTAGATATTCCTCTGGAACAAACATTATTGAGCGCAGAATTATCTATTGATTATTCCCTCCCACTATGCATGGAGATGGAAAATGCATCCCGAATGTCCCTAAAATTCCGGTCTATCAGACAACTTGGTGGATTATTTAACTCTTTGAAGAACAGCCTATATTTAGTCTTTTTTTCTGAGTACCTCGTGAGATTAACTGTACTTTTTATTGGCACTATTTTGAGATACATCAAATTAATTGATTTTTTTTTGAGTGGGGAGGGTGTGATAAAAATAAAACAACAATTCTGCTATAGGTTTTTTTTGCAAGTTTTCTACACTCCATAGAGTGTGTGAAAAAAATATCTTAATCCTATTCTATGACTCAGGAAAATTAGTGATACAGCATTTCTATAACTTTTTATGTTTAACTACAGTAATTTATTCATTCAGTAAATTATATTTCAAACTTCTGTGGCACCATTTTCTAAGATTTGTAGCTTTTTAATTTTTCTGTCAATAAAGCTGTATGAGGAATTATTATTTTTCCAGTATTGGTTGCGTAGTTCAATAGACGTAAAGGGAACCTTTCACCAGATTGGGTGACTATAAACTGTGGCATTCCAGATTACTATATATAAAAGCCCAGGCTGCTGTGTAGAACATAAAAAACACTTTTATAATGCTCACCCTCGAGGGACGATTCGGTCCGATGGGTGTTACTGCTTTTCACTCCGGCGCCTACTATCTCCTGCAAATTCCATCCTCCTTCTACCCAGCCCAGTGTGGTTTTGCGTGTCTACATCATCCACACAGGCCGACACTGTGTTCCTGCACAAGCGCACTTAGATTTGACCTGCTGAGGGCAGATCAAAGCACTGTAATGTGCAGGTGTGAGGAAAGGTTAAAGATCGCCCGTACATGCACACTACAATACTTTGATCTTTGAGGAAAGTGCATCTGCACAGGTCCTCAATGGCGGTCTGTGTGCATGACATGTCATGCACACAGGCCTTAGAAGAAGGAGCACAGCAAATAAATTATCCTCCTCTCTGTTGTTTACCCTGCAAAGTTTAGTATCATCTCCAAATATTTAACCCCTTCACGACCTTGGACGGATCTATCCGTCATGGAGTGTGTCACGTTAAGCCCCGCCCCCTACCACGGGCAGGCAGTGGCGATCGTCACACATATCAGCTGTTTTCAACAGCTGACATGTGTGCTTGCATGTTGCGAGTGGAATTGCTTCCACTCGCAACATTTAACCCCTTAAATCTCGCTGCCAAAGTCTGGCATCGAGAACTATATATGCGCGCGGCCATGATTTTTACTTACCGCCGCCCCCACCAGAAGTCACGTGCGTGAACACGTGACTTTCGGTGGTTGCCATGGTAGCACAGGGTCATGTGATGACACCTGCAGCTACGACGAATCACTTTCGTTTTCACCCGGCCTGGAGCCGAATGAAGCAGGAAGTGATCATATCTGCTGTTTACAGCTGTATAGCTGTGATCAAAATATAAAATCAATTAATCTGATCAGTAAACGGCATAGCGGCAAAAAAATTCCAAACGCCAAAAGTACGTTTTTTGGTAGCCGCAAATTTTGCGCAAAATAAAATAACAGGCGATCAAAACGTAGCATCTGCGCAAAAATGGTACCGTTAAAAATGTCAGCTCGAGATGCAAAAAATAAGCTGTCACTGAGCCATAGATCCCGAAAAATGAGAACGCTACTGGTTTTGGAAAATGGCGCAAAACGTGCGCCACTTTTTTTGGACAAGCTTGTAAATTTTTTTTAACCCCTTAAATACAAGTAAACCTATTCATGTTTGGTATCTACACACTGACCTCAGGCATCACATAGATACATCAGTTTTACCATATAGTGAACACGGTGAATAAAATATCCCACAAACTATTGTACGATCACACTTTTCTTTACAATTTTTCCGCACTTTGAATTTTTTTGCCGTTTTCCAGTACACTATATGCTAAAACTTATGGTTTAATTTAAAAGTACAACTCATCCCACAAAAAACAAGCCCTCATATGGCAAGATTGACAGAAAAATAAAAATGTTACAGCTCTCGGAAGAAGGGGAGCAAAAAACAAAAACGCAAAAACGGAAAGTGCCCGGGGGCTGAATTCTACTCTGCATGCCCCCTACAAGGTAATTAATAAATATGTTAAAAAAAAGAGGGCCCAATACTAAAGGGTACTTTACACGCTGCGATATCAGTACCGATATCGCTAGCGAGTGTACCTGCCCCCGTCGGTTGTGTGTCACGGGCAAATCGCTGCCCGTGGCGCACAACATTGCTAACATCTGTCACACGGACTTACCTTCCCTGCAACGTCGCTGTTGCCGGCGAACAGCCTCCTTTATAAGGGGGCGGGTCGTGCGGCGTCACAGCGACGTCACACGGCTGCCGTCCAATAGCAGAGGAGGGGCAGAGATGAGCGGCTGGAACATGCCGCCCATCTCCTTCCTTCCTCATTGCCGGTGGACGGAGGTAAGGAGATGTTCGTCACTCCTGCCGCAGGAACGTTCGTCACACATAGTGATGTGTGCTGCCGCAGGAACGAGGAACAACATCGCTGCTGAACAGAAAACGATTTTTCATAAATAAACGACCTCTCTCAACAAACGATTTTTCCCTCTTTTGCGATCGTTTAAGGTCGCTCCAGCCTGTCACACGCTGCGATGTCGCTAACGACGCCGGATGCGCGTCACAAACACCGTGACCCCGACGATATATCGTTAGCGATGTCGCAGGGTGTAAATGGCCCTTAACTCCTGTGGTATATGTGTTTATACTATTTTGGGGAACATTATATTTATTATTTGATTTTATTATCTTTTTATTTTAGAGAGATAGTAATAAATAACATTTTAGACTTTTTTTTCACACGACATGCACTTTGATATGAATATGTTTTTCTTTTCTACAGATAGATACAGAAATTAGCGTTAGGTTGTCACTGACCTCTCAAAGGTTTCATTTTGATGGTGATGTCTATTGCGAAAGAGGATACAGGAAACAGCATTATTGAGCTGTCTGTGGCAAATTACTAGTCATTAACCTGCAAACTCATATTTTTATGACATAAATACATTCTGATTTTTGGAACCTGAACATATACATACGGAAAGTATTTAGACCCCTTTAAATGTTTCACTCTTTGTTTCATTGCAGCCATTTGGTAAATTCAAAATAGTTAAATATTTTTCCTCATTAATGTACACTCTGCACCCCATCTTGACAGAAATAAAAACAGAGATGTAGACATTTTTGAAAATTTATTAAACAAGAAAAACTGAAATATCACATGGTCATAAGTATTCAGACCCTTTGCTCAGACACTCATATTTAAGTCACATGCTGTTCATTTCCTTGTGATCCTCCTTGAGATGGTTCTACTCCTTCATTGGAGCCCAGCTGTGTCTAATTATAAACTGATAGGACTTGATTTGGAAAGGCACACACCTGTCTATATAAGACCTCACAGCTCACAGTGCATGTCAGACTAAATAAAAATCATGAGGTCAAAGAAACTGCCCAAGGAGCTCAGAGACAGAATTGTGGCAAGGCACAGATCTGGCCAAGGTTACAAAAGAGTTTCTGTTTTCCTAAGAGCACAGAGGCCTCTATAATCTTTAAATCGAAGAAGTTTGGGACCACCAGAACTCTTCCTAGACCTGGCTGTCCAGCCAAACTGAACAATCGTGGGAGAAGAGCCTTGGCGAGAGAGGTAAAGAAGAACCCCAAGATTACTGTGGCTGAGCTCCAGAGATGCAGTAGGGAGATGGGAGACAGTTCCATAAAGTCAACTATTACTGCAATCCTCCACCAGTCGGACCTTTATGGAAGAGTGGCCCGATGGAAGCCTGTCTTCAGTGCAAGACATATGAAAGCCCGCATAGGGTTTGCAAAAAAAACACTTGAAGGACTCCCAGACTATGAGAAATAAGATTCTCTGGTCTGATGAGATGAAGATAGAACTTTTCGGTGATAATTCTAAGTGATATGTGTGGAGAAAACGAGGTACTGCTCATCACCTGTCCAATACAATCCCAACAGTGAAACATGGTAGTGGCATCATGCTATCGGCTTGTTTTTTAGCGGCAGGGACAGGATGACTGATTGCAATTGAAGGAAAGATGAATGCAGCCAAGTACAGAGATATCCTAGAAGAAAACCTCTTCCAGAGTGCTCTGGACCTCAAACTTGGCTGAAGGTTCACCTTCCAACAAGACAATGAACCTAAGCACACAGCTAAAATATCAAAGGAGTGGCTTCAGAACAACGCTGTGACAATTCTTGACTAGCTTAGCCAGAACCCTGACCTAAACTCAATTGAGCATCTCTGGAGAGACCTGAAAATGGCTGTCCACCAACATTCACCATCCAACCTGACGGAACTGGAGAGGATCTGCAAGGAAGAATGGCAGAGGATCCCCAAATCCAGGAGTGAAAATCTTGTTGCATCATTCACAAGAAGACTCATGGCTGTGTTAGCTCAAAAGGGTGCTTCTACTCAATACTGAGAAAGGGTCTGAATACTTATGACAATCTGATATTTCAGTTTTACATGTTCAATAAATGTTTAAAAATGTCTACATTTCTGGTTTTTTTCTGTCAAGATGGGATGCAGAGTGTACATAAATGAGAAAAAATGAACTTTTTTAAATTTACAAAATGGCTGCAATGAAACAAAAAGAGAAAAATTTTAAAGGGGTCTGAATACTTTCCATACCCACTGTATATGTTATATACCGTCATGAAAAAAACGAACCCTCTTTGAATAATATGGCTTTACATATCACGACATAATAAAAAAAAATACCTGATGCTTAGAAAATCTTAAAAGGGGGTCAATACAACCACAGATGAGCAACCACACATAACAAAATACATTGAGCTATTAGTTATTTAACAATAACTAAGCCACAATATAGAAGTAGTGTGAGACAAGTTAAGTGCACCCTTGCTACTTCCATAGGAATTAAGAAGATAAGTTACAGCAAGGTGATTGTTCATCAATATGTGTGACTACATGCATAAAAGCAGAAGTTTTGCCAGTTTTTTGGTCTGGTATATTTGGGCATGTGTTAACACAATGCCAATGAGTAAAACCATCAGCCCCACTCACAGGGGGATGAACAAACCAGGAGAAATTTAATACCGGTAATCAACAGATCTCTAGTCAGACCAAAAGAGGCTCTAAATCTTATTCTGATTTGTCCCAGCCTGACCACAAAGATTGACACCCTACGGTAACACAATGACACCCCCACTCAATGTCGGCTATCCCTAAGTGACCTTAACTACACTCGCAACTAATAGAGTGTAGTGCTAAATAACAATAACTGTAAACATAAATAAAGTGCATACAGGTAGAGGATAAGACACAGGGCTAAGTACGTGTAAACACAGTCATACAGGGAAGATGGAGGAAAACAGAAAAGATTCAAAAGATTTATGGAATATGTGGACATTTCTCAAATTACAAACATAACAGAAAGAATACACGTAAGGGAAGCTCACAAACAAACTGCAATAATAAACAAAAGAGATTATTCAGCAAGGAAATCCTTAACTCAAGAGGAGGGACTCCAAACATCCATCCAGTAATATAACCAGCAATAAAAGAGTGTGCATTGTGAGTATAAATAGCCCCTCCCGAGATATGATAGGGCAAAGAAAACAAGAAAGTGAAAACACCTGAATTGAAGTTAAACAGAAAGTTAATACAAAGGGAATGAATTACAAAATAACTATCAGTATTTGAACAAAGACAACAGGCTGTGTTTCAACAGAAAGGGAAACTGACCACACACCCTAAGATCAAAAGAAGTCGAGCCATGACATTGCCAGCAATCATTCCACAGTAAGAAAGTGGAAAACATACAAGACAGTAGACAATTTTCCAGGAGTGAACTTTCCAGCAAATTCACTTAAGGCAAGAAAGTGCACTGCTCTGAAAAATTGCAAAAAACTCTAGAGCTACAGCTTGGGCTCTAAAGGCCTAAGTTAGCATATTAAATGTTCAAGTTCACGGCAGTATAATGAGAAAAAGACTAGACAAGAAAAGCATGTTTGGAAGGGTTGGAAAGGAGAAAGCTTTTTTTTTCTAAAAAGAAAATCTCAGCATGACTACAGTTTGCAAATTTGTATGTGAACAAACCATAAAGGCCGCTTTACATGCAATGACATCGCTAACACGATGTCGTTGGGGGTCACGGAATTCTTGACGCACATCTGGCCTCGTTAGCGACGTCGTTGCGTGTGACACGTATGAGTGACTGCTAACGAGCAAAAGTACTCACCTTATTGTTGCTTGTTGACACGTTCCCAAATATCATTGCCTGGAGAGTAACAAGGTTATTTGTCGTTCCTGCAGCAGCACACATCGCTATGTGTGACACCGCAGGAACGAGGAACCTCACCTTACCTGCGGCCGCCGGCAATGAGGAAGGAAGGAGGTGGGCGGGATGTTACGTCCCACTCATCTCCGCCCCTCCAATTCTATTAGGCGGCCGCTTGGTGACGTCGCTGTGACTTCGAACGAACCGCCCCCTTAGAAAGGAGGCGGTTTGCTGGTCACAACGACGTCACTAGGCAGGTAAGTAGTGTGACGGGTCCGAGCGATGTTGTGCGCCACGGGCTGCGAATTGCCCATGACGCACAACCGATGGGGGCAAGTACGCACGCTAGCGATCTCGTTAGTGAGATCGCAGCGTGTAAAGCGGCCTTAAGACTTTTGGAACAATGTGCTTTAGACAGATGGGATGAAAGTGGAGACATTTGGCTAGAAAGCCCTGTGCAACATTTGGTGAAAACCTTTTAGTTTATAAGTTAACCATGACCTCTTCTACATACAAAGTATTCTAGAATTAAATGTGGGGATATCTATACAAATGCTAATGGATGGATAAAACTGGGTCATGCAACAGGTCAAAGATCGCACGCACACCAATAAATGTACATTAGAATGGTTGAAAAAGAAACAAATCAAGGTGTTGCAGTACCCAAGTCCAGACCTCAACCCAACTAAAATGCTGTGATGGATGGAACCTTAAGGGAGAGGTGCATAAATGAATGTTCATAAACGTCAATGAACTTAAGCAACATTGCAAAGGAACGCTGGCCAAAATTCCTGCATGACAATGTTAAGCGGGCTTTACACGCTACGATTTCGCTACAGCGATCTCGTTGGGGTCACGGATTTTGTGACGCACATCCGGCCGCTGTAGCGATGTCGTAGCGTGTGACTCCTAGTAGTGATTTTGGATCGTTGCAAAAACGTCCAAAGTCGCTCCTCATTGACATGGGGGTCCACTGCCAGTTATCGCTGCTGTCGCTTGGGCGAAGTTGTTCCTCGTTCCTGCGTCAGTGCACATCGCTACATGTGACGCCGCAGGAACGAGGAACATCTCCTTACCTGCCTCCGGCCACAATGCGGAAGGAAGGAGGTGGGCGGGATGTTACGTCCCGCTCATCTCCGCCACTCCGCTTTCATTGGGCGGCCGCTTAGTGACGTCGCTGTGACGCCGAACAGACTGCCCCCTTAGAAAGGAGGCGGTACGCCGGTCACAGCGACGTCACTATGCAGGTAAGTATGTGTGACGGGGTGCCAGATTTTGTGCGCGACGGGCAGCGATATGCCCGTTTCGCACAAACGATGGGGGTGGGTCGCATGCTAGCGATATCGGGCCGGATATCGCAGCATGTAAAGCCACCCTTAGAGTCATACAGAAAACAATTCAAGCTATCACTGTTAAAAATACAGTTGAAACCAGACGTTTCCATCTACTATCTAAAAAGACACATCTGCATGTTTTTCCCACTATCTGACATGAAATCAAAATAAACTTTTTCCAAAATGATTTATATTTGCCCAATGCCAGAATAATGAGAAAGAGAGAGAATGTTTTAAGGTATTTTTATTACTTTCTGCAAAATCAAAAGTTTACATACATTTCATTACAGTAGTATTTGGTAGCATTGCCCTTAAACTGTATGACTTGGGTGAAATGTTTTGGATATCCTTCCACAAGCTTCTCACAATAGTTGATAGGAATTTGGGCCCATTCCTCCTGACAGAACTGGTGTAACTGAGCCATGTTTGTAGGTCGTCTTACTTGCACCGGACTTTTTAGCTTTGCCCATAAATTTTCAATAGGATTGAGATCAGGGCTTTGTGATGGCCACTTCAAATCATTGACTTTGTTATCCTTAAGCCACTTTATAACCAGTTTGGCAGTATGCTTCAAGTCATTATCCATTTGGAAGACCCATTTCCGCCCCAAGCCTTAAGTTACTGGCGGATGTCTTGAGATGTTGCTTTAGTATTGCCACATAATCTTCTTTCCTCGTGATGCCATCTATTTTGTGAAGTGCACCACTCCCTCCTGCAGCAAAACAACCCCACCACATGATGCTGCCACCCCCGTTTTTTCACAGTTGGGATGGTGTGCTTAGGCTTCAAAGATTCTCTCTTTTTCTTTTAAATGTAATGATGATCATTATGGCCAAACAGTTCAACTTTAGTTATGTCAGACCACAGGACATGTCTCCAAAATTAAGGTCTCTGTTCCTGTGTGCATTTGCAAACATTAATCTGGCTTTTTTATGTTTCTTTTGGAGTAATGGCTTCTTCTTGGCATAGTGGCCTTTCAGCCCTTCTTGATACAGTATTTGTTTCACTGTGGATAATGATACAATCTTACCAGCTTTCCAGCTTCCGCCAGCATCTTCATAAGATCTTTTGCTTTTGTTTTTGGCTTGATATGCACATGTTTGACCAAAGCATGTTCATCTCTGGTACACAGCTCTCATTTTCCTCCTGAGCGGTATGATGGATGGACATTTCTGTCTTGTTTGTACTTGTATATAATTGTATTTTTATACAAATGAACGAGGCACCTTCAGGTATCTGGAAATTGTACGCAAACATGAACCAGACTTGTGCAAATCCATAATTGTGTTCCTGAGATCTTGGATGATTTCTTTTGACTTTCCCATGAAGCTACAGAAAAAAGCAGTGTGTTTCAGGTGCGCATTAAAATACACCACAGGTGTGTCTTTAATTAACTCAGATGTTGCCATTAAACCTATCAGAAGCTTCCAAAGACACAGCATCATCATATGGGCTGTCCCATATTGTTTAAAGGCATAGTACTCTTAGTGAAACTTTTGACTTTATAGAAAGTAATAAAAATGCCTTAAAACATTCTCTCTCTCTCTCTCTCTCTCTCTCTCTCTCATTATTCTGGCATTTGGCAAATATAAAAAATGTTGGTTCCTAATTGATCTAAAACGGGAAAGGTTTATTCTGATTTCATGTCAGATAGTGAGAAGAACATGCAGATGTGTCTTTTTTAGATAGTGTATGTAAACGTCTGGTTTCAACTGTAGTTCTGCAATCTATTCATGGGGTGTACTTAATTTTTCACAATACTTCTGCATTTTGGGCTAGTTATTGATAAATACATAATTTTTCATATGGTTCTATTTGCCTACTTTAAGACCTTCTAAGAACCGTGTGACTTTTTATTATATTCTAATGAAAGCATATAATTCAAATAAGGGCTCTGTCAAGCGGCCTTATAACATTAAAGATGATTGCATTACACGAGGGTTACAGAAGGTATTTTTTTGGGTTATTAGAGTCACTGGCCAGTCCGAGCATCTCAAAGTGTTCATTATCTGTGTTAGACAGCCGTGTGACTGCTCCTTATGATGTATTTGCAACAATATCCACCACTTTGGAAGGGTGTCGGTGATGGTCCGGAGAGACATATCTTTGGAGGGGTAGCACAAACCTATACCTGATAGCTTACCATACTTTGGCAGCTGTGAGGTAACAGAATCAAATCGTCAGACCTTACACTGGTGCAATGGGCCCTATGTTCCCCTTGGTGCAGGACTACGCCTAGCCTCATGTGGCTAGGGTGTGTAGGCAGCACCTTGATGACAAAAAGAACTTAGGTAATTGACTGTTCCTCGTGTTTCACCTGGAGGACCTAACCTGGAGTTAGCCCTATACAGGAACTGTCAGGTACAGCCCCAGGTAGCCTGAGTGCACGATAGCCAGGACCAATGGTATCTGCTCTTACAGACAGGAGAATCTCAGAAGTCCGATATGGATTTTCTCAGATGTGGCAGGGAGGTGGTGACTCAGACGTGGCAGCACGGAGGTGGTGACTCAGATGTGGCAGTGGAGTTGGTAGTAACTACAGACTCAAGGAAGAAGCACAGGTAATCGGGTACAGTTAACTGGTACTAGGATACGAGATGCAGGACTAGACACAGTAATAACGGATATGGGAACTGAGAACTAGCAGCACACTTAAAGATAGGCAACATTGCTCAGGCATCTCCTCTAATGCGGGCGTCACACGGTCCGATATATCGGGCGATATGTCGGCGAGGTCACGTCGTTAGTGACGCACATCCGGCATTGTTTGATATATCGTAGCGTGCTACAGCTACGAGCGACGGTGAATGAGCAAAAATACTCACCTTATCGTTGCTCGTTGACACGTCGCTCAGTTTCAAAATGTCGTTTCTTCATCTGTGCTCCAGTTGTTCATTGTTCCCGAGGCAGCACACATCGCTCCGTATGACATCCCGGGAATGACAAACACAGCTTACCTGGGTCCTGCCGGCTATACGGAAGGAAAGAGATGGGCGGGATGTTTACGTCCCGCTCATCTCCGCCCCTCCGCTTCTATTGGCTGGCCGCTGTGTGAGGATGTTCGCCACCCACAGCGACGTTGCTCAGCAGGTAAGTGCATGTGACGGGGGTTAACGACTTTGTGCGCCACGGACAACAAATTGCCCGTGACGCACAAACGATGGGGGTGGGTACGATCGCACATGCGATCGCACAATAGAGTGTACCGTGTGACGCCCGCATAAGGGTGAAGTGCCTTAAATACCTACAGGGAGATTGATGACCTCATAGGTCACTTCCGAGTAATAGAACGCCAGCCCTTTAAGAAAGGGGGAGTGGCCATCTGCACACTTTGGGCACTCCCAGAAGGCCTGCTTGTGGCCTGGAAGTAGGAGGAGGCTGCAGCAGGCCCCAGGGCAGGAACGGGGTTCATGGGCCCTCGGGGCAGGTGAGGAGAACGGCGCCCCCGCCAAGGCATGGGAGCAGGGGCATGCGGGGGCGCCACGCCAGGACCAGGCGATTCATGTATCAATGCATCTGACTCCCCCAGGTAGTGCCACAGACTTTCCAGGAAGGCATCCTGCTCTTCTGTCTCAATGTAATACATATTCAGAAGCAGGAGCAGCATGGAGGACATTATGCATTAGCACTGAGCATGAGGCAAGCACTTTACTGCATCCTATTCAAATGAAAATCCCCATTGTCAATAAAATACAGTGCTATGAGCATGTATATATACATCAATTTTATCTGTATCAGGCAGATAACTACTTTGAAGTGTATTGATCAAAGCCTTTCTTACACAGAGCTGCTGGTGATTCCTTGCTTAAGGCCCCGTCACACTAAGCAACATCGCTAGCAACGTCGCTGGTAACGAACAACTTTTGTGACGTTGCTAGCGATGTTGCTGTGTGTGACATCCAGCAACAACCTGGCCCCTGCTGTGAGGTCGTTGGTTGTTGCTGAATGTCCTGGGCCATTTTTTAGTTGTTGCTGTCCCGCTGTGAAGCACAGATCGCTGTGTGTGACAGCGAGACAGCAACAACTAATGTGCAGTGAGCAGGGAGCCAGCTTCTGCTGAGGCTGGTAACTAATGTAAACATCGGGTAACCAAGAAGCCCTGTCCTTGGTTACCCGATATTTACCTTTGATACCAGCCTCCTCCGCTCTCACTGTCAGTGCCGGCTCCTGCTCTGTGCACATGTAGCTGCAGCACACATCAGGTAATTAACCCGATGTGTGCTGTAACTAGGAGAGCAAGGAGCCAGCGCTAAGCATTGTGCGCTGCTCCCTGCTCTGTGCACATTTAGCTGCAGCACACATCGGGTTAATTAACCTGATGTGTGCTGTAACTAGGAGACTGGGGGCTGGTCACTGGTTGCTGGTGGGATCGCTGGAGCGTCGCAGTGTGACAGCTCACCAGCAACCTCCTAGCAACTTACCAGCGATCCCTATCGTTGTTGGGATCGCTGGTAAGTTGCTTAGTGTGACTGGACCTTTAGAGTGATGTCACTTTATGTAACTTATCTGACTTTCTGTTCTCTGCATTGTAAAGTATTTAGACAGGATGTAAATGAATGACTTTACTGTGTAACTAAAGAGGCTCGTCTGCGGCTTAACAAACCCATGATAAAATGCAAATTATTATAACCAATATTTCCTTCTTACTTTAGAGTTTCTCAGAACATAAAATTCGCTATTTTCCTTATTGAATCATGACTCCATTGCACTGTAGTTAACCAAGGAATTGATTGACTAAAAGACTAAAGGCCACTTTACACGCAGTGACATCACTAGTGATGTCGCTGCCGATCGCACTCGCCCCCGTCGTATGTGTGTCACATGCAAATCACTGCCCGTGGCGCACAATATCGCTAGGCCCCATCACACATAGTTACCTTCCTAGCAACGTCGCTGTGGCCGGCGAACAGCCTCTTTCTAAGGGGGCGGTACGTGCGGCGTCTCAGCGACATCACATGGAAGGTGTCCAATAGAAGCGGAGGGGCGGAGAGCAGCAGCATGAAAGACACACCCACCTTGTTGCCGTAGGATGCAGGTACGGTGCTGTTCGTCGTTCTTGGGGTGTCACACGTAGCGATGTGTGCTGCCTCAGGAACGACGAACAACCTGCGTCCAAAAGCAGCAACAATATTTGGGATTAGAACGACGTGTCAACGATCAATGATTAGGTGAGTAATTTTGATCGTTAACGGTCGCTCGTACGTGTCACACGCAACGACGTCGCTAACGAGGCCGGATGTGCGTCACGAATTCCGTGACCCCAATGACATCTCGTTAGCGATGTCGTTGCGTGTAAAGCCCCCTTAATTGTGTGATTAAAGGTTTTTTACATTTGTCTTAATTTAGGTAAGGCATTCCATCCCACTTGTATACACCAAATTGTATCCATTCAGCTTGACCCAACAGAGGTCTTATCCTTTTTGGCTACTGTTGGATTGTATACTTTAGTATACTTTTTATTGCAATATGATTTACTGTTATGGCCGAAAGTGTTGGCATCCTTGAAATTCTTCCAGAGAATGAAGTATTTTTTCCATAAAAGTAGCGCAATTACACATTTTGATATACACGTTTATTTCCTTTCTATATATTGGAACAACATACAAAAGAAACAGAGAAAAAAGGCAAATTGGACATATTATTACACAAAACTCGAAAAATTGTGGGTAAACAACTTTGTTTCCAGCATGTGATGCTCATTCAAACTCACCTGTGGCAAGTAACAGGTGTTGGCAATATGTTAATCACAGCTGAAACCAGATAAAAAGGTAGAAGTTGATTCAATCTTTGCATTGTGTGTCTGTGTGTGCCACACTAAGCATGGAGAACAGAAAGAGGAGAAGAGAACGGACTGAAGAATAGAGAACCAAAATTGTTGAGAAATATCAACAAGCTCAAGGTTACAAGTCCATCTCCAGAGATCTTGATGTTCTTTTGTCCATGGTGCGCAATATAATCAAGATGTTTACAACACATGGCGCAGTAGCTAATCTCACTGGACATGGATGGCAGAGAAAACTTGATGAAAGGTTGCAATGCAGGATAGTCCAAATGGTGGATAAGCAGCCCCAATCAAGTTCCAAAGAAATTCAAGCTATTCTGCATGCTCAGGGTGCATCAGTGTCAATGCAAATTATCTGTTAACATTTGAATGAAATGAAATGCTATGGCCGGAGACCCAGGAGGACCCCACTGCTGACATAGATACATAAAAAGGCTAGACTTCAGCTTGCCAAAATGTACACGAGTAAGCCAAAGTTCTGGGAAAGCATCTTGGTGACAGATGAGACCAAGATAGAGCTTTTTGGTAAAGCTCATCATTCTACTGTTTATCAAAAATGAAATGAGGCCTACAAAGAAAAGAACACAGTGCCTACAGTCAAATATGATGGCGATTCAATGATGTTGTGGGGTAGTTTTGTTGCCTCTTACACTGGGTGCCTTGGCTGTGTGTTAGGCATCATGAAATCTTAAGATTACCAAATGATTTTGGATCACAATGTAGTGCCCAGTGTCAGAAAGCTGGGTTTGAGCATCGGTGATGGCACCAAGAAATGGATGAAACAAAGCGCTGGAGAGTTCTGAAGTGGACAGCACTAAGCCTGGATCTAAATCCTATTGAACACCCATGGAGAGATCTTAAAATTGCGCTCTGGACAAGACACCTTCAAATATTAGAGACCTGGAGCAGTTTGCTAATGAAGAGTGGTCCAAAATTCCAGTTGAAAAGTGTAAGAAGCTTGTTGATGGTGATAGGAAGCGATCAATTGCAGATATATATTCCATAGGGTGTGCAACCAAATATTAAGTTGAGGGTGCCAACAATTTAGTCCTGTCCATTTTTGGAGTTTTATGTGAATTTATGTCTAAGTTGCCTTTTTTCTCTCCACAATGGAAATAAACATGTGTATAACAAAACATGTGTAATTGCAAATTGTGGGAGAAATACTTCATTGAAACATTTTTTAGGGTGCCAGCACTTTCGGCCATGACTGTAGCTAGTGATGAGCGAGCACTAAAATGCTCTAGTGCTCTTTACTTGAAGGTGGCTCAATTTAAGAAATGGAGTATAATGGAAGTCAATGAGGAACTGGAGCATTTTTCAGAAGACCCTAATAGGAGGGTTGGGGTGAGGGGAAGGAAAATCACTGTGATGGATGGAAACAGCATGGGTAAGACACCTGGACTGCCAAATCGCTGTTGGTTAGAAAATAAATAATTTTTTAAAAATTATGTGGGACCCCCCATTTTTGATAACCAGCTAAGGTAAAGCTGACAGCTAAGAGCTGATATTATCAAGCTGGGAAAATCTATGGAAATTGGCCCCTTCCAAGCCTAGAAATTCCAGCCCCCAGCCTCCCCATATTTGTCGCATCACATTAGATTAATAATGGAGAGGTGTCTATCAGACACCCCCATTACTAACCCAGTAAGTGTAAAGATAAATAAACCCACAAAAAAATATCCTTTCAAAAATATTTCCCGTCTAGTGCCCTGGTTCACTGATTTATATTTTTTAGAAAAAGCCATGCTGCTCTGAAGTAGTCCACCACTGAGTCCAATGATGTCCACAAATGGCAACCTGAAAGACATAAAAAGAGAGAGGTAAAAAATAAAATAAAAATAGGAGGCTGTCTCTTGTTCACCAATTGATTAAAAAAAAAATAATTCCCACAGCTCCGACATAGTTAATAGTGTTCCCATGATGTCCATTGATTTTGTAGCACAACCTGTAGAACCTTGTTCTGAGATCGATGCTTCATAGAGCACTCTCAGTCAGGCTACATTCTGCACAGTTGCCGGGTATTGTAGAGCGCAGCATCGTTCTCAGATTGAGGCTCCATAGGTTGTGCTATACAATTGGTGGATGTCGTGGGAATGCCATGGACTACGTTGGAGCTACAGACATTGTTTTAATAAATTGGTGAATGAGGGCCTGCCTCTTGTCTTTCTTTCTCTATTTTTATGTCTTTCAGATTCCCATTTGTGGACTACGTTGGATTCAGTGAACTACTTTGGATCTTCATGGCATTTTTAAAAATAAATTGCTGAACCAGGGAAAGAGTTGGAAAGTGTTTTTAAAATAAAATATCTTTTTGTCTGTGTTCTTTGCTCTTTTTTACTTACTGATAGATGCCTCTCCATTACTAGCCCCTTGGCTTGGGAGCTAACATTACACAGTTGATATTAACTCCTGAAAATATTACCCCAATTTCCACTATACCAGGGCAACCGGAAAGAGCCTGGCCAAAGCACCAGAATTGGTGCGTATAATGTGATGCCACACACATACATAGACGCACAGAAATGTAGACACACAGGCAGGCATACATGCATAGACACGCACACATATGTAGACAGGTAGATAGGCACATGCGTGCACACATATGTAGATATCCAGACAGGCACACACAAGAACACATGCACACATGTAGCGCTCCTGACTGCATCAGGGTGCTGCAGGGAACTGCATCCTGTACCCCAGGGTACAGGGCCTACCACCCATGGTTTCAGGTTCCCACCAACAGTGTCACTAACATCCGCACTACAAATCCCAACCACACCTCACACCAGGGTTGGACAGACACACCAGTGGGTCGGTCAAGTTGGAGCACGGCCGCCCACCTAGAGGTCAGGCAGACTCGTGGGAGGGAAGAAGTAGAGAGCAGAGCTTAGAGTCAGTCGAGTAGCAGCCCTCAGAGAGTGAGGAGCTGGGGAGTTGTAGCTCCTAGGGAGGTGACAGCTAGGGTCGCAGACGGTGGTCCGGGACCACCGAAGTCGGGGACTGGTGGCAGCGACATTGGAAAGGGTGCGACGGACATAGTCTAGGAGGACTGTTGGCATCAGAACCCCAAAAGAACCGACCGGTACTGAGCATGGCGGGGTCCAGGTCCCTAGGTCAGGAGCAGGTTCATCCGTCCTGATAATTAACCTGGGAGGTAAGTATCTTCACAAACTTCCCTAGGAGCTCAGAGATTGAAGGCATCAGCACAACGCAGGGGATAGGGTTTCCCAGAAAAGCAACCCAACTGAAATCCCAAGTGCCAGCCACTAAGAGCACAGCTGCCATGCACACAGGTAGCGGGGACCAACAGCTTCACATCAAGGTGCCATAACGTACACTAAAATTGTGCACGTAGGCAAAGGTCCAGACTATCAAGTAACACCGGTGGGAGCGGACACCTGGACGGGCTCCCCTGTAGTGAATGGATGCACAGAGACTTTGGTTTATCTTCAGTGTGTCTGCTTTATAATCCTCATCCAGCACCACGACAACCTACAGTAAGTACTCTGTTTCCCCTGCACCCTGCGCTCCCCAGCATTCACCAAAACCCCAGAGGCCAGGGACTTCCCTACCTGCGGAGGGACTGACACCTTGCTGCCCCACGCCATCTGCCCCGGTACTCACTTCGGCAGTGGTGGTACTCCCCTTACCGCAACTCGCAGGTGGGGTCATGAACATTTATCCCCTGTAAATACCCCCTTACATTTGAGTGGCCGCAAGCCCCCGGGTCTGGAGACCCTCGAACCATAGCAACCCCGGATCTGAGCAGTTCGACTGCTGCAGGGCGGCACACACACATACAGATATGCACACATATGTAGAAACGTAGATGACTCTGACGTGTGGTAGAGTGATGCTGAGCCGTATGGAGGAGGATGAACTAGTCACTTCTATAGTACCAAAGGATCTGGTGAAGCCTAAGGAAAAAAGTATGCCCTAAAGTGAGGTGTGCTATAAAGAATGCGTTAAAGTGTTTTGCCTTCATTATTGATATGATGAAAGTACTGTTAAAAAGGAACCCTGTGAAGAGGAGTCTGTGAAGATGACTTGTTCGTGTATGGGTACTGTTCTGTTAGATGGCATAAAACAAAGTATGACTTGCACCCCGGAAGACAACACACCCAACCAGGACCATCGTAATCACAAACCCCCTTGCTCTGTGGGGGTGGCTGGGCGTGGACTACAGGAGGGATCCACTTGCCCGTGACTACCACCCCGGTCCACCCTTAGACAGGCACGCACATGCACAGACATGCACAAGAAAGCTGTCATTAAAGAAAATCGTTACAGTATTTGTAAACAAAAACTAGGACAGGATTGTAATAATAGTTAAAAGCAATGAAAAGAGATACATTTTTTCTTTTTTTGGTACTTGAGTTTTGCTCAAAATGCTACTGCAAAATAATGACCAAATCTGCAATTTGTGAATGAGGACAAACATCATTTTATAATCTATGGTATTATAGAGACATCTAGTGGCAGCAAATTAAAACTTGAGAATTCTTAGTGGTTGATACGTTTTAATAGGTAACTATTAAAGGCCATTAAAATTACTAAAAACTCTCAATATTATTATTATTATTTTAGAATTACACTTTTAAATTTGTCATTTAGGAGAATAGCATTAAAGGTTTTTTTTTCATTACTATGATATTGATGAGGTTATCCTTAGGATAGGTCATCCACATCAGATCAGTGGGGGTCTGATAACCAGCAACACCGACCAGCTTTAGTACTAGTGGAATGTAAAGAGTATTCCGAACAGAATACTGGAGCATGGGTGTAACGTTCTTAGCGGCAGACCATGCAGTCACTATGGGGCCCCTCGATGTCTATGTACTCCCTAGCGCTCTATGCACTTGTGCTCTGTTTAGTGGCTGCTGCTGGTTACTGCAGATCAGCTTCTATCCTTTAGAATCGGCAGTGGCAGACACTTTTTAAGTGATGTCATAACAGTCCATTATAATAAAAGTATTTCACATGACAACAACGCTGTTTCACACAACAGGAGTGATGCCACAGTGATGAACCAGTGAATGACAGGAGCCGTGTAGTCAGAAATTCTATAAGGCAAGGTCATGGGAACAGAAAATTGAAAATTTGACAGACAAATATGTAGCACACCATATTTGCAGCCGTTTATGTAAAGGTTTATATTGGGCTTAATTATCAAATTTTCATATATACGGTAGTTGTAAAGAAACAATCAGTTGCATTATATATAATCACCACTAGGGGTCGCCAAACACCCAGCAGATGGAACTTGTGCTACAAAAAAAGCTACCATTCTATATAAAGGTGACCACCAATTGGCTATACACCCATTAATTAGTATATAAAGCACAGATCCAAAAAAGCCCCACTTACATTAAGAAAAAGATAGTAGATGTGGCAATGTAGCAGATCAGGTCCAAAAGCCGCACTCCTTTATGTTTCGGTAACGTGCATTACCTGCACCAGGAGTGTTTGGCGACTCCAAGTGGTGACTTTATATAATGCAACTGATTGTTTCTTTACAACTATATACAGTGCCTTGTGAAAGTATTCGACCACCTTGAATTTTTCAACCTTTTCCCACATTTCAGGCTTCAAACATAAAGATAAAAAATTAAAATTTTATGGAGAAGAATCAACAACAAGTGGGACACAATTGTCAAGTTGAACGAAATTTATTGATTTATTGCTTATTTTAAACTTTTATAAAAAATAATAAACTGGAAATTGGGCGTGCAATATTATTTGGCCACTTTATGTTAATACTTTGTAGCTCCACCTTTTGCTGCGATTACAGCTGCAGTCGCTTGGGGTATGTGTCTATCAGTTTTGCTCTTCGAGAGACTGATATTCTTGCCCATTCTTCCTTTGCAAAGAGCTGGAGCTGAGTGAGGTTGGATGGAGAACGTTTGTGAACAGCAGTTTTCAGCTCTTTCCACAGATTCTCCATTGGATTCAGGTCTGGACTGTGACTTGGCCATTCTAACACCTGGATACATTTATTTGTGAACCATTCCATTGTAGATTTTGCTTTATGTTGGGGATCATTGTCTTGTTGGAAGACAAATCTCCATCCCAGTCTCAGATCTTTTGCAGACTCCAACAGGTTTTCTTCAAGAATGGTCCTGTATTTGGCTCCATCCATCTTCCCATCAATTTTAACCATCTTCCCTGTCCCTGCTGAAGCAAAGCAGGCCCAAACCATGATGCTGCCACCACCATGTTTGACAGTGGGGATGGTGTGTTCAGGGTGATGAGCTGTGTTGCTTTTACGCCAAACATATAGTTTGGCATTGTGCCCAAAAAGCTTGATTTTGGTTTCATCTGACCAGAGCACCTTCTTCCACATGTTTGGTCTGTCTCCCAGGTGGCTTGTGGTAAACTTTAAACAACACTTTCTATGGATATCTTTGAGAAATGGCTTTCTCCTTGCCACTCTTCCATAAAGGCCAGATTTGTGCAGTGTACGATTGTTGTCCTATGGACAGACTCTCCCACCTTAGCTGTAGATCTCTGCAGGTCATCCAGAGTGATCATGGGCCTCTTGGCTGCATCTCTGATCAGTCTTCTCCTTGCTTGAGATGAAATTTTTGAGGGACGGCCGGGTCTTGGTAGTTTTGCAGTGGTATGATACTCCTTCCTTTTCAATATGATCACTTGTACAGTGCTTCTTGGGATGTTTAAAGTTGTGGAAATCTTTTTGTAACCAAATCCGACTTTAAACTTCTCCACAACTCCACAACAGTATCACGGACCTGCCTGTTGTGTTCCTTGGTCTTCATCATGCTCTCTATGCCTTAAACAGAACACAGACTATCACAGAACAGGTGCATTTATACGGAGACTTGATTACACACAGGGGCTTATATTTATTATAATCAGTCATTTAGGACAACATTGGATCATTCAGAGATCCTCAATGAACGTCTGGAGTGAGTTTGCTGCACTGAAAGTAAAGGGGACAAATAATATTTCACGCCCCAATTTTCAGTTTATTATTTTTTATAAAAGTTTAAAATAAGCAATAAATTTCGTTCAACTTTACAATTGTGTCCCACTTGTTGTTGATTCTTAAACATAAAATTTATTTTTTTATCTTTATGTTTGAAGCCTGAAATGAGGGAAAAGGTTGACAAATTCAAGGGGGCCGAATACTTTCGCAAGGTACTGTATCATTGCCTTATGTGGTAAATAGGTCCATATTCCTGATTTTAATGTAAATTCTGTTTGATTTTGCACATCCACCCAAATCTTGTTATTTATCATCTTTATTCTGTCAATAAAGTTTAGTCTTTTGCAGTATATGGGCTTTTTGATCGTTTCTATTTTTCTTTTATAGTTCCATTATTATAGCGATTTGCCCTTATTATATCTGTCTCCATAAATTAAATTATATTAATATCCATATTGAATTTTGGGTCAGTTAATATGCCCTGACAATCACAATCAATATGTATGAAATCTTAATTTTTTTGTGATTTTCAATCTCCTGAATGATGTTGACCAATCAAAAGAAGGCAGCAATATACAGGTGAAAAAAGAACATGCCTCCTGCAGAAGCTTAGAACAGGCTTTGTCCTGTGTGAGACATGTAATGAAAGACAGTTTGCTCTGTGTTGGGGGAGGGGAAGTATTGCAGATATTTCTCTGATCTCAAACACATCTACAGCTAAAGCTCTCTTCTTACAGTGCTGTCATCTCTGATGTATCCCACTTCCCCAACAATGACTGCCATGATGGGAATGCTGAATGGTGTTGGTAATCACACTCATCTCTGTGCTTCTCCTGGCATGTTGTGATCACACACAGCACATTAGGGAGATCAGTGAGGAGATAAGACCATCTGTCATGACATGTTTCACACAGGACAAGCCTGTTGCAAGCTATTATGGGGCATGTTTATTTTTCCCTGTATGACACTTCTTATTTATAACTAGTCAACAGAGAAAAAAGTACAAGAACCCATAGATAAATCTCTGGTAAATCCCCCTTATGCGGGCTTTACATGTTACGATCTATCGTGCGATTGTACTTACCTGCTGAGCGACCTCACTGTGGGTGGCAAACATCCTATTCCTGAAGGGGGAGGGACGTTCGGCGTCACACCGACGTCACACAGCCGCCAGCCAATAGAAGCAGAGGGGCGGAGATGAGCGGGACGTAAACATCCCGCCCACCTCCTTCCTTCCGCATAGTCGGCGTGAGCCGCGGGACGCAGGTGAGCTGCTGTTCATCGTTCCCAGGGTGTCATGCGGAGCAATGTGTGCTACCCCGGGTATGATGAACAACCGGCGCCATGTTAAATACATTTTTTTAAAAAACTTAGCGACGAGTACACGACTCACGATTTGTGAGCGATTCTGCGTCGCTCGGAGGTGTCACACGAGACGACGTTGTGAACGATGCTTGATGTGCGTCACGAAAACCGTGACCCCGACGATGCATCGCACGATAGCTCGTCTCGTGTAAAGCCCGCATTAGACTTATAAATTATAGCCTAAACTTTACAAGCTAATATCTCTGCAATGGAGAGGATAAATTAAAAAGTCTGCAGCAACCACAATATGGCCAATTTAACATGCCCAAACTGGTGAAAAGTCCTCTTTAACTCCTTCATGACCTTGCCATTTTCTGTTTTTTTTTTATTTTTGTTTTTTCCTCCCTTTCTTCCAAGAGCCATAACTTTTTTATTTTTTGTTCATTATCGCCATTTGAAGGCTTGTCTTTTTGCAGGTCGAGTTTTGCTTTTGAATGACACCAGAACACTGAGAAAAATTCCTAGTGCGGTGAAATTGCAAAAAAAAGTGCAATCCCACAAGTGTGTTTTTTTTATTTGCCGTGTTCAATATATCGTAAAATTGACCTGGCAGTATGATTATCCAGGTCAGTATGAGTATGTAGATACCAAACATGTATATTTTTCTTTAATTTAAAGAGAACCTACCAGCAGGATTTTCATATGTAAAGTAAATCCAGTGCTATACTGCAGCTAGGATGCTGAATGTAAGCATAGCTTTTGTTCTAAGATTGGATGTTTTATTTCAGAAATATGTGCAAGTAAAGTTCCAGCAATGCACTGCTATTTGATTGACAGGTGGGTCAGATTTTGCTATCTATTCCCATCCCTGTCTTCCTGGCTTTGGTAGATGCTAGACTGTATGGGCTCCTTCCAGGTAGGAGTCATTTTTGTCACGTGATAGGGGTGTGTTTGAAATGCAGCCCACACAGTCTAAGGCCCGTTTCACACGTCAGTGAAAAACACAGACGTTCTTCACTGACGTGTAAATCACGCACATGTCCCTCCGTGTTCCGTGATTCACGGCACATGTGAATTGTCCATGTGCAATCCATGATCCGTGATTGCATATGGACATTACTCACCTGCCTTCACTGCTGCTGTCCATGGTGCTGAAGTTTCCAGCTCTGCAGCGTCCGCCCACCGCTCTCTGCACCTACTTCCTGGTCGGGTTTTCCTGCTCTCATGAATATTCATAAGCCAGGCAGAAGCTGCCGAGAGCAGAGGCTCCAGAGCGAATCGCAGGCAAGGTAAGTTGAAAATATTTAATATTTAATATGTCCGTGAGTTTCTGGTACGTGTTTCACTGATCACACACGGATCACACCATAGTGTGGTCCAGGGGTCATCAGCGATGCCAGAAAAAAACTGACTGCACGGAGACTCGTTCAGTGAAAAATCACTGATGTGTGAGCAGACCCATTGATTATAATGGGTCTGCGTATGTCAGTGATTCTGGTACGTTTTAAAAAAAGCACAAACGTACCAGAATCACTGACGTGTGAAACAGGCCTAAGGCCTCCGACACAAATCCGTTAAAAACGTGCATGTTTTGTCCGTATATACCGGAGACACGGACAAACGTGTGCGCCAATGTTAATCTATGTTTGTGGTCAAACTTGCGTTTTTCATCATGTCCGTGTGTCCGTGTCCGTGATCCGTATGTGTTTCCGTTTTTCACGGCAGCATATCCGTTTCCTGCACGGAACACGCACACACGGACACCATGAAAGTCAATGGTTTGGTGCGCTCAAGTACGTGACACGGATGCATCTCTGTATGCTCCGTGTACGTTTTGTGCTTTTTTCTAGCGATGTCGGTCATTCTTTCTTTTCCTGTGTATGTCGGTCAATCTCCCTCAGTCCGTCGGTCTGTCTCTCTCTGTCTGTTTGTCTCTCTCTCTGTCTTGTCTGTTCCTCTCTCAGTCTGTCTGTCAGTCTCCACCCTCTCCCATACTTACCGATCCCCAATCACCAGTGCGGCGCTGCACGGCGTTCACACTGCTCCGGCGGCTTTTACTATTTTGAAAAAGCCGGCCGCTCATTAATCAATCTCGTATTCCTTACTTTCCCCGCCCACTGGCGCCTATGATTGGTTGCAGTGAGACACGCCCCCACGCTGAGTGACAGCTGTCTCACTGCAACCAATAACAGCCGCCAGTGGGCGGGTCTATACTGTGCAGTAAAATAAATAAAGAAATAATTAAAAAAAAACGACGTGCGGTTCCCCCCCATTTTGATACCAGCCAGGGTAAAGTCACACGGCTGCAGGCTGGTATTCTCAGGATGGGGAGCCCCAAGTTATGGGGAGCCAACCAACCCTAACAATATCAGCCAGCAGCCGCCCGGAATAGCCGCATCCATTAGATGCGACTGTCCCGGGACTGTACCCGGCCATCCCGAATTACCCTGGTGCGGTGGCAATCGAGGTAATATGGAGTTAATGGCAGCAGCCCATAGCTGCCACTAAGTCCTAGATTAATCATGGCAGGCGTCTCCCCGAGATACCTTCCATGATTAACCTGTAAGAGTAAGAAAATTAAGACATACACCCAAAAATCCTTTATTTGAAATAAATAACAAAAAAAACAACCTCTTTCACCACTTAATTCAAGACCCCTAATATCCTTCCATGTCCGACGTAATCCACAGAGGTGAGCTCCCCGCAGCGACTGAAGTGAGTCGCGCTATCAGCGATGACGTTACTCAGGTTACCCGCGGCCACAGATCTCAGCGGGAGGACTTCTGCTGTGGCCGCGGGTAACCTCAGTGACGGCACCGCATATAGCGTGGCTCACTGCGGTCACTCAGGGGATTTGCGGTCACCGGTGAGACCTTCACCGGTGACCGAAAATCAGGCCATGCCACACAGACAGAGCCGTGGGATGACAATGAAGTCGGGTGACGCTCATCCGACTTCATTCTGATCGCACGGCTCTGTCTGTGTCTGCTGTCAGCGGCTATTCAGCTCTGATACATGGCTCTGTCTGTGGCTGCTGTCAACGGCCATGTAGCAGAGCTGAATGACAGATCACAGCTGCTGAGAAAAAAAAAGGATCACACACGGATCACACAAGCATTATGCACTCTCTGCTAGTCATTAAATAATTAAAAAAAAGCATCGCACTTGCATTGCACACTGACCTAACGTGAACTAAAATCCGCTGAGTTTTTTTCAGGCAAGTCGGACCGATTTTACATGCATCAATGTGTTTCCAGCCTTAGGTCAGTGTGCAATGCAAGTGCGATGCTTTTGTTAATTATGTAATGACTTACATAGCGTGTGTAATGCGTGTGTGATCCGTGTGTGATCCTTTTTTTTCTCAGCAGCTGTCATCTGTCATTCAGCTCTGCTACATGGCCGCTGACAGCAGCCACAAACAGAGCCATGTAGCAGAGCTGAATGGCCGCTGACAGTAGACACAGACAGAGCCGTGCGATCAGAATGAAGTCGGATGAACATCACCCGACTTCATTGTCATCCTGTGGCTCTGTCTGTGTGGCATGGCCTGATTTTCGGTCACTGGTGAAGGTCTCACCGGTGACCGCAAATCCCCTGAGTGATCGCAGTGAGCCGCGCGATCAGCGGTGCCGTCACTGAGGTTACCCGCAGCCACAGCAGAAGTCCTCCCGCTGAGATCTGTGGCCGCGGGTAACCTGAGTGACGTCATCGCTGATAGCGCGACTCGCTTCAGTTGCTGCGGGGAGCTCACAGAGGCAACCCGGCAATTAACCTGCGGAGGATAGTGACTTTATGGACTGTCCCCAAGAAGCTCAGAGATCGGGGCACTAGCGCAACGAGGAAGATAGGGCTTTCCCACCCAAGCAGCCCACAGAAATCCCAAGTGTGAGCCCTTGAGAGCACAGCTCCACTACCAACAAGGAGGGAGCGGGGCCCGGACAGCTTTAAGCCAACGGGCCACCAAAACACTTTGAATTTGTGCACGAAGGCAGGCTCCGGACCACCTGGCAGTACTATTGGGGATGGATACCCGGATAGGCTCCCCCAAGAGGGCAGTGACACCCAGAGACTTGGCCCACCTTATTGTCAGAGTCTGCTTTGCGGTCGCACCATCACCGATGCTGCCTGAGTGAGTACATGGTCCTCCCCTGCTTCCAATCCGCACCATGCTCCCCAACTCCACCATCCAGAGTCCCGGGGCTTCCCCTACCCGTGGAGGGAACGTCATCTTGCTGCCCCACTCCATCTCCCCCACGTACTCTCATCGGCAGCGGCGGTATTCGCCTTTACCGTGAACCACGGGTGGCTTCACGAACCCTTATCCCCTGTAAATAACCCCCTTTACATTTGAGTGGCTGCAAGCTTCCGGGTCTGGAGACCCACGAGCCACAGTAGATCCCGGATCTGAGCGGTTCGACCGCTGCAGGGGCAGCACACATCAAAGGCAGGGACACAGGCATTGACGTAAATGTACATCAAAGGTCATGAAGTAGTAAACAAAGCTTTTAAAGGGAATCTGTCATTGGAGTTTTGCTACTCCACCTGAGAACATTATGATGTAAATGCAAAGACCCTGATTCCTGCAGTGTATCACTTACTGGGCTTTCCACATTTGACAAAACCCCCTGTTTTCACTGCTTCAGATCTACCAGTTCTCTGAATTGCTGAGCTCTGTATAATCCCACCCACACAACTGATTTGCAGATTTTTGTGTACACTGTGCATTGGCAGAAAGCTGCCAATTAGTGTTGGAAGTGTTTTAATACAGAGCTCATGAATATGCAGGACTACATGGCAGCAGGTTTACTAGTCCTCTAGTGATAATCTTCAGCTGCTAAAATTGTGATTTTATCAAAGCTACAGCAAGCAGCCCAGTAAGTGACACATCACTGGAATCAAGATCTCTGTCTCTACATTATGCTGCTCTCAGATTAGGGGGCAAAAACATAGAGATAGAGACAGTCTCTTTTAGAATATTTATTACTTTCAGGGGTATAAATTATCGTAGATTTACAGTGAAAAATGAACGAGAATTGCCATAAATGATTCCAATATTCTTCACACAACATTATTCACATGGCAGATGTCTTATGTCTTAGACATAGGATTGAGCTGTATTACTGTCATAGAGTGCTGCTCTGGCAATCATTTCTAGCTAGACTATACATGATCGTGCATAATCTTCACATGTTCTGTCGTGAGACAGGACTACGGCTGCTTCACTTACTTCTGCCTATTCACTAAAGGAACCTGTGCTGTCTGACGTACTACCAAGGACCTCGAAAACCCATTCTTCACAAATTCTTTGTCTAGCTTCTCAGACACAGGATATGCTTTCACATGATCAGACGCTTGCCAAGGGAGGTAACGTGGGTTATAAAAAATTTGTCAGACAGCAGAGAATATTTCTCTTGGGGAAATTCATAAAAGCAAATAGACAATCCCTAAGACAAAAAAAAATCATTACTGTCTTAACATGTTAAACAGTCTAAAATACTTCTGTTTTAAATTTCCTTTTCTTCCCATATCGAACATCATAGCATATTCTGTAAAACATGTGCTCTGAATATTGCATTTGGATTTGATTCACTGTCTAGACTGTCACAGTCTACAAAAAGGGAGTGACCTTAAGGTTTTCTCAAATATTTTGTAGGCTTGGATTCTTATTCGGATTAAAAATATGCAAGTTTTATATTTATTAAAGGGGTATTCTTAATCTTAAAAGATTATTTCCTGATCACTGGAGGTTGAGAGAACTTGGGATTCCACAAGTTCTGAAAAATGGCACTCTGAAGGCCTTCTTGTGAATGGAGCAGTGGTCACTGGTTAATCATGCGTATCTATGGTAGTGCAGCACTGGGCAATCTCTGAAGATCCTATTAGGAATGAATGCAGTGAAGGTGCGCATGATCGTTTTATTCTATTCAGAGATCATTATCTGCGGCATTTAAATTGTTAAGTATTAGTGGGCGGACCTTCATCTTATTTAACAATTTAATTGCCGCTCACGATCTCTAACAGTATTAATTAAATAGAACAATTGCATTGTCTCCCATTGGCTACCCACAATGCGATTGTGTGGATTGGATTGGTTACCACTGTGGAGACACGGATGTCAGTCGGTGCTCTCGTCCGCTGGCCCGGCCGCCTTTAGAAAGACAGCATGGCCCAGGGCTCATCCCAACTGAACGCCCGATCTACTTAACCATGGGCGGAACACTACTCAGACAACAAAGAATGAGGGAATCACAATATTAAGACTTTATTGGATCCCCAAACAATTAACGGCATATGGCACATACCCAGCCAAACCACAAAATGTAACCAGCAACAGTTTCTCACCCTTCCGCTGGCTCACCAGGGATTAGAATGTCCATGCCTCAGAGCTTCCAGGGCTACTTACTCTAAACCTGCAGCACCCCGCTTTTGGCGAGCATCCACCAAGAATGGAATAACGCCAGATTTAGGAAGCTAAGCCTGTAGTCAGGTAACTGGATTATCCCAAGCTGGATTCCTTCCTTACGTAGTCCTTGATATCTCAGCTGATTTCTTGCATTTGATGCTGAAGTCCCTGTAACATTATAATCCAGGTTCGGTTATGGCTTGCCAATTGGATCCGCAGATCCTAGATTGGTATCATGTAGCAAGAGTCTACTCGGGCAATGGACAGTCCTCCTTCTTATACCCCTGAACTCTCCATTCAGACCATAGGGGTCTTCACGATTGGCGGATAAGACTGGACTCTTATTAGCTAGATTTCAAGCCGTATACAAAATATCCCTAGTAGTAATGATCTCTGCCAGAGACGAGGGAGAGACAGCTAAGTTAGGCCTGTTTCACACGTCAGTGATTCTGGTACGTTTGTGCTTTTTTTTAAATGTACCAGAATCACTGACATACGCAGACCCATTATAATGAATGGGTCTGCTCACACATCAGTGATTTTTCACTGCACGTGTCTCCGTGCGGCGTACCCGCGTGTCCGTGATTGCCGCACGGAGACATGTCCATTTTTTTCTGGCATCACTGATGTCCCACGGACCACGCAGTGGTGTGGTCCATGAAACACGTGCCAGAAAAAAACGTGCTTTTAAAATAAAAAACATTTTTACTCACCCGGCTCCAGTGATGTCCTCTGCAGCCCGTGCAGCTTGCTGCTTCTGAGCCGGCTCATTACTGTCGCGCAAATTCATGATGCACGACACAGCCGACCCGGAAGCAGCTGCTGCGGGGGTCAGCGCCGGCCGGATGCTGCACCGCGGGAGCGATCAGCACCATGGAGAGCGGGAGCGGGCACAGGTGAATTGATTTCTAAGTGCAATCACGGGCCACGGAGAACGGAGCCCGGATTGCACTTAGACAACCCACGTGTGCCGTGATTCATGGCACATGGAGGGACATGTGCGTGTTTTACACGCCAGTGAAAAACGTCAGTGTTTTTCACTGACGTGTGAAACGGGCCTCACATCGCATCTAGCAATAAACATAGTAATACAATGGGATGCTTACATAATTGATTTGTCTGGGTATCTGACCTTCACTGGTCAAGGCAATTACATGAGTCAACAAGAACTTTAACACTAGACTCCTAAGGGTGATGTCACACACAGCGACAACGACGTCGCTGCTACGTCACCATTTTCTGTGACGTTGCAGCGACGTCCCGTCGCTGTGTGTGACATCCAGCAACAAGCTGGCCCCTGCTGTGAGGTCGCCGCTCGTTGCTGAATGTCCAGCTTCATTTTCTGGTCGTCGCTTTCCCGCTGTGACGCACACATCGCTGTGTGTGACAGCGAGAGAGCGACGAAATGAAGCGAGCAGGGAGCAGGAGCCGGCATCTGGCAGCTGCGGTAAGCTGTAACCAGGGTAAACATCGGGTAACCAAGGGAAGACCTTTCCCTGGTTACCCGATATTTACCTTCGTTACCAGCGTCCGCCGCTCTCGCTGCAAGTGCAGGCTTTCTGCTCTCTGCATATGTAGTTGCAGTACACATCGGGTGATTAACCCAATGTGTACTGTAGCTAGGAGAGCAGGGAGCCAGCGCTAAGCAGTGTGCGCGGCTCCCTGCTCTCTGCTCATGTAGCTGCAGTACACATCGGGTAATTAACCCGATGTGTACTGTAGCTAGGAGTGCAGGAAGCCAGCGCTAAGTAGTGTGCGCGGCTCCCTGGTCTCTGCACATGTGGCACAGCGACGCGTGTCGTTATGATCGCTGCTGCTTCTGCTGTGTTTGACAGCTAAGCAGCGATCATAACAGCGACTTACAAGGTCGCTGTTGCGTCACAGAAAATGGTGACGTAACAGCGACGTCGTTGTCGCTGTCGCTATGTGTGAACCCAGCTTAAGAATCTTGTAAAAACAATGAGGGGCTTATCCCCCATTTATAAACAAACTTTCATCATGACTGGCTGAATTTTAAGAGTCCATGTCGTCACAACCACCATGGTAGCTAGGGGGTCTACAGGAGGTACTCATGGCTGCCTTCTTTGTCTCTCTTTGGGTATGATGCAGGCTTGAAATTGCACCATACAAGAGGTCCTGACATATGACATACCAGTACCCCATTTTTAAGGATAGGTTTTAAGAGTTCAACTCTTGGAAGGCCACAAAAATCAATCATCATAAGTAGTCATGGGCGGACCACTTATTACTCCACTGCAATAATGAGCTACCGCAATAATGAGCCAGATAAAGTTCCGGGATTGTCGCATCTAATGGATGTGACAATCCTGGGCGGCTGCAGACTGTGATTTTTAGGCAGGGTGGAAGCCCAATAACCATGGGTCTCCCCAGCCTGAGAATATAAGCACCCAAATGTCGGCTTTATCATGGCTGGGTATCAAAATTGGGGGAACCGCACGCCGTTTTTTAAGATTGTTTATTTAAATTACTTAATAAAAAAGTCTCATGCTGTTCTTCTAATTTTGATTCACTGCCAAAATAATGCATATGGCTGGGAACTGCAACCTGTAGCCATAGGCTTTATCTGTGCTGGTTATCATAATATGGGAGGGAACCTACACCAATTTTTTTAAAATTTATTTTTACACCAATTTAGATGTAGACAGGTCCAGTGATTGGTTGCAGTCAGACTTGCTGTCAGACAGGCTTGGGGCGCTGTCTGACTCCAACCAATCAGAGAGGCCGGGACTGCTGATGGGCGGGGAAAGCAGTGCATATGCATGAAGCTAATGAGCGGCCTCAGAAGTAGGGTGAGCAGACCCGGAAGCAGAGTTACAGCAGAGTTACAGCTGTGCGGAGACCGTTAAATGCTTCAATCCCCCTCATCCATTCTACCACCATTTTTAAGCACCTGATGTGAGTCCCCTTAGACTTATATGGGGACCGGCATCCCACCAGATATCCTGGAATTTTTTTAAAACCCAATTGGACCGACCGATCCCGGTTATCTCCTGGTCCGTCCATCACTAATCATAAGTCTTTACATTAACATAAAAACAAAATGTCATAGCTCTTGGATTAAAATATTCAAAAGACTGAGATATTAAACAGGCACTCTCATCTGTGTTCACCAAGGAACTGACTGTTCCAGGGACCAATCAACAAGTGAAAAATCAAAGTTCACCACCTGATATAATTAATTTAACACAAGAAGAAGTACGCCTGTGTCTGAGTAAATTACACATTGATAAATCCCCCGGGCCAGATGGCGTTCATCCACGAATGTTGAGGGAATTGAGCACCGTAATTGACAGACCGCTGTATCTCATCTTTTTAGATTCGCTTGTAACAGGGTTGGTGCCTCAGGATTGGAGGATTGCTGATGTGGTAACGATATTTACGAAAGGTAAGCGAGTGGATCCAGGCAACTACCGTCCAGTAAGCCTGACGTCAGTAGTATGCAAAGTTTTTGAGGGCATTTTAACGGATGACATGCAAAAATATGTTGCAGGAAATAATATAATAACTGACAGACAGCATGGATTCATGAAAGATAAGTTGTGTCTAACCAATCTGTTGGGGTTCTAAGAGGGGGTAAGTACAAATCTGGATATTGGTAATGCAGCTGATGTGATTTATTTGGACTTTGCAAAGGCATTTGATACTGTACCACATAATAAAACTCCAGAAGCAAGGACTAGGGGAAACTATATGCAACTGGGTAAGGAATTGGCTAAAAGATAGGAAACAAAGAGTAGTCATAAATGGTACAATAGTCAGCAGTGGGATGCCGCAGGGATCTGTGCTAGGACCGATCCTTTTTAATCTATTTATTAATGACCTTGTGGATGGGATTGATAGCTAAAGGCCCAGTCACACTAAACAACATCGCTAGCAACATCGCTAGCAACATCGCTGCTAACGAACAACTTTTGTGACGTAACAGCGATGTTGCTAGTGATGTTGCTGTGTGTGACATCCAGCAACAACCTGGCCCCTGCTGTGAGGTCGTTGGTTGTTGCTGAATGTCCTGGGCCATTTTTTAGTTGTTGCTCTCCCGCTGTGAAGCACAGATCGCTGTGTGTGACTGCGAGACAGCAACAACTAAATGTGCAGGCAACAGGAGCCGGCTTCTGCGGATGCTGGTAACCACAGTAAACATCGGGTAACCAAGAAGCCCTTACCTTGGTTACCCGATATTTACCTTCGTTACCAGCGTCCGCCGCTCTCAGCTGTCAGTGCCGGCTCCTGCTCTGTGCACATGTAGCTGCAGTACACATCAGGTAATTAACCCCATGTGTACTGTAGCTAGGAGAGCAAGGAGCCAGCGCTAAGCAGTGTGCGCGGCTCCCTGCTCTGTGCACATGTAGCTGCAGTACACATCGGGTAATTAACCCCATGTGTACTGTAGCTAGGAAAGCAGGGAGCCAGCGCTAAGCGGTGTGCGCTGGTAACAAAGGTAAATATCGGGTTGGTTACCCGATATTTACCTAAGTTACCAAGCACAGCATCGCTTCCACGCGGCGCTGCTGGCTGGGGGCTGGTCACTGGTTGCTGGTGAGCTCACCAGCAACTCGTGTAGCCACGCTCCAGCGATCCCTGCCAGGTCAGGTTGCTGGTGGGATCGCTGGAGCGTCGCAGTGTGACATCTCACCAGCAACCTCCTAGCAACTTACCAGCGATCCCTATCAGGTTGGATCGTTGTTGGGATCGCTGGTAAGTTGTTTAGTGTGACTGGGCCTTTAGTCTTTGCTGATGACACCAAACTATGTAGGATATTAAAAACTGACCTTGATAGTACAATATTACAAAAAGATCTGGATAAGATGTCAGAATGGGCAGATACTTGGCAAATGAGATGTAATATTGATAAATGTAAAGTAATGCACCTAGGACGGAGTAATCCTATAGCTGCATATACATTAAATGGAAGTAAACTAGGGACTACAGAACAGGAGAAGGACTTGGCTATTCTCATAACAAATAAGCTGAGCAGCAGCACTCAATGACAGGCAGCAGCTGCTAAAGCAAACAAGATTCTAGGGTGTATAAAAAGATCATAAATCACTTGTAAGACCACATCTGGAATATGGGATCCAGTTTTTCGGCTCCGCATTTTAAGAAGGACATACAGAGGTTAGAGTTAGTTCAAAGGCGGCTAACTAGACTTCTCCAAGGAATGGAAGGCCTCCCATATGATGAGAGGTTGAAAAAGTTACATATGTTTAGCTTAGAAAAAAGACGTCTCAGAGGAGATCTTATTTAGATGTATAAATACATGTGTGGTCAATATAAAGGACTGGCACATGACTTATTTCTTCCAATGACAGTACTAAGGATCTGGGGGCATACACTGCGAATGGAAGAAAAGCGATTCCGGCAGCTAAATAGGAAAGGGTTCAGTTAGAGCAGTCAGACTGTGGAATACCCTACCACAAGAGGTAGTAATGGCAGACACTATAACAGCTTTTAATAAAGGGCTGGATGATTTCCTCAGTACACACAACATTGTTGGTTATAAGTGACTTAAGGATGCTTTACAGGCTGCCGATATATCGCTAACGATATATCGTCGGGGTCACGTCGTTAGTGACGCACATCCGGCACCGTTAGCGACATCGCAGCGCGTGACACCAAGGAGCGATGATCAACGAGCGCAAAAACGTGAAAAATCGTTGCTCGTTGACACATCGCTCCTTTTCCAAATATCGTTGCTGCTGTAGCTACGATGTTGTTCGTCATTCCTGCGGCAGCAAACATCGCTGTGTGTGACACTGCATAAACGACGAACATCTCCTTAACTGCGTCCACCGGCAATGACGAAGGAAGGAGGTGGGCGGCATGTTCCGGAAGCTCATCTCCGCCCCTCCTCTGCTATTGGACGGCTGCCGTGTGACGTCGCTGTGACGTCGCACGAACCGCCCCATTAGAAAGGAGGCGGATTGCCAGACAGAGCGACGTCGCAGGGAAGGTAAGTCCATGTGACGGGTGTTAGCGATGTTGTGCGCCACGGGCAGTGATTTGCCCGTGACTCACAACCGACGAGGGCAGGTACGCTCGCTAGCGATATTGGTACCGATATCGCACCGTGTAAAGTACCCTTTAGGGACAAAATGTAGAATTGGTGGAGGAAGGTTGAACTAGATGGACTTAGGTCTTTTTTCAACCTATGTAACTGTGTAAAAAAAATGAATAAAATCAGTCCTAGAGGTCCAAAATAGGTTGGTTCTGAATAAGGTTAATGCTCTGTTAAGTTACAGGGCATACAAACTGTTTAAGATCCAATTCAATTACTATAATATTAGATTAAAGGAAGGGTGTTGCGTTTTTTTATTTTTGCATTAATAATAGTGATCATGAAATCAATTATTTTTAATTAACAAAATTAACAAAATTAAATTCACTGTTTATTTAGTTTTTATTTAATTCTATTTTTATTGAAGCACTGGGGGCTGCCTTCTTGGAGTAACGACAGTCATTTATGTAAGCAAAAAGCTCCGTAACACCATACAAAACTTTTTGTGGTAGAAAAATTCAGCTGGATAAAAGCTCCTGGAACGTGCTCAGTAGAACAAGGGAGGCTGTGGACAATCAAACTGGGGAGGCACAAAATGTCCATGCAGACAAAAATTGTTAAGATTAAAAAAAATCTTTAATTCATATTTGATAAAATACATGGTGAGGATAAAATTTCCTATGATTGACGCGTTTCAGACGCTGGGTCTTTAGTCATAATCATAAGGAGAAACCACACTAGTGAAATATAAATAGTCTTGGGAAAGCTAAAAAAAAAAGAGGAAATGACATGGTCAAAATAATTAATTATGCAAAATAGAGAACATTAAATATGCAAAAGAGTATATGACCTTAGACTCAATAAATATACCAAAGATCAGTCCGTTTGTTTAAACCTGCAGGTTGTCTAGTATTCATATATAATATCATAAAGGCTTCTTGTTGGTGTAACATTTGAATACGATTTTCACCCGTATTATTGGTTGTAATGTGTTTTAGGGCATGCACTTTAAAATTGCTCAAATCACCACAATGGGCATGTACAAAATGGGATGAAGCACCAGAAAGATTCCTAGAAGTAGGGTTACGTATGTCATAAATTTGTTCGGAAATACAAACACGCAAGGGGCGGCCAGTACAACTGACATACTGAAGCTGGCATTCCTGACAAGTGATGACATATAACAAAGGAATCATTACAATTCAAAAAAACTTCATTCTTTAGAATTTTGTTAGTGGCAGTGGACAAAATAGATTTTTCATTAGTCATAAAAGGACATATGTGCCGCCCTGTGCCAGCAGCCGGGCTGCTCGGATCCGGATCCGCAGGGTGGCTAGAGGAATCTTCTGGACCCGGGGGTCATGCGGACATTTCGAATAAAAGGGGACGTATTTGTACGGGGATTTACCGTAATCACTCTGTGACGCCACCCACAGTGTGTGGTGAGATGTGGCACCACCGCTGCTGTTATGGGGTACCCGGGGACAATGGGATGGCAGCTGGATATAAACCCCTCCGTGGGTAGGGATGGATGCCCTTGGGCCCAGTGTCTCTGTGCTGAGTATGGTGATTGCAAGGGGCCGGCGCGCCCGATCAGACCGGGGAATATTGGTGTACTCACAGTCAATGAATCACACAAGTCCAATCGGTAAACCAAGGTGTCGGTGGCCGGCCGCTGCGGCCGGGTGTATTCTGGTCCCTTACCCGGGGTGATGGTCTGTGTAACTTTCCTCTGCACTGTTTTGGTGTTTGTGGACTTCCCGGTATGGAACACGGGAGTCCACTCCCGGTACTTTTGTTGGGAGCCTTGCCCGCTGACGCTGGCCCTTGGGATCTACCGGGCCCTGGCGGATGCCCTATACCCCGCGGTGGGCTGTTGTCTGCTTTTGGGACTTTGGTTGGGATAGGACCTATAATCCTGTTCTCAATTAATTAATTAGCGAGGCAGTTGGTTCCGGTCCTGGCTTCAGGGTCCAAGTACCCCCTCTGTGCACGGTTTTTGGGTCGGTTCTCCGGTGTCGGTACCGGCGGGCTCTTACCCTGTCGTGGTCCACCTCAGATCTCTGGCAGCCGTCTTCCCGTCTCCTGTCAGACACTGATCACCGTCTGCCACCTAGCCAGAACTCCGGGGCTCCAACCCCGACGCCTTTGCTCTCTGACTTTGCACTTGAGCTTCACTTTCTCCTCTCCTCCTGCTCCACTCCACTCAACTCTCTCCTCCTTATTCTTAAACTGCACGCCACTCTTTTCCTGCCCCGGGTTCTCCAGACCCCGAGGTGGGCGTTCTCCATCCGCCTGGTCCCGACCACTGGTATGCCTTTCCTTCCCTGGGGGGGTGACTAGGGTTTTTGTTGGCATGATGTAACCTGGTGAGGGATGGTGTTTTGCGGGGGCCTATTCTATGTGTGACCACCTGGCGGTGCCAGGGCGTGACAGATAAGCCACATGCCCTCCTGCCATATTTGAAAGAACCTGTTAATGATAGAGAGTAAAGCGGGCTTTACACACTGCGATATCGCCCGAATTTTGTCGTTGGGGTCACGGTTTTGGTGACGCACTTCCGCAATCGTTAGCGATATAGCTTTGTGTAACAGCGTTCAGCGATGTAAAATCGTCGCAAAAGCGTGATTTATCGCTGATCGGCTACACGGGTCCTAATTCCCAAAAATCGTTACTTCAGCAGTAACGAGGTTGTTCCTCGTTCCTGCGGCATCACACATCGCTGCGTGTGACGCCGCAGGAGCGAGGAACGTCTCCCTACCTGCCTCCCGGCCGCTATGCGGAAGGAAGGAGGTGGGCAGGATGTTACGTCCCGCTCATCTCCGCCCCTCCGCTGCGATTGGGCGGCGGTTCAGTGACGTCGCTGTGACGCCGCACGGACCGCCCCCTTAGAAAGGAGGCGGTTCGCCGGTCACAGCGACGTCGCCGGACAGGTAAGTATGTGTGACGGCTCTGGGCGATGTTGTGCGGCACGGGCAGCGATATGCCCATGTCGCGCAACAGATGGGGGCGGGTACGCACACTAGCGATATCGGGACCGATATCGCAGTGTGTAAAGTAGCCTTTACGATGTGATTTTTTTATACATTTTTTTGTATGATCAGAAGGAGAAATGGTACTGCCAATGCTTTTGCCTTTTTTAAAAACAAAATTGACCCCCAAATCAAGAATCTTTCTGACTGTTTCATCCGAGTGCAGGTCTGAAAGATATTTTTTAATGATGCCAACAATTTGGGAGTAGTTCACACTAAATTCTGAAGAAAAAGTCACTTGACCCACTGCAGGTTGTAATGGATCAGATGTAGTGGAATCCTTGTATTTGAGGAGATCCTGTCTACATCGTGATTGCACTTTCAATTGTGCTTTAGCAATTGTGTCCGAGGAATAAGGCGGGCTTTGCACACTACGACATCACAGGTGCGATATCGGTAGGGTCAAATCGAAAGTGACGCACATCCGGCGTCGCAGTCGATATCGTAGTGTGTAAATCCTTTTTGATACTGTTGTAGCTGTTCTGTTTTGTCACAAGTCAGCTTATGGGATCACCAGTGAGGTTCTCTTGAGTTAGGCCTCTTCAGACCTAATCAAGATCGAGCGCTCGGAGAGAAAAGACCAGCATCCATGTGGGCATGATCAATTTCTTCTGTTTATTTCATCAAAGTACAGTTTATTTATACCATTTACAGATCAATGTGATATTGCAAAAGAAAAAGAAAAAACTTACAGCTGAACTTTACTAATTGTTCATATGACCTTTAAGTTTTAGCAAAACAAAAATGTAGAGTCATGCATATGAGATAAGAAGAACATTTAGAAACCATAATAATCCTTGAGTCTGTCTCTTATTCCGTAGGCTCCATAATGACTATGAACTACCATCAGATATACTTACTAATAACAATAAATCTTTAATAAAGAAAAAGAGAAACTATTAACCCTTCTATATCAATTTCCCCCTTTTGTAAATGGCATAACCTTCACTACACGGTCAGTAGGCGTCCAAACAGGAGCTGCTGGCTCATGGGCCTAGTACCCATGAGGGGTCTTCCTACCACTTCACCCATCCACCCTCAGTGTGGACACCTACTCCCGGTCAGCAGAGGCCATTTGGGGTCCGTAGTAAACTACAGAGGGTTCAATGCTGGGACTCTTAGAACATACATTATTCAATAGTTTAGGTAATGCATATATCAATGTTTTTACAGCTATATAAAGCAGTAGACAGAACAACAATATTTGCATACAGGTTTGTATAATGCCAGAAACCCAACCTGCTATGCCTTTAAACCAATTGGCTGGATTCATAAAAGAAAATGTATTTCCCCACCAGGAGTCCTTGTTGGCATCGTGCTCTTTTAACCATTTATCCCTAAGTTCACTTGTTTTCTGTATATCTGCTCTAACCTGGAGGTTGCCTGCAGGGTCAATGTAATGGCAACAGGCAGGACCAATTATTTGACACATTCCGCCGTCTTTTGCTGTCACAAAGTCTAGCACTATAGTATGCTGGTTAGTGACTACAATTAATTGTTTTTGTATAGCATTGGTAGCATTTAGAATCTCAAGAACCCGAAAAATTTGATCATCCAGGTAGTCAGTGGACTCTACTAGCTTGTCCCACATTTGCATTAAGAAAGGGTGTATGAAAATAGCACTAAATACCTTATTTGCTTTTCCCAATTCTACTACATGAGGCCTACCATTTGGCCGGGGTTTATTATCTGCTGCTCGTTTATACAAGGTATGAATTGGGACAGCTGCTACATCTACTTCACTATGAGGAACTATGAAAGTGGCTGGTGTAAGTCTGGCAAGTGTGCAAACCCCTCTCATGTCAGGGCTCACCCACTTGTGAGCACGATTCCCACAAACCAAAAACACTCCCTCTGGGAAAATACAAAAGTGAGTTTGACTTTGTACACAATAAAGCAGATTCAGAAGCCCCTTCATGACTTTATGAGCACACCACGTATTGTTCATTTGTTTTCCGGTCATACCCGAGATACAGCTACCCCGCTCCCTCCTAAAAGTCCGTCTAATAAATGATGATGTACAGCCCTCAATACCCTTCTGATATACTGTCTCATTGTCCTTGGTTGAGTCATGTGTATGTATATAGAAACAGTTATTGTCTTCTCCACAATTTCCAACACCATTGTATTGAAGACTGAACCATAATCCATCATGGGGAATGGGGCCCGAATGAGGAATCTTAGTCTTTATTTTGGCAATTATGCCCATGTCTGAATCGTATTCCATCCACCACGAGTATCCATCGGGTCGAGTGATATTTAGCTGGAACCAGGGTTTAGTGACCCATCCAACTATAGTCAATGTAGCAGATACATCACGAGGTACATCTTCTCCCAAAAATCTAGATTGAGTCCAGGTTTCATTGTGTATACAGTCTGGTACCAATACCTCCTGTGGTTCCAGAGGTAAGGCTAAATAAGGCATAGTCTTTGAAGAAATAGGACTGTGTGTGCAGATCCAACAGTCTTTTGGCTTTTCTCCTTCCATGTCCTCAGTAAGAGAAATATGGTGGCGAATGAGTTTATTATCCCAGTCCGTATTAAAAAGTTCGCTCAGTGTCTTTGTTTGTTGCAGCAACCCTGCTACACCTAGCAGGATAATTAGCAAGACTGTCATTCTGCCGGTGGAGTGACCTTTTTACAGTGACTGGCGTGGATCCAGGTGGGTTTTCCCTCAAGTTTCACTGAGGTGGATGTGGTCAGCTGGACTTGGAATGGGCCATCAAAGCGTGGATCTAGGCTCCTTCTCACGTGTCTGCGCACGACCACCCAATCACCTGGATTCAGCTGATGCACATCTGCACTTGCATTGGGATCTGGAATGGATGAAAAGACATGTTTATGCACCACATTAAGTCTTTCCTGTAAGGCCTGGACGTAGGCTGTCATAGTGCCGTGTTGCATCTGTAACACTTGTGGAAAGTAGAGACCTGTTTTTGGGGCACTACCAAAAAGGACTTCAAAAGGAGACAAGCCTGTCTTCCTATTTGGAGTGTGTCTGACTGAAAAGAGTGCCAGGGATAAGCACTCTACCCAATTCTTTCCTGTCTCTGCCATGGCCTTTTGAATTTTTAGTTTAAGTGTCCCGTTTAATCTCTCTACTTTTCCACTGCTCTGTGGATGATAAGGGGTATGGAATGCCTGCTCTATTCCCAGGGCCTGCATAATGTCCCTCATTATTTCTCCAGTGAAGTGTGTACCCCTGTCACTTTCTATGGCTTCTGGGATGCCATACCGACAGACTAGTTCCTTCATCAGTTTTTCTGCAGTTGTTTTAGCATTTGCACATTTTACTGGATAGGCCTCAACCCATCCTGAGAAGAGATCTACACATACCAGGACGTATTCATACACTCCTACCTTGGGTAGTTGTATGTAGTCTATCTGCAGTCGTTGAAACGGATAGAGCGGTTTGGGTGTTGCTTTCTTAGGGACTTTTACTGTTTTACCTGGGTTGTGTTGTGCGCAGATAATGCAGGATTGTACGTGTTTGGAGGCTACGTAACTGAAGCCAGGAGCGATCCAGAAGGCATTCACCTGGTTACACATGTGACTTTTTGAGGCGTGAGTGGGGCCATGTGTTGCTTGTGCCATCATAGGGAACAGGGACCTTGGTAAACACAACCTGTCCTTACTTTCCCATACTCCATTCGAGTTCAGCCCAGCTCCCATTTTCCCCCAGTGTTCCTTCTCTGTTTGGGCAGCCTGATGCTGGAGGGATTTCAGGACATCCAGACTCACTGTGGCTGGGACTTGCTGGCTCCCTGCCACTATCCTCTGATCCCTAGGCCTCTTTGCCGCTGCTTTCGCAGCCGCATCCGCCCTTCTATTGCCCGCTACCTCCAGTGAGTCACCTTTTGTGTGTGCTTTCACCTTAATGATGCCAACCTGGACTGGTAACATTAGTGCCTCCATTAACTGTTTTACCAATTCTGCATTTTTAATAGGCTTACCAGCTGACGTAAGAAAAGCTCTACTTCTCCAGATAGGGCCAAAATCATGACAGATCCCAAATCCATACTTTGAGTCTGAATAAACATTAATTTTCCTACCTGACCCCGCTCTACACGCCTCAATGAGCGCTGTTAGCTCCGCCTCCTGCGCGGACATGTGCGGCGGGAGTGGTTCAGCTCGGATTACCTCATGTGAGGATACTACTGCATATCCAGTGTAGAATCTCCCATCCAGGTGGTATCTGGAGCCATCTACAAAAAACTCAAAATCTGCATTAGTAATAGGTGTATCATAGACATGTGGAAAACCTGCTGTCTCCTGACTCATCAGCTCTATGCAGTCATGCTCGTGCGTCATGTCAAAGTATTCATCCTCACTTGCTACCATTGTCACCAATTCCCCCTTTTCTGAATCTACTGGCAAAAGGGTGGCTGGATTCAGAACATTACACCTCTTGAGGGTGACATACTCAGGAATCAGAAGGGCACATTCAAGTCTGAGCTGTCTGGCCATAGACAGGTGTTTTGGTTGGACTTGCACAAGTATAGCATGAATGTCATGCGGGGAGTAAATTGTTAAGGGAAATGTCAATGTGATCTCGCAAGCTTTCCCTAGCAGTACTGCAGCAGCCGCTACAGCACGGACACACGTGGGTGACCCTCTGACAACTGGGTCCAATCGCGCTGAGTAGTAAGCTATTGGTCTTTGTTTGTCACCATGTTGCTGTGTGAGGACGGCTGTCGCATGCCCTCCCTGTTCTGTGCAAAACAAGAAAAATGGTTGATCGTAATTTGGAATACCCAGGGCTGGGGCAGATACAATGAGTAGTTTAAGGGAATGAAAGGAATCAATAGCTTCCTGAGTGAGGTCAAAGGGGTCAGATGACAGACAATCATAGAGGGGTTGCATCATTTGCGAGGCAGACCTTATCCAAGGCCTGCAGTATGACACTAAGCCCAAAAAGGTGCGCAGTTGCCGGTGGGACCTGGGTAAGGAGAGATTTTGGACTGCTTGTTTTCTCTCCTCAGTCAGGTGTCTCGTACCTTCAGAGATACAGTGACCCAAAAATGTTACCTTTTGCTTACAGTACTGTAATTTTTCACGTGAAACTTTGCAACCATTCTCTGCCAGAAAACACAACAAAGAAATTGTGGCTTCCTTGCAGGACGTCTGGTCTGGACAGCAGAGCAAAAGGTCATCCACGTACTGCAATAGCGTAACCTGTGGATGAGGCGGTTGCCACTGCTCCAGAATTCCTGCCATAGCTGTAGAATAAATGGTAGGTGAATTCATTCCTCCTTGCGGGAGGACTGTCCACATGTACTGTTTCCCCTCATGTGTGAAGGCAAAAAGATACTGACAGTCAGGGTGTAGAGGCACAGAGAAAAATGCATTTGCCAAATCAATTACTGTAAAACATTTGGAGGTCCCTGGGATTTGTGACAGTAAGGTATGTGGGTTTGGAACAATTGGTGTTACACTCTCAGTGACAGCATTGACAGCTCTCAAATCATGCACCATTCTGTACGTGTCAGGGGAACCTTTGGGCCCTTTTTTCTTGATTGGATACAAGGGAGTGTTACAGGGGGAGGACCTTTGTACTAGAGCCCCTGCTTCCACATATTCTCTTATATCTCTGGTCAGGGCCATTGATTTGGCTGGACTTAAGGGATACTGTTTTAAACAAGGAGGAGTGGAGCCTTCTTTTAATTTTATCATGACTGGGGGAATAGGAAGCCGACCAACATCAGTTTTTCCCTTTGCCCATACAATGTCTGGAACTTGTTGCATTGCTATGTCTTCACTAGTTCTGGTATCGGACACTCTCGCAGATTTGGACATGTACACCATTGCTGCAATCTTGCACAAGTGTTTGTCAGAGAGGGGACTTGTGACTGTAATACCTTCTGGGGTGTATTGTATGGTAGCCTGGATAGCACTTAACACATCAGCCCCCAGCAAATTCATAGGAGTGTTTTCACTAACAATAAGCTTTGTGAGAATTTCCTGGCTATCTTGTAATCTCAACTTCATCTGTTTTGTCAAGGGAGTTTCAGACACCAATCCCTCCACCCCAACACACTCCACAGTCTCGTCAGTGATCATATCTGGCTTTATCAGGTCTTTATGTACCACAGTGCCGGCTGCCCCAGTGTCAATTAAAAATTCTGCCTCTTTCCCCCCTGGCATGGTTATGGTCGTAAGTAAGGTGGGACCAGGTCCTGAGGGAACGAAAACAGGGTACACATTTGTCACTGGGTTGCCAGTTTCCTAGGTCAGAGGCAAGGGAGGAGGGAAATCAGTCTGCTCACTCTCCTTTTTGGAGTTTTTGCACTGTCTGGCATAATGTCCATTCTGTCCACAATTCCAGCACTGTACGGTCGCTCGGTCACCTGGTGCCCCCCCCCTCTGTTTCCACTGTCTTCCTTGTGCTCTAGCATACATAACTGGTCGCTTGCATTTTGTCAGTTCAACCCCCTTAGCTACTTGCAGAAGGTCTGTTGGGTCCATGTTTCTCCACTCAGGTCTGGCTGTCTGTACTGCTTCTCGTAAAAACTTATTCATACCGTCAATGAATGCATTCACCAATATTTTGATATCAAGGTCGTTTCTTGCACTGTACCCCATGTCTGTCCACTTCAGCTGTAACCTCCCAAAGTACGTCTCTATACTCTCCCCTTTTTGCTGTGTCACGTCAGTCATCAGTACAGACTGCTCTGTTTGTTTCTTTGTAGCCCATCCTTTCAATGCCTCACAGTACGTCATTCCAGACCTCTCAGACTCAACGTCCATGACCCATGATTGCTCCTTCATCATATCAGTATGCGTCTTAATTATGTGTCCCAGCACGTCACCTGCTTTTGCAGTCACCAAACTCTCGAGGTCTGCCCAAGTGCATTTATAAGTCACCTGTATTGTCTGTATTTGCCTGTAAAATGGGAAAGGTTGGTTTTCAGGGTCAGGTAACTGTTTCAACATAGCTAGCTGGTCAGAGGGGCTCCAGGGGTAATATTCCTGTGTCTGTCTGATTCTTGTGACCTTCCTCGGTCGGGATGTATCTGATTTTTTTGTACTGGTCCCAGCGCGTTCTTTCCTTTCCTCACCGTCAGCTTCCTCCGCAAAACTCAATTCCTTCACTACCTCTGTCTCAGTGTCAGCGTCCTCTGTCATCACATGTGATCTGGTTCGAACAGGATTTAGTGCAATCCGCTTAGGGCGAGTAACATTACATGTAGCACAAGTACCTCTCCAGTCTGGGTTTTTCTGACTACAATGTTTACAAGTCCATTCATCTGGTCTGGGTTTCTGCTTATGAGAAGGGGGGGCGGTAGCAGTCACAATTCCTGCTTTTGGTGCATTAAAACATTCATAATACACCTTATCTCCCGCTGTGGTCTCTTTATATCCACAATGCTGCACCTCTTCAGCCACACGACACCATTTATTTACTTGTTGCTCTACCCTCTTGTCTTTTATCCAACCTCTCTTTTCTTCCCTGAATCTGTGCCATTTCTCAACATCCAAACATCCGTACTCTGGCATGTCTGCCTTTTTGAGTATCGGTCTGACATTTTTCACTGCTTCTTTGCCTTCTCTTTCTTGCACTATCTGTTTGGCTGTTTTGGATCCTGCTGGAGCCCCACGCTGCACACTGAACAAGTTGCCCATGGCTTCAACTTATTCCCACACAGCCCACCTTTCTGCAAATGCCCTCTCAGTGTCCCTGAACCTTGTTAACAGGCCACACGTCTCCTGGCAAGTCAGAATGGGCTCTCAAGTGGTAGCAAGAAGGCTCAATCAGCATTCACTCTCACCTGCTACACTTGTAGGGCGTATTGGGAAGGGTTAAAAAACACCTCTCACCCAATAGACCAGATGACTAAAGCAGGAAGGACCAGGTGTGATAGTCCTCTCACCTGCTAGACCACCTCCATGTAAGTGGGAAGGCCACACGGCTCTCTAACCCACTTGACCTGATGTGTGCAGTTTGGCTACTCCATGCTGGTCCTTTACAAAGTATTTCAGCAACAAACGTAAGAGTTAAACCAAAACAATTAACAGAGCTGACTTCTCACAGAGGGCAGAAAATCGCGCAGCTGTTCACTTGACCCCTCCCAAAAGAATGTCAGCCAGCGCACAGTTTGTTTAGCAAGAGTCTTATCTCGTTCAGATTCAGCTTCCAAAACACAATCCTAATACCCACTGGTATAATACACAATCCCTGCAGAAAATTGAGACCACTTATATACCTTCACAGCACTAATATTCTACTTTACTATAAAACCTTCATCCCCATTTTGAGGGGAAGAAACACACAATATCTCACTATAAGGACAGATCCCAGGACCACTTGTCTTACTCATTCATTGATTCCAGAAGCATAGGTAACAATACACCTTCCAAGGATCAGTTAACCTCGCATGCAAATAAAATTATCTAAACCGCTCTTGATACTGATGGGAAAAAATACATATGTCAGGTATCCACTCAAATACTCTATATGGCTATGCCCTGTGACATTTCACAACCGGAACATCTTTTCACAGTCCACAGTATGACATATAACCATTAGACTTATACATACATATTATTTCACCAAGTCTCTTATCACAATTACTTGTCACTTTGTTATTCAGAGGCTTCTCATCAATATACAACAACCTATTGCCTCCCTACTTTATCTAGGCATTAATATGAAACCACTTATGAACACATATCCCTAGACCAGAGTATTGCCACAAAAACACAAAACACAGCAACACAGCAAATGCAATTATACAGAGACTGTCCCAAATTCCGTGCTATGCACTCTATGCAATCAGTTAATGGACGGACAACAGATTATCTTATTACTCTATATTTCAACTCTCATTCAGACATGCATGAAAAAAAACAATACTCACTGGTGATGCCAGAGTTCTTGAACCGTGTGTACAGCCTTACCCAGAATATTCGGGAAATCAGAGAGAGTGAAATGAAGTGTAAGAATAAAGCTTCTCACCTTGCTGCAGCTGAAATTTCACTGTCTCAAGAGTCCCCAAAACTTCTTCCGAATAGGCCGGTTGGCCACGGCCCCACGTTGGGCGCCAAACTGTTGTAGCTGTTCTGTTTTGTCACAAGTCAGCTTATGGGATCACCAGTGAGGTTCTCTTGAGTTAGGCCTCTTCAGACCTAATCAAGATCGAGCGCTCGGAGAGAAAAGACCAGCATCCATGTGGGCATGATCAATTTCTTCTGTTTATTTCATCAAAGTACAGTTTATTTATACCATTTACAGATCAATGTGATATTGCAAAAGAAAAAGAAAAAACTTACAGCTGAACTTTACTAATTGTTCATATGACCTTTAAGTTTTAGCAAAACAAAAATGTAGAGTCATGCATATGAGATAAGAAGAACATTTAGAAACCATAATAATCCTTGAGTCTGTCTCTTATTCCGTAGGCTCCATAATGACTATGAACTACCATCAGATATACTTACTAATAACAATAAATCTTTAATAAAGAAAAAGAGAAACTATTAACCCTTCTATATCAATACGATTAATGAGCGCAAAAGTGTCGTTATCGTATCATCAGTGTAGGGTCCGACATTTCCATAATTTGGCAGCAGTGACAGGTACGATGTTGTTCCTCGTTCCTGCGGCAGCACACATCACTGTGTATGAAGCCGCAGGAGCGAGGAACATCTCCTTACCTGCGTCACCGCGTCTAACGCTGGCTCTGCGGAAGGAAGGAGGTGGGCGGGATGTTTACATCCCGCTCATCTCCGCCCCTCCGCTTCTATTGGCCACCTGCCGTGTGATGTCGCTATGATGCCGCACGACCCGCCCGCTTAATAAGAAGGTGCGTCGCCGGCCAGAGCGACGTTGCAGGGCAGGTGAGTGCATGTGAAGCTGCCGCAGCGATAATGTTCGCTACGGCAGCTATCACCATGATATCGCAGCTGCGACGGGGGCGGCGACTATCGCGCTCGACATCGCAGCATCGGCTTGCGATGTCGCAGCGTGCAAAGTACCCCTAACCCTTGTTGTGAAATCTCCTGTGAATGAGATGACATTCCTGCTGATAATCCTCAATTGTTGAACAGCAGTGCTTGGCCCGTACAAACTTCCCCACAGGTAGATTAGTGATAATGTGAGGGGGGTGGCTGCTAGCAGCATGAAGGAGCGAATTCCCTGCAACAGTCTTGCGATATAACGTGCATTTGATTTAATGTTCATTCACACAGCCAGTCAATGTCATGTCTAAATAGTTAATTTGTTCAGAATTGACCAAAAAGGTGAAAAAAACATTGAAGGGATTATTATTTAAATAATCCATGAAATGAGGAATAAAATCTGTTTGTCCCTTCCAAACAATAAGACCGTCATCAATAAATCTCATATAACAATGTATATGGCTCAAAAATGGATTCATGTCAGTGTATATATAATTATCCTCCCAAAAATTCATATAGATGATTGCTACTGATGGGGAAAACTTGGCCCCATCGAACAACCAAGCTTCTGTAAAAAGAATTTATTTGTAAATCTGAAAAAGTTATTTTGAAGCAAAAATAATATAGCATCCAAGATGAAATTCTGCAGACCGATAGAGTATTGTGAATATTTCTGCGTATAATGTTTGACAGCCACCAATGCTAAAGTGTGAGGGATGGAAGAATATAATGATGTAACATCACTAGTGATGAGCGAGTACTAAAAAGCTCGGGTGCTCGAAGCTCGGGCCGAGCATCCCAAGATACTCGTGTACTCGGGCCGAGCAACGAGCCCAATGTTATCCTATGGGAGACCCGAGTATTTTTGTGAAATGACCCCCCGGCAGCATGGAGAAACCCTAAAAATGTCACAAAAGTCTCAGAAGAGTGCTCAAATGACATGGCAACAGCATGGGGAAGACCCCTTGAAGCATTTATCACTGAAAAGTCACAGCTGTGAACAATTTTGTCCGCGTTTTACGCCATTTTTACGGACTCACCAGAAAACCTTCCAAAATGACCCCAAAATGATTTTTCATGGCGGAAATGTTAAGGGCACATACCCAATAGTGAGATAGAGCTGGTGTATGTTACTTTTTGAGATTAATACATGAAAGATTTTACGTGAAAACATTGTGTGGCACTCCGATGTCCCTGAGAAGAGACGTACATGAAGGCCTCTTGAGTCTAATGTGCCCATTTTGAGGAAGTGAGTCTTTGTAGTATTTTCCTTTGCCAGGGCAGTCCAAAATTGTGAGGTTCACCAATGCCCCTGCATACAGACGTGCATGAGGGCCTGTAAACCTGAAGTGCCCATTGGAAGGAAGTGGGTCTATTGTAGTATAGCCCTTAGGCAGGGCAGCCAAAAATTGGGAGGCTCCACGTTGTCCCTGGGTAGAGACGTGCATGAGGGCCTTTAAACCTGAAGTGCCCATTGTAAGGAAGTGGGTCTATTTCAGTATAGCCCTTTGCCAGGGCAGCCAAAAATTGGGAGGCTCCACATTGTCCCTGGGTAGAGACGTGCATGAGGGCCTTTAAACCTGAAGTGCCCATTGTAAGGAAGTGGGTCTATTTCAGTATAGCCCTTTGCCAGGGCAGCCAAAAATTGGGAGGCTCCACATTGTCCCTGGGTAGAGACGTGCATGAGGGCCTCAAAACATTAAGTGTCCATTTTAAGGAAGTGGGTGTATTATAGTATAGCCCTTAGGCAGGGCAGCCAAAAATTGGGAGGCTCCACGTTGTCCCTGGGTAGAGACGTGCATGAGGGCCTCAAAACATTAAGTGTCCATTTTAAGGAAGTGGGTGTATTATAGTATAGCCCTTAGGCAGGGCAGCCAAAAATTGGGAGGCTCCACGTTGTCCCTGGGTAGAGACGTGCATGAGGGCCTCAAAACATTAAGTGTCCATTTTAAGGAAGTGGGTGTATTATAGTATAGCCCTTAGGCAGGGCAGCCAAAAATTGGGAGGCTCCACGTTGTCCCTGGGTAGAGACGTGCATGATGGCCTGTAAACCTGAAGTGCCCATTGTAAGGAAGTGGGTCTATTTCAGTATAGCCCTTTGCCAGGGCAGCCAAAAATTGGGAGGCTCCACATTGTCCCTGGGTAGAGACGTGCATGAGGGCCTTTAAACCTGAAGTGCCCATTGTAAGGAAGTGGGTCTATTTCAGTATAGCCCTTTGCCAGGGCAGCCAAAAATTGGGAGGCTCCACATTGTCCCTGGGTAGAGACGTGCATGAGGGCCTCAAAACATTAAGTGTCCATTTTAAGGAAGTGGGTCTATTTCAGTATAGCCCTTTGCCAGGGCAGCCAAAAATTGGGAGGCTCCACATTGTCCCTGGGTAGAGACGTGCATGAGGGCCTTTAAACCTGAAGTGCCCATTGTAAGGAAGTGGGTCTATTTCAGTATAGCCCTTTGCCAGGGCAGCCAAAAATTGGGAGGCTCCACATTGTCCCTGGGTAGAGACGTGCATGAGGGCCTCAAAACATTAAGTGTCCATTTTAAGGAAGTGGGTGTATTATAGTATAGCCCTTAGGCAGGGCAGCCAAAAATTGGGAGGCTCCACGTTGTCCCTGGGTAGAGACGTGCATGATGGCCTGTAAACCTGAAGTGCCCATTGTAAGGAAGTGGGTCTATTTCAGTATAGCCCTTTGCCAGGGCAGCCAAAAATTGGGAGGCTCCACATTGTCCCTGGGTAGAGACGTGCATGAGGGCCTCAAAACATTAAGTGTCCATTTTAAGGAAGTGGGTGTATTATAGTATAGCCCTTAGGCAGGGCAGCCAAAAATTGGGAGGCTCCACGTTGTCCCTGGGTAGAGACGTGCATGAGGGCCTCAAAACATTAAGTGTCCATTTTAAGGAAGTGGGTGTATTATAGTATAGCCCTTAGGCAGGGCAGCCAAAAATTGGGAGGCTCCACGTTGTCCCTGGGTAGAGACGTGCATGAGGGCCTCAAAACATTGTTCCCATTGCAAAGGAGCGGGTCTCCTGTCGTTGTAATGTCCATTCTGCAAAGAATGGGCGAAAAAATTTACCACTGGGGGTATACCTGAAACAAAGGCCTAAGTATTGCAATTTGTAACGGTC